>NW_024369929.1:17835098-18161507 GCF_014805655.1 Passer montanus
GCCCCCGCGCCGCCCCGCCGCCGGGAACACCCCCGCCGCCCGCCGCCTGCGGCTCCCGCCGCGCCTCGGAGCCGCCGAGCGGGTGAGCAGCGGGGGGCACGGGCACCGAGCGGAGCGGAGAGGAGAGGAGCGGAGAGGAGCGAGTGTGCGGGGCGGCCGTGCCCGCCGAGGGCGTGTGCAAGGGCCGCGCGGGCCGGTGTGCAAGGCGCGTGCACGTGCGCGGGGGGCCCCAGGGACGCGTGCGGGGGCTGGGAGTGCGTGAATGTGGGAATGTGCGAGTGTGCCCGGGAGAGCGTGCGTGTGTGTGACTGTGTGCCTGTGCGTGTGAGTGACACTGTGTGCAAGTGACAATGTGTGTGAGTGACACTGTGTGCAAGTGACAGTGTGTGTGAGTGACAATGTGTGTGCATCGCTGTGTGATTGTGTGTGACAGCGTGTGTGTGATGTGTGTGCATCGCTGTGTGCGTGTGACAGTGTGTGAGTGACAGTGTGTGTGCATCGCTGTGTGATTGTGTGTGTGAGTGACAATGCGTGTGCATCACTGTGATTGTGTGACTGTGTGTGTGACAGCGTGTGAGTGACAATGTGTGTCCATCACTCTGTGTGCACCTGGGTGTGCCTGTGTGACTGAGCAGATGGGTGTGCCTGTGTGTGTGCTGGTGTAAGTGTGCATGTGTGTGTGTGTGCATGTCTGTGCGTGTGTGTGCATGTGTGTGTGTGTGTGTGTGTGAGGGGTGCAGGCACACCGGGGCCATTCCCACAGCCTGTTCCCAGGCGAGTGTTTGCCGCCCAGGGCGTGAACACCCCGTGACCTCTCTGCGTGTGTTTACATGTGCCGGCTGTGCGTACACCAGGCCGAGGGTGCGGAGGCACCCGCGGTGCTCGGGCGGGCGTCACAGGCTGCTCACAGGCAGGCGTGTCAGTGCCCGCTGGGGACTCGGACATGCGTGTGTGCGGCGTGTCCCACGGCTGTGACATGCCCCAGACACCGGCGCGGTGCCCACGGGTTGTGTGTCCCAGACATGTGCCACAACGGATCTGTGGGTGCCCAGGCAGCCCCTGGCTTGGTGTGCAGGGAGGGTCGGGGTCCCAGGGGCTTTTGGGTCATCCCTTGGGCCCAAGTGCCTGCTCCAACTGGGCCTGCAGCTGCCTGGGGGGCTGGCACCCCCTCTGACCCCAAGGAGCACCAGGGCAAGTGTGCCACAGGACCAAGGGTGCCATAGGGCTGAGGAGGCCAGTGCTGGTTTGGGCTCTGTGGAGTCAGGACTGGCTGAGAAGGGGGCACCCATCCCTGAGCCCGGCCCCTCCATTCCTGCAGTCCGGGGAGCTGACATGCCTGTGCTCCGAGCCCACCACCTCGCTGTCCCCCAGGGGTGCTCACTGGCTGGGGCTCCTGCTGGCTCTTCCCTGCCCTGTGCCAGGGCTGCCCAGCAAGGAGCGGGGGCCTTGCAGCACCCCGTGTGTCCTGCAGCTGCCCAGGCAGGCAGTGCGGGGTGCGGGCAGCGTGGGGTGTGGGCAGGGCACAGGTGGGCTGTGGGGACAGCCTGTTGTCTTCAGAACTGACTCTGCCATCGTGCGGGAGTGATGGGAGCAGTGAGACAGCTGTGTGCTGTGGGCTACCCAGTGCCCCGGGTGCAGGTGCCCTGCCAGGGCGAAGGGGATGCTGTGGGGCTGGCTGTGTGCCAGGGGGTCCTGGCAGTAGGGTCTGAGCTCACGGTGGGCCGGAGAGGTGGGGGGCAGCCCAGCTTGGCCCCGTGGGAGGCGCTGGGCTCAGGCAGGGTGTCACAGCGGGTGCACGTGGAACGGGGGATGCCCCGGGGCCCCGTGGGGAGCCCTGTCAGCTGTCGGGCCAGAGGTTTCCCAGGACGCAGCACAGTGCTCCGGCTGCGGCCGGTATCCCCGCTCCGGTGACACCCGCAGCCTCCGGGCGGCCGGCGCGGAGCAGCTGGAGCATCTGTGTGGCTGTGCAGGGCCAGCACTGCAGGTGTGCATGCACGCCTGCTCACTCGCTGTGCGTGTGTGCTCGGAGCAGGGACTGCCGGCTGCTGTCTGGCAGCTCCCAGCAGCCAGCCGAGCCGGGGGCGAGCCTGTGAGCCCGGGAAGGTGGGGAGAGCCCGGTGTGGGCAGCGTGCCAGCCGGGTCCCGGTCCCTGAGCAGGGGCTGCGCAGGGGCAGGCTGCGGAGTGGGAGCTCGTGGGCAGCAGCAGCAGCAGCAGCAGCAGCGGCAGTGAGGCACACACAGCCCATCCCGCTCTGCAGCAGCAGCAGCAGCAGCAGCAGCAGCGGCGGCAGTGAGGCACACACAGCCCGTCCCGCTCTCTGCAGGCAGCAGCAGCAGTGCCCGATTCCCAGGCACCCACTGCCAGTGGGAACGGGGTGGCGGGCGCTGGCGTGGGAATTTGGTGCAGAAACCACCGCCCCACCTGCCTGCTGACCCCAGGCCACAGGTTTTGGTGCAGCCCAAAGCCCCAGAGAGGTTTCCCCGTTGCTGGCAGTGGGCAGGGAGGGTGGCCCGGGCCGCGCCGGTGCGTGCCAATGCCTGCAGCAGGGCGTGGGGCACGCTCGGGCCTGCTCAGGGCAGAGCGGGGCAGGGTGCTGCGGTGCCCCCGGCGCTGCCCCGCTGGCAGCTGCGTGGGCAGGACAGGAGATAAATGGGAGTTTGGCGTAAACAGCCCTGGCTGCCAGCAGCGCTGGAGTGGCGCTTAAAGGCACAGGCTCTGGCCTGGTTCTGCTGCCTGTTCCTGCCCTCCCTGCCTGCCTGCTCTGCCCTCCTTTTCCTCCCTGCCTGCCCCTTCCCTTCCCTGCTGCTCCTGCCCTGCCTGCTCACCCCGGAGCAGCTGCCCTCCCCGCAGGGGCTCTCGTCCCCGCTGCATGCCGTCACGCCGGGGTGCTGACACAGCCCTACCACGGCCATGCACAGGTGGCAGCCAGGTCCCTGGAGCCCCCCAGGACGCCGTGAGGTGGCGTGGGGCAGGGGGCCGTGGCTGCAGGGTGAGTGCCTTCTCCCACCCTACTCAGGGTGACGTGTTTGGCTGGGTGAAGTTGAGTCTATGCCACTTCCCGGGCAAAGGGTGCTGCTGATAAGGCTGGGGTGGAGCTGTGGGACTGTCCCAGGCCTGGGAAGGAACGTCAGGCTCCATCGGGAACAGGAGGAGCAGCAGGGACAGGAAGGGAGCAAAGTCGATTTGGGGCAGAGGGGCAGCCCAGAGCCCCAGCCCCTGGACATCAGGTATGACCTGTGAGCGGGCAGCGTGTGGGAGTGTGGGCACGGCTGTCCCGGGACTGTGGGCACAGGCATCCACCGAGGGTGGGCACAGCTGCCCTGGGACTGTGGGCACAGGCATCCAGCAAGGGTGGGCACAGCTGTTCCGGGAGTGTGGGGAGCATTTCTCCTGGGCAGGGGGCTCCAAGTGGGTCCCACCACTGCAGTCCAGGGCTGGGACTGACCAAGAAGGACATGGGAAGCTCTGCCCCACAGCCCACACTGGGAGGGCAGTGCTGGGTACCCTGGCCCCAGGAGTGCTGCCTGCTGCAGGGGAATCCCCGGACCCCATCCCTCTGTCCCCCTGTCCCCGTTGCCATGGCGATGTAAGGAGTTGTCATTAATAACAGTTGCGTGGGCGCTGCTGGCCGGGTGGGCAGTGCTCTGAGGGCTGTGAGCCCTCCCCACACCCCAGCCAGGGACAGAGCCCCCCGAGGGCCGGGCAGCCCAGCTCTACCTGCTCGGTGGGACCCCTGGGACGGGCACGGGGGCTGGCAGGGGTCTGTCGCCTGTGCTGAGTGCTGCCTGCGGGGACAGCGGTGCCGGCCAGGTCTGCCTGTGGTGGGGCTGGCTCAGGCAGCCCGTGGTGCCCCATTTCTCCCGAGGGAGGGCGGGAGCGCTGGGCTGTGCCCACCAGAGACCCCAGCCCCACCAGTGTGGCCGTGGGGCACAGCTGAGGAGCTGAGGGGCGGCTCTGGTAGCAGCCATGGGGCCGAGCTGTTCCCAGGACAGCAGGACAATCCCGGGACAGCTTTTCCGGGGACAGCAAGATATACTCCCGGCCAGCCCTCCTGCACCCCCGCGGTCCCGGCCCAGCGGGTTTCCCTGCCGGGGTGGGGAGGAGGCTGCGGGGAGTCCCTGGCTGCCGCTAGCGCCGGGGACAAAGCCCCGTTCCCTCCGGACCGTGACGGCCGCGGGGCGGGGGCTGGGGCCGGTCCCGCGGGGGCGGTACCGCCGGGGAACCGCCCGCCCCCTCTTCCGAGCGGCCCACCGCCCGGGGCACCGGCGGGGCGGGGGGCTGGAGCGATCGGCGCGGCCGGGACCGGCTGGGCACGGCTCGGGGACGGATCGGTAAAGCTCGGGCGGGGCCGGTTCGGTCCGGCCGGGCGCGGCTCCGCCCGCGGCTGCTACGCCCGGTGCCGAGGGCGGAGCGGGGCGGGCCGGGCCGTGCCGTACCAAGCCGCTGAGCCCCTTCTCTCCCCGCAGGTCTGCAGCGCCCGGGCGGCTTCGCGGCCGCGGCGGAGCCCCGCGGCTCGGGGCGGGATGGCGGCGCGGCCGGTGCTGCCGGTCCTGGCGGCGCTGCTGCTCTCGGCGGCTCCGGAGCCTGTCCCGCGGGTCAGCCTGCCCTACGGTGAGTGTCCGCCGGCCGTCGGTGGGTGGGGGTCCGCCGGCAGCGGGGAGGGCAGCCAGCCCCCGCCGAGGGCTCCGGCGGCGTCCCCCGGGGCGGGGAGCGTCCCGCGCCCCCGGGCGCTGTGCGCCGCGTGGGAACGCCGTGTGACAGCCCCGGGGACACGGGGAGCCCCCTGCCAGCGGGACACGGAGCGAGGGCTGGCCAGAGCCCCGGGTGCTGCGGGGTGGCTGTGTCTGTGCCCCGCGAGCAGGGCACCGGTGGCAGCCGTGCTCCCTACAGATGGGGTGGGCTGAGCGGCCGGGGAACTCTGCCCCCGGGCTCCCTCCCTGCTCAGAATGTCCTGGGGGGGGACACGCCGCAGCCCCTTTCTGTGCCGTGCTGGGCTCCGGGCAGCTCTGAGCCCCTCTGCAGGCTCTTGTCAGCTGCGTGGCCCCAGAGTGCTGGGGGCTGCGCTCTCCAGGGCCAGGGAGGGATATCTGGGACGGTACTAGGCCAGGCAGAGCTGTAACAAGTGGGGGGCCTGGTTGCAGCCCCCTCCTGCCCTGCAGAGCCCCCCAGCAGCTGGCACAGGCTGGGCGAGCCGTGGGGCACGCTGCTCGGGCGCAGCCCTGGCAGCTGTGCCGTGCGGGGGAGCCACCCACGGCTGTGCTGCCAGGAGGTGGCTGGATCCAGCTGCTGCCGGCCAGCAGAGCCCATCCCGTCCTGCGCTGGGAGGGTGCCGTGGTTTGGGCAGCTGCGAGCGCTCCCTGGCTCGGCGCGCTGCTGGACATGTGGCCCCACCACATGCTCCCATGACCGCTGGCCACGGTGGCTCCGGCAGATGTGGGACCTGCTGAGCTGGACAGGAGGTGCGACCCAGTGAGACAAGCAGCTCGGCATCATGCCATGCTGTGCTGGGCCGTGTTGAGCCACGCTGCCTGGCCCTGCCTGCACAGACCGGTTCTGCCCCGTGCTCTGCACACCTGTGGGAGCTGTGGGGCTGCAGCCACGGGCAGTGCCTGGGGATGCCGGCCTGGACCCCAGCGGGGCGGGAGGAGCTGGGCGGGGAGCGCGGGCCGGTGGCCGCTGTGTGTCCGGTGGTGGCTCCCAGGGAGCGTGGCCACGTGGGGCCGCGGTCGGGGGGAGGGAGGAGCTGGGAGCTGCTCCCCTGGGAGCACTGGATGTGCCTGCAGCAGGTTTGTCTGGAAGAAGCAGGTCTTGTCCTGACAGGTCCCTGGCAGCCACACCAGCAGCTAGCTCCCCATGTCGGCACAGCTCTGCAAGGCACAGGGGCCCCGTTGCCCCTCCGCTGCCGTGCCCACCACGGGTGGCATCACCCCACCTCTAGGGTGCAGGGCCCCTCACAGGAGGATGCCCTGGGGCATCAGCTTCCTCCTCTCTTCACCACTGTGGAGAGCTGGGCTGGTGTTGGGCCAGCTGAGCCCCCCGGAATGGGGATGATGCTGCCCCATCCAGAGGCACCTGGGGTTTGTGGAGCAATGGGAGGTGAGAGCCACGGGGTCCCACCCCACAGCTCCATTGCCTGGCAGGAGCTCTGGGCTTGTCCTGGTGGGGCTCTGGGAGCAGGCAGGGGGTGGGGAAGGTCAGGGAGTCCCCAGAGGGTCAGGGAGTTGGCAGCGTGAGTCAGCCCGACGTGTCCCGCTCACGCAGCCAGGCCCATCTGATTCAGAGCGGGGCGGTAGGAGAGGAAGGGCTTCCGGGGCCAGGCCACCCACGCGGGACAGGCCAGCATGGGATGGGACAGGACAGGCACTCCCTGACTCAGCATGGCCACTGGGCCGTGTCCGGCACGGGCTGAGCCCCCGGGCCAGTGTGGGCAGCAGCGGGCTGAGCCCTGTGTCCAGCACAGCTGAGCCCTGTGTCCAGCACACCTGAGCCCTGTGTCCAGCAGGGGCTGAGCCCTGTGTCCTGCAGGAGCTGAGCCCTGTGTCCTGCAGGAGCTGAGCCCTGTGTCCAGCACAGCTGAGCCCTGTGTCCAGCAGGGGCTGAGCCCTGTGTCCAGCACAGCTGAGCCCTGTGTCCAGCACGGGCTGAGCCCTGTGTCCTGCAGGAGCTGAGCCCTGTGTCCTGCAGGAGCTGAGCCCTGTGTCCTGCACAGCTGAGCCCTGTGTCCTGCAGGAGCTGAGCCCTGTGTCCAGCACGGGCTGCGCCCTGTGTCCAGCAGGAGCTGAGCCCTGTGTCCGGCACAGGCTGAGCCCTGTGTCCAGCACGGGCTGCGCCCTGTGTCCGGCACGGGCTGAGCCCTGTGGGCTGGGGCTCGAGCATACTCCCAGCACTCATCTTCCCCTGCTGTGAGGTTGGGGTCCCTGTGGGCTTGGGCTGGGCTGAGCCTCTCGTGCTGCAGGGCTGAGCTCTAGGGCTGGACGTGGCTGGGCAGCTGTCCCAGTGGTAGGCAGGGCTGTTGAGGCATCCTCAAGGCCAGGACGTGGCTGTGGCTCGTGGTGGCCTCGGGCACAGCACGGCCCTGCACAGTTCCCTGCTGTGTGTCTGGCAGTGTGGGCAGAGCTGGATCTGGCCGTGGCTGCTCCGGGTGGGTGGCATGGCCGAGGTGCTGGGCAGAGGGGCCAGGAGTAGCCGTGGTGCAGGGTGCTGGGGGCAGGTGCCAGCACGAGGCTGATGCCTGTCACTCTTGCCCCACAGACTCGGCCGAGAGAGTCGTGCGGCGCTTTGAGGCCCCTGGGGTGTCCAACTACACAGCACTGCTGCTGAGCCCGGACGGTGGGACCCTCTACCTGGGGGCACGAGAACTGCTCCTCACCCTCAACACCAGCAACTTTCAGCCCAGCTCCCCAGTTCGTAGGGTGAGCCCAGGGATGGGCTGGGTGGCCCTTGGGGAGGGAGGGGGCACCCAGCTGGCTGGAGTGCAGGGGATCTGCTCCCCACCAGCATTTTGGGTCTGTGTGAGCCATTGTGCATTCAGGAGCACCTGCCCCAGAGCAGGATGATTGAGGTGGGGAGAATGTGGTTGCTATGAACAAGCCCAGGGAGGGTGTGGGTGGACAGCCAGGGATGGGGGGGCTCCCAGTGACTGTCCCTTCTTCACAGCTGCTGTGGAGTGCAGATGAGGAAAAGAAGAGGCAGTGTGTGTTCAAGGGCAAGGACCCTCAGGTGAGCCCCATTGCCAGCAGGCATCGGGGGCTGTGGTGGGTGCGGGCAGTGCCCTGTGCAGGGTGTGTGGGTGGGACAGCTGAGCCAAGGGCTGAGCTGGGTCCTCTGACCCCCACAGAGGGACTGTCACAACTACATCAAGCTGCTGCTGCAGCTGAACAGCACCCACCTGTACACCTGTGGGACCTGCGCCTTCAGCCCCGCCTGCGCCTACATCGTGAGTACAGGAACAGGGTCCCCTGCAGGTCCCCCTGTGCCCTCAGGGCCCTGCAGTGGGGTCCTGGGCACTGGGACAAGTGCTGCTGGCTCACAGCCTCATCCTGCTGCAGAACGTGCAGCACTTCAGCCTGGAGCGGGACGCGTCGGGGAAGGTGGTGCTGGAGGACGGGAAGGGACGCTGCCCCTTTGACCCTGAGTACCGCTCCACAGCTGTCATGGTCGGTAAGGCACGACTCCCTGGGACCCTCGCCCTTCCTCCCTGTGCCACCCTGGAGCCCTCACCCTCCCTGCAGTGCCCTGGGACCCTAGCCTGCCTCCCTCTCCCTGCGTCTGCCCGCCAAGACGAGGCTATCTCAGACCCCAGCAGCACGCAGGGCCGTGCTGGTGGCGCGTGGCAGGTCCCAGCAGGAACTTGTCTTTGGCAGATGGTGAGCTCTACGCCGGGACCGTCAGCAACTTCCAGGGCAACGAGCCGACCATCTCCCGCAGCCAGGAGAGCCGCATCGCCCTCAAGACAGAGAACTCCCTCAACTGGCTGCAAGGTGAGTGCTGGGGCTGGCACCTCGGGATCCCTCTCCCCTGCAGCGTGGGAGGCAAGGGATGGGGCCAGTAGCGCTGAGGGTGCTTTGTGCCCCCAGACCCAGCGTTCGTGGGCTCAGCCTACCTGCGGGAGAGCCTCCCTGCCGGCAACCCTGAGGGCGACGACGACAAGGTCTACTTCTTCTTCAGCGAGACCGGGAAGGAGTTTGACTATTTTGAGAACACCATCGTGTCCCGCATCGCACGAGTGTGCAAGGTTGGCATAAGGCAGCAGGGGCATGTGGGGGCTGTGCCTGGCTGTGACTCTCTGCTGGTGTGGGGGGATGTGGGGCCATCCTGCATGTCTGCACCCCTTGGTGCCTGGACCCCCACTCCGTTCACTCAGCACACGGGGTGCCCTGCGTTCATGGCATCCCACCCTGACCCGCTGTGCCACGCAGGGGGACCAGGGCGGGGAGCGCGTGCTGCAGCGGCGCTGGACAACCTTCCTGAAGGCACAGCTGCTCTGCTCACACCCTGAGGATGGGTTCCCCTTCAACGTGCTGCAGGACATCTTTGTGCTCACCCCGGGTGAGCTGCGCTGGAGGGAGACGCTCTTCTACGGTGTCTTCACCTCGCAGTGGTGAGTGGTGGGGACCCAGGGCAGCACGGAGGTTTGGCAGAGCCAGGGCCTGACCTTGCCTGTCCTCACAGGAACAAGGGCGGACTGGGCAGCTCGGCCGTGTGCGCCTTCCCCATGCGCAGCGTGCAGCGTGCCTTCGGCGGGCTCTACAAGGAGGTGAACCGCGAAACGCAGCAGTGGTACACGGACACCAGCCCCGTGCCAGAGCCCCGGCCAGGCATGGTAGGTGGCCCCTCGGCACCTGCCCCAGCACAGGACGCAGCACTGCCCCGTTGCTCTCCTGGTCCCGGTGGCTGCCACAGCGTGGTACCCAGCCGCTTCCCCAAGCCCTTCTGAGCCCCTTCCTTTCCCTGCAGTGCATCACCAGCCACACGCGGCACCTGAAGATCAATTCATCGCTGCAGATGCCAGATCGGGTGCTGAACTTTATCAAGGACCACTTCCTGATGGACAGCCCCGTGCGCAGCCAGCCGCTGCTGCTGCAGAGCCAGCGGCGCTACCAGCAGATCGGCGTGCACCGCGTGCAGGGCCTGCACGGCACCTACGACGTCCTCTTCCTGGGCACGGGTGGGTGCAGGCGGGCTGTGGCGGGGCGGGGAGTGTGCCTGCGCCCCGGCCCTGCTCAGCACAGCCCCTCTGCTTGCAGACGACGGGCGGCTGCACAAGGCTGTGCGGGTGAACCACGGTGTGCACATCATTGAGGAGATCCGCCTCTTCCTCGACGGGCAGCCCATTCTGCAGCTGCTGCTGGACCAGGACCAGGCAGGAGCCAGGGCGAGGGGGGCACTGGGGGCTCAGCCTGCTTGGGGCTGGTCCTGTTTGTGGGCTGGGGGAAGGCAGGGGTGTGCAGGAGCCCGCCCCGCTGACCCCAGCGTGTCTCCTCCTGCAGGGCCTTGTCTACGCAGCCACCTACACAGCAGTGGCCCAGGTGCCCTTTGCCAACTGCAGCCTGTACCGCAGCTGTGGGGAATGCGTGCTGGCACGGGACCCCTTCTGCGCCTGGAGCCGGGGTGCCTGCCGCAGGGTCACCCCACATCCCCCGGCACACCCACAGTAAGTGCTGCACCCTCTGCCAGCCCCTCCACCCCACGGCACCCCGCTGCCCTGCCCTCTCTCTGTTCCCAGGCTCTGGGCGCAGGACATCGAGGATGCTGACACGGAGCGGCTCTGCCAGCTGGCCAACGCCTCCCAGCCCCGTCCCCGCATCCTCCTGCCGCCAGGTGAGCGTGAGTGCATGTCCTGGGGGCTCTCCCCATCCCAGCCTCCTGCTCCACCACGCTCCCATCAGCCCCTGCCCCTCGCTGACGTTCCCCTGGGTTCTCTCTGCAGACTCAGGCTCCCCGTGCCAGCAGATCCAGCTCCCTCCCAACGCAGTGCGGCCGCTGCCGTGCCGGCTGCTCTCCAACCTGGCCTCGCGGCGCTGGCTGCACAACGGGGCACCTGTCAACGCCTCCTACCTGGTGCTGCCCGACGGGGCCCTCATTCTGGTGGGCAGTCCGGAGCGTGCGGGCACCTATGAGTGCTGGTCGCTGGAGGAGGGGTTCCGCAAGCTGATGGCCAGCTACTGCGTGGGCGTGCAGGAGCCAGCCCTTGGGCCGGCAAACTCTGGCAGGAAGGTGGCTGCTGACCGTGACACCCTGGAGACGGTCAGCACGTCCCGGAGCACCTCAGCGGTGGGCAGCGCTGCAGCACGGCTGGACGGCAAGACCTACTGGACCGAGTTCCTGGTGATGTGTGTGCTCTTTGCCGCTGCCGTCCTCGTGCTGGCCTTCTTTGTCCTGCAGCGGCACCGTGACGGCATGAAGGCCTTGCTGGAGCCCGGCGACCCCAGCAGGCACCAGAAGCCACCCCGCAAGCCAGTGGAGAGCCTGCCCCTGAATGGCAGCAACCTGCCCAGCACGGCTCCTGAGCACAAGGGCTACCAGGCCCTGCAGGACAACTACATCGTCAGTACCCCCGTGCATGAGCCCCCAGGACCCACACGCACCTTCTCTGAGTCAGAGAAGAGGCCTCTCCACGTCCGTGACAGCTTCGTGGAGGTGTCTCCTGCCTGCCAAAGACCCCGTGTGCGCCTGGGCTCCGAGATCCAGGACTCGGTGGTGTGACGGGGATGGGAGCCAAGCCCTCTCTCACCACTGCCTCTGCTCTGCTGAGCCTCACTGGACCGTGCACCACTGCCAGGGTCCATGTTGTCTGTGTGTGCATGCCCAGAGCCTGCACCCACCCTCTGCGGCAGCACCCACCAGCCAGGGGGGCCTAGAGCCCTCCCTGGGCATCACCTCGGTACTTGTGGGTGTGAGGGGTGCCTCACACCCTCCAGGGTCCTGCAGGGCGGCTCCAGCCCCGCGCCCCTGCTGCAGGGCCAGACACGGTTCCTGGCTCAGGCTGCTGGTGCGGGCTCTGCCAGGCCCTGACCCCCTCTATGCAGAGGGCAGGAGGGGGCGGCCGCAGACCCCTCGTGCCCCCACTCACTGTGACGTCCCGCTGGGACCAGGGCCACGCGCGTGGCTGGGCAGCGCCAGCCCCGCGGCATGTGCTGTGTGTCTGTGCTTGGTTCGTTTTTGATATGTGGAAAATGTGAATTGTGTCCGGGGAAGGGGAGCTGGAAGAGCTTCCCCTGCATTGGGTGGGCAGGGATGCCCCCGCGGCCCCGCGTGCGTGTGCGGAAACGTCTCTTGTTTTTATATAAAGTCCTTCAGACACGTGTGTGCGGCAGGGCTCGGTGCCTTCCTCGGCCAGAACCGTCCCTGTTGGCCCCGGGGAGCAGCCACGTCTGGCTCTCACTGCAGCAGAGCGAGATCTGCCCATGGACTGCCCACAGTCCCCAGAGGACTGTGCTGCCCATCAGCTCTGTGGAGTCCCCTCCTCGTGTGCTTGGCTGGGCACTGGGCCAGGGCATGCGGGCCCTGCAGGGACACTGGCTGTGTCCCTGTGACCTACTGGCAGGATGTCACTCGGGCAGCCCTGGGCTGTGCTGGGGCCGTGCCTGGAGGCCTGTGCCGTGGCAGTCTGGTGCAGGGGGGCCCTTGGTGGGGGAGCACAGCCATGGAGTGATGCCATCCTGGCACCATGAGGAACAGGAGAAGGCAGAGGTGACCAGGAGTAAGAAAAGTGGGTGCCTGGGGCTGGGAGGAGGGCAGCCCCCTCCCCAGGACCACAGTGTTGTGCTGCATGTGGGACCCACTGCCCGCACAGGGAGCATCAGGCCCTTGTGCCCATCCCACCCTGCTGTGGGCTGACCCTGGACACTTTGCCAGCAGGACCTGACTCTGTGGTGGCTGAGGGCGAGGCCTGGGCTTGCAGCCAGTGCTGCTTTTGAGCCCTCACACAACTGGGAAGCACCAGCAGTGCCAGCACAGGGCTGGGGGAAGCGGTGAGCTCCGCAGAGATGGCGTGTCCAGGCAGGATTCCCCCGAGGGACCAGCACTGCCTTGCTCCCAGCTGGACCCATGCACTGCACTTCCTGCACAGCCTGTTCTGGGACATCAAAAAAGCCACTGGAGGCGTTGGCTGGTGAGCTGCCAACACACAGCCCCGGGGCTGTAGGGGCACAGGCCTCGGCGGGCAGATACTGTCAGCACCGCGGGGCAGCGAGCTGGAAGGGCTGGCAGCGCCAGGAGCAGCAGCCACTGTGTGAGAAACAGCCACGCCAGAGCCCTGAGAGCCAGCACGGGCTCTGCGGGGCCAGCTGGACCCCAGGCCCACCCCAGTCCTGGCAGGGCTGCAGGCCAGGGCAGGGAGGATCCTGAACAAGGACAAAGGATCCTGGACAAGCACAGGGGACCCTGCTGCTGCTGCCCGCAGTGACAGTGCCACTCGCTGCCCAGGGCTCCCCTTAGTGCCCCCGGCCTGAGCGCTGGGCTCTTTGTGCTGCCCAGAAGGATCCCAGCGTGGCGGAGGGAGGGCAGGAGGTGGCCCATGGAAAGGCTGTGGTGGAGAGGACGTGGAACCCATCCCCTGGAGTGGCGGCTGGCGCGCAGGCAGAGAGGCCTGGCAGGAGCCCATGTCCCCAACACCCTGTGGCACCCGTCCCACAGCCGGACAAAGGCAGCAAAGAGCAAGGGTGAAACCAGAGCCCTTTAATTGTGTCCTCACAGGGACTGGGGGAGGAAGAAGCCAGGGCAGCAGAGCAGCTGCTGTGCTGGAGCCAGAAGAGAGCAAAGACAGAAAGGGAGGAGGAGGAGTGCAGGCTCTGAGCACAGCCGTGGGACAGCTCTGCTGTGGGTGGCACCTGTACAGTGACTCTTGGGTGACTGCTCAGAGAAAGCACCCCCATTTGGGTCATTGCTTGTGAAACATGATCCACTTTTTGGTTATTGCTCAGAGGATCCACGTTCAGTTATTGCTCAGAGAAATGGATCCAAGTGGCAGCAGGCAGGCTCCCAGAAATACAGGAGAGGCAGGAAGAGGCTGGCAGGGGAGGCAGCTGCCTGCCTGCTGCTGGAAGGCACAAGGTAGGAATTGGTCCTGAGGGCAGAGAGGGGCTGTGCTGGTGCAGAGTGGCCCCAGGCAGGAGCAGCTCTTCCTCCCCCAGGGGCACAGCTGCCCTTGGAATGCATAAGGATTCAAATTCTAGTGCTAGGACAGCAGGGGGGCTGCAGGAGAGGCAGATTCCTGGGACCCCTGCTGCCAAGCAGGCACCTGAGAGGGGAGCAGGAGGGTTCCTGCCCAAGGCACTGCAGCACAGCTGGCCATTGAGGGGCCGGGCCTGTGCTCCCTGAAAGAGGAAATGGCTGAGCCCACAAAGAGCTGCAGGAGCTGGAGGAGTGCAGGAGGAGCTGGAGGAGTGCTGCTGGACAGCCACGGGGCTCACAGGACTATCTTGAAGGAGCTGCAAAAGATATGACAGGACCTGCACCAGCTTGCTAGGTCACACAAAGGGTTTACAAGCACCCAGCGCTGCAGGGAGCAGAATCCCTGTGCGGGAATCCTCTGCAGAGCCAGCAGGGCATGCAGAGCCCTCTGCCATTACGGCTGCTTGGCACGGGGCAGCCCTGCCCTCCTGCCACCACAGCTCTGCCCCAGTGCCAGCTGAGCGGTCAGGGTGAGCAGCCCCCAGGCCGGCTCTGGAGCCCACCGCACCTGGCAAAGTCCGGGGAGCGCGAGACCACGTGCTGGAACTCGGAGAGGTTGATGGTGCCGTCCTTGTCGATGTCGGACTCCTCCAGGATCTGAGGGGAAGGTGAGACTGAGCTCTGTGCCTGGGGCCGTGCAGCGCCCCTGCCCTGGCCAGCGGGCCTCACATTTTGGATGAGCTGCTCCATCTCTGCGCTGCTCAGCCGGGACTCCTCGCCTTGCCCCGTCAGGCAGTTCACCAGCTGCTCCAGGTCCTTCCTGTCCAGAGTGCCATCGTTATCAAAGTCTGTGGGGACAGACAAGGTAGGTTTTGGCAGGGCCACAGTGACCCCAGAGAGCCACAGCACCGGCACTGCACCACTCCATGCACCTGAGCATGCCAAACCAGCTGTGTCCACAGGGAGTTCCTAAAGCCACCATCCCCGTGGGTGCTCCAAGGGCACTGCCAGCACTCCTGAACATCAATTCATCACCCTGCTCCCGCTTCCTCAAGGTGCAGGGATCCCAGAACACAGCGCCTGTCCTCAGCCTTACCAAAGATGCGGAAGGCGTAGTGGGATTTGATGTCAGAGGTGGCAGAATCGCTGAAGACACTCAGCATATCAAGGAAGTCTTCAAAGGACATGCTGTCATCCCCGGCCTCTGAGGTTGAGAACACGTGGCAGATGCGGTGCTGGAAGGGGTTTGCCTGTAGACACGGGAATGGCTCAGGCAGGGCTGGGCCGAGCTGGCTCCATCAGGCACACCTGGGCTGTGGCTGCTGCTCCAGCAGGTGAGCAGGTGCCCGCTCTGCCACTGCTCCATCACCCACAGCACGGCCAGACCCGGCCTGTGCGCCTCCCGGGAGGCAGCCCGCGCAGCAGGGTCCCTTGTGGCACAGCAGGAACCCCAGGATCCTGCACAGCAGGGATCCTTGGGCTCCTCCACGGCACAGCAGGACCTGGGATCATCAGCTCCTCGGAGAGGACAAGGAAGCTCTTTGCTGGCACAGCAGAGCACAGAGCACCGGCACAGCGGGGCCGTGTCCCGTGCCTGCCCGGCACCATACCCGCAGCTCAGGCAGCGTCAGGATCTGGCTCTTGGGAACGCGCGCGGAGCAGGCGTTCTCCCTCTCCTCCTTTGGCAGCAGCTCACTGAACCTCTTGTAGGCACTTTAAGAGGCAAGAAAGAGAGCGGCTCTGTGCTGCAGCGGGGTGGCAGCAGCCCGTCTGGCACCCAGGGCGGGGTGGCCCGTTCCCACAGCTCCTGCCAGCTCTGCCGGGCCGGGCCGGGCCGGGCTCCCACCGCTGCTCCCGGGGCACGGAGCGCAGCCGGTCCGGCTGCTGCCCCGGGGCCTGCGGAGGGTCACCGCGGCTCGGCCGGCCCCAGCCCCACCCGCTGCTCAGGGCGGCACCGGCAGCGCCCGCGGACCTTGGCCCGTCACAGCCGGCCCGTAGGGAGTGCCACCGGCACCTCCCGGCTCGGCTCAGCTGGGCGGAACCGGAGCCCCGGGGCAGAGCGGAGCTCTCCGCGCCCCGCGGGACCGGGTGGCACGGGGGGCCCACTGCCGGTACTGCGGTACTTACAGCAAGATCTCCTGCTTGCTCAGGAACGTCAGCTCCTGCGGGGACAGCCCGGGTCAGCAGCGGGGCCGAGCCCGAGCCAGGGCACCCGGCCAGGGGCTCCTGGCCCCCGGGCACCCTCGGGGCCGCGCCGCCCTGCCGTGCCGCACTGCAGCCGGCTGGGCCCGGTGCCGGTACCTGGTACTCGCCCAGCAGGTCCCGCGGGATCAGGCTGGCCGAGCCGCCCATGGCGCCGCTTCCCTTCCCCGCGCTCGCCCCGCCCGACACCGCCCGCCCCGGGCGGGGCGAGCGCGCACGCACGGCCGGCCCCGCCCGCCCGCGGCTCCGGGACCGGGCACCGCGGGCATGGCGGCCGCGGCGGGAGAGGAGCCGGGCGAACCCGGCCCCGAGGAGTTCGTGTACAGCGAGGAGGACTTCGTGCTGCAGGCGGCCGGCTGGGACGACCCGGACTCCGCGCCCTCCCGGTTCGACCGGGTGCTGCTGGCGGGCTGGAACGACCGTATGGAGCGGGGACTGTTCCGGTACCGGCTGGGGCCGCTGCCCACCCGCGTCCTGCCCGGCTCCGTGCGGCTCGTGGCGCAGCTGAACGAGCAGCGCAGCGCGGAGCGCCGCCCGCCACAGCCCGTCCGCAGCCTGCGCGACCCCTTCGACCCCGGCGCCTTCAACTTCACGCGGCTGCGGCCCGCCGAGCTGCTGCTCCGCCTGCGCCGCACCGGCGGCCCGGGGCCGCCGCCGGAGCCGCTGCTGGTGGCCATCAACGCCAGCCCGCTGGAGCGGGGCCACGTGCTGCTGCTGCCCGAGCCGGCGCGGCGGCTGCCGCAGCTGCTGACGGCCGCGGCGCTGCGCGGGGCGCTGGAGGCCGCGCTGCTCAGCGCCCACCCCGGCTTCCGCGTGGGCTTCAACGGGCTGGGCGGCGGCGCCTCGGTGAACCACCTGCACCTGCACGGGCTCTACCTGGGCCGCCCGCTGCCGCTGGAGGAGGCGCCGGCCGAGCCGCTGGGGCCGCGCCTGGCGCTGCTCCGCGCCCGGCCGCGGGCTGCGGGTGCTGCTGTGGGCGCGCCGGCCGCTCTTCGGCCCCAAGGCGGGGCAGCCCTTCGCCGTGGCCCTGTGCGAGCTGGCGGGGCTGCTGCCGCTGCCCGCCGAGCCGCTCTACCGGGACATCACCGAGGCGCAGGCCCTGAGCGCCATCCGCCAGCACCTGCTGCCCGAGCCCGAGCTGCTGCACCTGGGCGGGGAGCTGGCGCGGCTGCTGGAGCACTGAGAGCTGGATCGGCGGCATGGAGAGCTGAGCCGGTGGCACGGAGAGCTGAGCCCGAGCTGCTGCACCTGGGCGGGGAGCTGGCGCGGCTGCTGGAGCGCTGAGCCGGTGGCACAGAGAGCTGGACCGGCGGCACGGACAGCTGAGCCGGTGTCACGGACAGCGGCCGGAGGCTCAGCCGGTGTCACGGACAGCGGCCGGAGGCTCAGCCGGTGTCACGGACAGCGGCCGGGCCGCTGCAGCGCTGACGGCCCGGGGCCGGCAGGGGGCGCTGCTGCTGGAGGACACGGCCGCGGCAGTCACGTGGCCGCGCGGGCCGCTCCGCCCGCGTGCCCGCGGCTCCATGGTGCGGTCGCCATGGGAACGCGGCGCAGCGGGGAGCGGTGCGATGGCGGCGGCGGGCGGCGCCGACGGGGGCGGCATGGGCCCGGGCCCGTCGCCGGGATCCCCTCCGGGCGAGGAGGCGGCCATCGCCGCCTCCCCCCCGGCCGCTCCCCGCGGCGCCTCCGTGCCTCACTCGCGCTCGGGCCCGGCCCGGCCCAGCCCCGGCCCCGCTGCTCCCCGCGGCACAGTGCCCAGCCGGTGCCCGGCGCTCCCCAGGCCCCGGGAGCCGGTCCCGCTGGCCCAAAATAAACGGTGTTCCCTGAACTGCCCAAAGATCCCCTGTGTGACACACCCGGGCACGGCTCCGTGCCCAGACCAGCCTGCCCGTCCCCCCGGGGCTGCAGCGCACCGGGGCGGGCTCGGTCAGACTCCCGCTGTGCTCTGTGTGTGAGGGCCACCGGGCTGTGTCCCCACCGTGTCCCCTGCCCGGTGCCTCGCTGAGCTGCTGTCATCTCGTCTCTATTCCAGTGTCCCCTCCATCAACCTGAGCGGCTGCAAGTACGAGAGTGGTAAGTCAGGGGTCCTGCCCAGCCAGGAGCGGTGCTGGCACCCAGTTCCCGCTGGTTTATTCACTGCTGCCAGCGCCCCCGTGTCAGTGGGGAGTTTGTCACACTTTGGACTGAGATTTCTCCCGATTTAAAATGTGCAACAGCAGAGCGAGCCCTCAACACCCCCACACTTGTGTTTGCCAGCTGTGTGCTGAAATGGGCAAGAAGGGTTCCATCAGGTGCAAGGAGCACCTGGCTTGCAGACAGGACCTGAGGGCTGTGTAAGGTGAAGCTGGTGTGAGCAGCAGGATCTGTACCTGCAGCCTCTCCCTGTGCTGTTCATCCCCGGTCACTCCAGGCAGCTGGCCCACTCTCCTTCCACAAGCTGGATCTTGAAAGAACTCCTGGCCCTGAGGGGTGTTATTAATCTACTTTGCTGAGGGATCTTGGCATGGATCCCCATCAGCCCTGCCAAATTCACGCTTGGCACTAGCATGAACCATCCCAGCAGAGACCTTTTTCTGCAGAGCTGTGTTCTGCTGCTGAAAGGCCTTTGCTTTGGGAGATTAAATGCACACCTTCACAACACTTGTATCTGCCTGTGAGGTGTAAGACCCATGGGAAGTTCAGTCCCGCTGCTGAGGGGCCCTGGCACCTCAAGACAGGTGGGATTAGAGGGTTAAGAGCTCCCAGAACACCTGCAGCCAGAGGCCTGGGGGGTTGGCCAGATAAATCTGGCGTTCCTGCCACCTTCCCAGGGGCCATGCCAGACCTTACACCTCTGAGGGGAAGTGCAGCCCGGAGAGCTGCATCCCCCACCCCGTGTCATGCTGGGGTGCAGCCCCTGTACGTGGCTCCCTTGCCTTGGCACAGTGCGGCGGGCGGCGCAGCTCTGCGGGCTCAGGGAGGCGGCCGAGAACGAGGAGTGGACGGTGTACTGGACAGACAGCACGGTCACTCTGGAGCGCCTGATGGAAATGAAGCGCTTCCAGGTAAACAGAACGGCTGCCCAGCAGGAAGGGCTCGGCAAGGAGGGCGACACGGGGCTGGCTGTGGAACAGCATGTGGCAGAGTGAAACCCGAGCGCCCAAAGCAGTGCCGTGTGCCGTCTGTGCCTCGGCTCCAGGGCGCAGGGTCAGGTGCCTTTGCTTGTGCCATGGCTGATGCCATCAGCAGCTTCCAGCAGCTATGGTGGGAGCAGCAGCGTTCCAGCCCTGTCATGTGCTGTGGAATAAAGAGCTCTATGCTGCTCCAGGGCTAAGATGGAATAGGCAGATAAATCAGTAGTGAAGCCCAGATAAGGCAGCTGTAGCAAGTGTCACCCCCCAGCAGTAGCTCAAGGCAGCCACAGGCCTGGCTTCCCTCTCACTGCCGGTTCTCCATGCCCAGGCTCTCCTCGGGGCTGGGAGAATCCATCCCCGCAGGGCTCCACTGATGTGGGTTTTTCTGCACCACTTTCAGAAAATCAACCACTTCCCAGGCATGATCGAGCTGTGCCGCAAGGACCTGCTGGCTCGCAACCTGAACCGCATGCTCCGGCTCTTCCCCAAGGAGTACAACATCTTCCCCCGCACGTGGTGCCTGCCAGCCGAGTGAGTGGCTGCGACAGGGACGGGGTGGCACGGCCGGGGGAGGCTGCTGGCCTGCTCCTTCCAGGCACCAGAGCCCAAACCCTCACTTGCTTTGAGCTCTTCCGCAAACCTCCCAGCAGAGGCGGAGATGTGTGCAGGGAAAAGGAGGGATGTGGAGGCTGGGTGGGTCACACAGGGACCAGTCTGTGGCTCCTGCAGATTAGGAATGGGAGTTCACTTCATCCCCTGCAGAAGTTCAGTGTGTGCTGGCCTGCAGTGCCATGGTTTCAGTACCCAGCGTTAGGAGAGAGTTCAGAGGGGTGTTTTTTGCAGCTGGTGATAGTCACCCCTCCCTTGCACAGCTACGGAGATTTCCATGCCTATAGATCCACGAGGAAAGCAAGAACATACATCTGCAAGCCCGACAACAGCTGCCAGGGAAGAGGGATCTTCATAACCCACCACCCAGAGGAGATCAAGCACGGGGAGCGCATGATCTGCCAGCAGTACATCTCCGAGGTACTGGGATGGTCTGGAACATCGGGGCAGGATTCCAGCATGCTCCCGGGTCTGCTGCAGGTGTTGGTGTGGCACAGACAAAGCTTGTCCCTCTGCTGAGAGCACAGGCAGAGGAGCAGTTCCTCACCTCACCCTTGCTCCTGCCTCTTCCCCCCAGCCCTTCCTCATCGATGGCTTCAAGTTTGACATGCGCATCTACGTGCTGGTCACGTCCTGTGACCCACTGAAGATTTTCCTCTACAAGGAGGGCCTGGCCCGGTTTGCCACCATGAGGTACATCGATAACAGCACGAGAAACCTGGTAAAGAGGACGTTTCAAAAACAACTCATGTAGTATCTGTAGGTGTCAGCCCTTAACTTGTCCTGGGGGCATTCCAGGCCTTGAAAAGGCAGGTATTGGGGGCTGCACGAGTCCCAGCTTGATGCTTTCCTGTTCTTCCTCTGTACCCCTTCCTCCTCCTCACAGGAGGTGTTTCAGGAGGGATGGTACATACACCCCAAGGTCCCACATTTGGGCTGTTTACTGGCATTACCACAGAATCATGGAATTGTTTGCTTGGATGGAACCCATGCTGAAAACCTGGTTAACAATGAATTCATATGATTTCTCAGGGTCTCACCCCATCAGGTTGAATCATGGAATTGTTTGCTTGGATGGAACCCATGCTGAAAACCTGGTCAACAATAAATTCATATCTGATTTCTCAGGGTCTCACCCCATCAGGTCTTGAAAACCTGCAGAGTGAAGCCCCCCCTGGTGTCTCTGGGCAGCATGTTCTGCTTCTGGCTCTGATAAGAATGCTCAGTTCCACACCATTCCTACTCTGCCCATGCTTCAGGCAGAAAAGAACCTGGGAGTATCTGGTGGGGCTGTTTCTGCTCTTGCTCGATGGTTCAGAGTGAACAAACATCCCTTCTGGTTCCCTGCCAGGGTGACATCTGCATGCACCTGACCAATTATGCAATCAACAAACACAATGAGAACTTCATCAAGGACGACACGGTGGGCAGCAAGAGGTACTGGCATGTCCGAGCACTGCAGGAGCACTGCCTGGGGACACTGCTTTGCCTCAGCTTTCCTGGGGTGGCACAGCTGAGCCCTGACCACCTCCTGTTCCCACACAGGAAACTGTCCACCGTCAATGCCTGGATGGCAGAGCACAACTATGACACATCAAAGCTCTGGGCAGATATTGATGACATTGTTATAAAGACACTGATTTCAGCTCACCCTGTGCTGAAACACCATTACCAGAGCTGCTTCTCCAACCACACTACTGGCTGTGCCTGCTTTGAAATCCTGGGCTTTGACATTTTGCTGGATAGAAGGCTGAAGCCATGGCTGCTGGAGGTGAGGAAGGAGTGGAGAGCTCAGAGCTGGGGGACTAGGGCAGGGGGTTTGGGATGAACAGGGCTTGTTTGATTCAAAAGGGCCACCTTGCTCACAGAATTAACCAGGCTCTGAAGCCAAACAACCTGCTGTGGGCAGGATCCAAGAGAACCCATTTCCTGCACACCATCTAACAGGGAGTTTCCCAAGCCTTCACACCCCTGTCCTGTGAGCACCCTGAATTTGTGACAGCTGTCCCCTGCCTGCACCCTGTGGGTGGGATCCAGGTGACCTGTGGCACAAGTGGGCACCACACTGCAGGAGAGAGTGCTGTGCGTGGCTTCCTGTCTGTGACAGGGGCAGAGCTTCCGTGGGCAGTGTGGGGCATGGCTGGGGCCAGGGGCTGGGGGCCAGGTTACGTTACCTGCTTGTCTTGGCAGGTGAACCACTCTCCCAGCTTCAACACAGATTCTCAGCTAGACCATGAGGTGAAGGACGCCCTTCTGTGTGACACCTTCAACCTGATCAATGTGCACGCCTGTGACAGAAAGAAGGTGCTGGAGGAAGACAAGCGGCGGGTAAAGGAACGGCTCCTTCAGGCCAACCAGACCCCCTGGGAGTCCAGGTATTGCTGATCCCCCACACTGCTGCAGGCCCAGTGAGCCAAGACAGGGCATGACAGAGCAGGATAACACCGGGGCTGGCTGCTGGAAGCTCCTGGAGCCCATGGCATTGTGCAGCCTGCATCCTGCAAGGAGAGCCAGGGCTCCTCTCTGGGTGCCAGGAGATCTGTGACACCTTGTGCTCTGGGCCCTGACAGCTCTCTCCAAGCTGCACCTGCTGGTCATCTCTTTTGCTGGGGATGGGCAGTGCCAGCATCCTGGGCTGGCAGGGATGCTCACATGAGGAACCGCAGCCCTGCCTCAGGACCTGGGGTGCCTCTCTTTTGCTGGGGATGGGCAGTGCCAGCATCCTGGGCTGGCAGGGAGGCTCCACAGCCCTGCCTCAGGAACTGGGGTGCTCTGGGCATGGCCCCTTCTCCAGGGCAGGGGTCCTTGCCAGGGCTGAGGGTTTCCATTCCTCTGTGTGCCCTATGTGCTTTCACAAGCCCTGTTCAGTGAGCCTGCTGCCTTGCAGGCAGCCCGTGGCTCTCCAGCTGCTGAGTCCTGGGATAATCCCGGAACATGCTGAGCACGTCAGCCCTGCACTCTGCCTGTCCCAGAGCCTCCCTCCACAGCTCCCTGTCCCCCTCCTGCTGCAGGCGCAGGGAGCAGGAGAGCAGCCAGGCTGCCTGGCTGGCACAGGCTGAAACCTACGAGAACGAGCACCTGGGGGGGTTCCGGCGCATCTACCCTGCACCTGGCACAGAGAAGTACGAGCCATTCTTCCAGCAGAGCAGGTCCCTCTTCCAGGAAACAGCAGCATCCAAGGCAAGAGAAGAGTACGCCAGGTATGCTGCTCCTGCAGAAGCCCACTTCTCCCGGGTGGCATGGAGACCACTTGCTCCTGATCCCTGCTGGGGAGCAACTCTGCTGCTTGGCAGGTGTGAGAAAGCGGGGAGGGTGGGAGCGGAAAGGAAGGAGCCTGCACGTGCTGTGGCACCACAGCAAAGTGGCTGCTTTTGGATGGACTCCAGAGAGGCAAGGGCAGTACTCCATTGACTTTTGGACCCTGGAGACACCATTTCCCAAATGTCCCCCTCCCTTTTGTCAAGCACAGCCTAATCCAAGGGCATTTCTCCTTTTAAAAGTCTCTTTACAAGCAACCCATCCCATCTCCTCTCTTGGCACACTTCTGTTATGGGCTATTCATACAGAACTTGGGCCTGCAGTAAATGTCATCAGGTTGAAACTGCCCCACTGTTGCTATTGTGGCTCTGAGCCAGTGAGTGACGGCACTGTTCTGTGGCAGGCAGCAGCTGGAGGAGATGCGCCTGAAAAATGAAAAGCTGGAAGCTGCCAGGAGGAAGAAAACAGAGAGGATGCAGAATAAAAGCACAACTCCTACAACCCACCTTTGCTACAGAAGCACCAAGGCGTGGGACAGAAAGGTACCTCAGTGTCAGCACTGTCCCTGGGCTCTCCAAGCCACTGATGTGGCTCTGGGAGCTGTGCTGAGCCAGTGGTGCACCCATGGAGCAGAAATTCCAGGTGTGACTCCCTGCCTGAACTTGTGTTGGCACTACTTGCAAGCACCAGTGTTGTGCCTTTCCACTTTGGCTCTCCCTGGGATCTCTGTCCCCCACGAGACTGTAACTGTCCCCAGGGCTGGAGCAGCTCGTGGCTTTGTCTCACCTGTGTTATCCCAGCTTCAGCTTTGCTGCAGCTCAGGTGTTTCTCTGCCGAGGTGCAGCGCATGCAGTACAACTCCATGCAGCCCCAGAACATCGTGGAACACGAAGAGAAGAGGAGAGTGAATGCTCTGCTGCAGCGCGAGAGGCAGATCCGAGGCCTGGGCATCCCCGAGCTGCTTTCCCGGCTGCTCCCCATGCCTGGCTCCCAGGGATCCTGCACGCTCCACAGCCAGGTAAGGGCACTGCCCACGGCCCCCACAGAAATGGATTGGGCACTGAGCATCTCTGGTGGGGCAGGACGGGGGTCTGCTGCAGGAGCATCAGCTGCTGTGCCTTCAGGATGATGGGTCTGGAGTGGTGGTGGGGGCACAGCTGGGGACAACGTGCGGGGTGATGGTCAGTGTGCACCAGCGCGTGACTAGAGCCTCTGTTTGCCTTCTCCTGCCAAGGCCTGCAGAAGTAAGCCATGGCCATTTGCCTTCCCTCCTTCCAGCTGCCGTTTCCCTGGGATGTCATCGGGGACCACAACACCCAGGACGTAATGATGCTCTTCTCCTTCCTGGGAGTCCCAGCTCAGCCCCTGGGACACAAGGCCATAGCCAGCCCCAGAGCCCAGGCCCTGCCGCGGCACTTGCCAGGCCCGGATCCCGAGGACATGCAGAGCCTGTGCATCCAGGGCCAGAGTGTGCCGTACCACGCGCGGCACGAGGGCTCCCGGGCGCTGGGCGGGGGCTGGCTGCAGGGCCAGGCAGCAGGGGCAGTGCTCACCCAGCCCTGCGCCCACCCCCGGGGGCCGCAGCTCCGAGACCAGGCTTTGCCTGGCGCCGGCAGCCAGGCTGAAGGCTGTAAGTACACATCACCTTCCCGTGGATGCTCCTGGCCTTGCCAGCGTGGGAGGAATGGGTGGGCTCGATGGAGCTCTCAGGGACACTGCAAAAGGGTCGCCGTGCTCTGCTGGGGGCACTGCTGACACTGGAAATCTCTGAGGCTTGGAGATGCCATTTGCAGGGACAGGGAAGAACTGTGGGTGGTTTCCCAGGATCAAGGGTTGATGTGCAGGCATGGGGGAGTCTGAGAAGCCAGGGAAGTCAAAGGGGTGCATTAGCTCCTGGGGGTCAGAGGGGACATGGTGACACAGCACAGCCCCCAGTCCCTTCCCAGGTCTCCATCCCACCACGCTGCTCCCTGCCCATCCTCGCCCAGCCCGGCTCCCTGGCATCGGCTTCATCCACTTTGCAGCCCTAGGACCCAGGGAGCAGGGGCAGAGGAGAGGCTGCCCTCCTCTGGGCAGTGGGGCTGCTGGCCTGCGGAGCTGCTGGCTCGGCACAGCCCCACACCTGTCTGTGCTGTTCCAGGTGACGATGGTAGTCTGCTGTCCTTCGATGGAGGCAGCTGTCCCCCGGCTTCCCCAGCCAGCCCAGAGCAGGCCACAGGCGATGGCATCTTCAGCTGTGCTGCGGTCCAGGAGCTTCCCGCTGCCACTGCCGCTCACGTGCAGCACACACAGGCCTCAGACCACGGCAGAGCCACGCCGTGCCAGCACCTTGGCCCGTGCCAGTGCCTCACACACTCACAGCCTGAAAAGCACAGGTAACGTGGCCAAGGGCTCAGCCTTCCTCCCGTATGCTTGCATGAGTACCAGGACTTGCTGGATGAAACCAGGACAGCTGCTGCCTGCCTCCATCGACTCTGGGGTCAGCCGCTGAGCGCCCTGACCAGAGCCCGGGCCCAGCACGGCTCCGGCCACCTGCCCCGGCTAGCTGCACCTCTGCCAGGACCGGAGACTGGTGCGTGCGCCCCTGTCCGTGCCCTGCCCCTGCGCTGATCTGTGACCCCGCAGCCGCCTGCGCCGAGCCCTCCAGAGGCCGCCCGGCTCTGCACCGCCGGAACCCCGCTCCCCGCGGGCCCCGCCCGTGCCGGGCTGTTCCGGGCCGTGCCGGGCCGTTCCGGGCCATGGCGGCGCTGCTGCTGCGGGCGGTGCCGCGGCTGGCCTGGGCCCCCGGGAGCTGGGCGGCGGGCGCGGAGCCCCCGATCGCGCCCTGACCTGGCAGGCCATGGAGCAGCTGCGGTGAGCGCGGGGCCGGGCGGGCGCGGGGCCGCCCCGGGGACCGCGCCGTGACCGTGCCGTGCCCGCAGGTTCCTGCGGCAGGAGCTGCCCGAGGAGTGGCCGCTGGAGCGCCTGGCCCAGGGCTTTGGCGTCAGCACCGACGTGGTGCGGCGGGTGCTGCGGAGCCGCGGCTGCCCCTCGCCGCGCCGCCGCCTGCGGCAGGACCAGCGGGCGCTGAGCGCCGCCGCCGCGGCTCCGCCACCGGAGCACGGGCGCGAGGTGCGCGCCCCCGACGGGACGCTGCTGTACCGGCTGCCGCGGGGCTGGGGCGGGCAATAAATGCACTTGGGACCCGCCTCCGCCTGTGCCGCTTCCGTCGCGCCGGGCGCGGGCTCCGAGGCCGCGGGGATGGGCTCCGAGGCGGCGGGGATGGGCTCCGAGGTGGCGCGGCTGCTGGAGGCCGTGGACTTCGCAGCCAGGAAACACAAGGAGCAGCGGCGGATGGACCCCGAGGGCACCCCGTACATCAACCACCCCATCGGTGCGGCCCCCCCGGCACCGCGTCCCGCTCCCTCCCAGCGCACCGCTCCTGCCCCGGCGCGCTGCAGCCCCCGGGAGCCCCTCGCCCTGCTCCTGGAGGGAGCCGTGCCCCTTGTCCGTGCCATGGCTGCCGGAGCCCCGCGGGCCTGCCCGGCCCCGTGCCTGGCTGCCATCCCCTGCTGCCCCGCTGTGCCTGGCCCCACGGGCGCTGCCGAGCCCCTGCCAGGCCGGGGGGCACTGCCAGCCCCTGGGGCCTTCCTGCGTGCCCAGCCCAGGGACTCCCCCCGAGGGGTGTCCCCCGCGCAGGGGGGGCTCGGGCAGCCCCCGTGTCCCGGGGGCGCGGAGCTGCCCGTGCCCCGCCGCCTCCTGCCAGCTTTCCGTTCTCGCTGCAGCCGTGGCCAGGATCCTGGCGCATGAGGCTGGCGTGACGGACCTGGTGGTGCTGCAGGTAACGCCAGCCCTGCCCGGTCCTGCGCGGTCCCCGCCGCTCGTTGCCGGCCCCCGCTGCCCCTGTGCCCCTCGCAGGCGGCGCTGCTGCACGACACGGTGGAGGACACGGCCACCACGCTGGCGGAGCTGGAGGAGCGCTTCGGCGCCGAGGTGCGGCGCGTGGTGGAGGAGGTGACGGACGACAAGAGCCTGCCCAAGGCCGAGCGCAAGCGGCTGCAGATCGAGCGCGCCGCCGGCTCCAGCCGCCGCGCCAAGCTGGTCAAGCTGGCCGACAAGCTGCACAACCTGCGCGACCTGAACCGCTGCACGCCGCGAGGTACCGGCGGAGCCCCGGGGCACGGGCCCGGCCGGCGGCACGGCTGCTGCGGGCTGTGCCGGGGCACGGCGGGGCGGGGTGGCTGTGCCGGTGGCACCGGGACCGGTCCCGGCGGAGCGGGCAGCCCCGGCGTGGGCGGCGGAGTGACGTCACGCGCGTGCCCGCAGGCTGGTCGGAGGAGCGCGTGCAGGAGTACTTCCGGTGGGCGGCGCGCGTGGTGTCCGGGCTGCGCGGGACCAGCGCGGCCCTGGAGGGGGCGCTGCAGCGCCTGTTCGAGGAGCGCGGCGTGCCCGCGTGACCGGGCCGCGTGCCCGCGTGACCGGGGCCGCGCCCGCGCCTCCGCCAATAAACGTGCGCACAGCTCGGCGTCTCTGGGTTGCCATGGTATCGCGCGGTTCCGCCGCCGCCGAGTTCCGGCCGCGCCGCGTCCGCGCCCGCGCGTTCCGGGGCCGAGCGGGCCGCCGCCATGGCGCTGGCCGGGCGGCGCGACGCGCCCGAGCCGCCGGACTTCGGCATCCTGAAGCGGCTGGCGCGGGACCAGCTGGTCTACCTGCTGGAGCAGGTGCGGGGCGCGCCCGGGGCGCAGGGAGGCGGCGGGATGCGGGGCGGGCGCGGGCGGGCCCGGCAGCCGGCGGTGCCCGCCCATGGCCGCCTGCCCGCAGCTGCCCGGGAAGAAGGACCTGTTCATCGAGGCCGACCTGATGAGCCCCCTGGACCGCATCGCCAACGTGTCCATCCTGAAGGTAGCGCGGGCCCGCTCGGGCCGGCCCCGGCCGCCGCCGCCCGCGCCCGACCCGCGCCCTGTCCCCGCAGCAGCACGACGTGGACAAGCTGTACAAGGTGGAGAGCCGGCCGGGGCCCGGCGCCAGCGACCAGTGAGTGCCCGCGGGCACGGCTGGGCTGGGCAGGGACCGGGACCGGGACCGGGATGGGCAGAGCAGGCGGGGATGGGCTGGGCAGAGCAGGGAGAGCAGGGCAGGGACAGGGATGGGATGGGATGGGATGGGCAGAACTGGGCAGAGCAGGCAGGGATGGGCAGAGCTAGGCTGGGCAGGGCAGGGCAGAGCAGGCAGGGACAGGGATAGGCAGGGACAGGAATAAGAACTGGGCAGGGCAGGGCTGGGCTGGGCAGAGCAGGATGGGCAGGGCAGAGCAGGGCTGGGCAGGGCAGGCAGGGCAGAGCAGGGCTGGACTGGGCTGGGCAGAGCAGGCAAGGCAGGGATGGGCAGGGACAGGAACAGGGCAGGCAGGGCAGGATGGGCAGAGCAGAGCAGGCTGGGCAGGGCAGGATGGGCAGGGCAGGGCGGGGTGGCCGGCGCGGAGCCTCCAGCGGCGCTGCCCTTGTGCAGGTTCTGTTTCCTGGTGCGGCCGCGGGTCCGGAGCATGCGGCTGATCGCGGGTGAGTGCGGCCGGCCCGCGGCCGGGCCGGGCAGCTGTGCCCGGGGTGGGCAGCTGTGCAGCTGTGCAGGGGCTCTGCGCGCTCTCCACAGATATTGTCAACGCTGACAAGATGTCGGGCAGGAGCAGGAAGTACAAAATCATCTTCAGCCCCCAGAAGGTCAGTGGGACCTGCGGTGCTGCCCAGTCCCCGTCACTGCCTGCCCAGCCTTTGCACCTTCCACCCTCCTACGGGCACCAGAAACTGTAACCCAGAAATGTTTGAGTAAACCCAAGCGTTGTGATGCCTGGGAAGGTGCTGGGCTACTCCAGAGCTTTTCCTGCTCAGAGCCTGCCTGGCCCTGTCTCCTCTTCCCTTCCAGTTCTATGCCTGCGAGATGGTGCTGGAGGAAGAGGGGGTCATTGGAGGTGAGCGGGGCTGCAGTGCTGCTCGGGGTGGCTGGCACCACAGGATCCCCGTTAAATCCCAGTGCTGGGATCCCGTGTGGGCAGGGAACACGGGCTCTCTTGGGGCTGGCTGCAGGCAGATGTGGGCCCACACAGCATCAGTGCCTCTCTTCTGCCCCGGGAGAGGAGAGAGGGTCCTGCCACCCATCCCGTGTGAGGCTGCACAGGCCCTGTTCTGGGGCTGCTGTGGTTCTTGGGGCTCTTCCTGCCCAGGGCTGCACAGCTGTCCCCTGTCCCCGTCCCAAACACAGATGTCACCTGCGATGAATGGTCCTTCTACCTGCTGCCCCTGGATGAGGACATCATTAGCATGGAGCTGCCCGAGTTCTTCCGTGACTACTTCCTGGTCAGTGGGACACTGTGGGGTGACAGCCGTCCTGTCCCCTGGGCTGGGCACGAGCTGCTGTTCGTGGAGGAGGCGTGTGGCGCCCTGCCAGCCCCGCAGTGTGCACCACGGCCCCTTTGCTCCCCAGGGCAGCTTTTGCTGGCCCCTCTGCCCTGGCCCAGCAGCTCGGGGCAGCTCCCAGCCCCTGCAGTCCTTGCCAGCCAGCTGCCACACTCGCTGCCTCGTCCCCAGGAGGGAGACCACCGCTGGATCAACCCCGTGGCCAGGGCCCTGCAGCTGCTGAGCTCCCTCTACGGCCCCTTCGGGAGGGCGTACGGCATCGGCCGCTGTGCCAAGGTGGGGCTGGCACCTGGGGCCGTGGCTCCCCGTCAGGGTGTGCCAGGCAGGGACCTGGGCACACGGCAGCACATCAGCAGAGGTGTCACTGCCTGTGCCTGCTCCTGGGCGGGTTCTGGGGGCTCCCGTGTGCCAAGGTGGGCAGAAGAGGGGCGGCTGCTGCTCGCTGGGCTGTGGGGAGCCCCCCGTGCCCTGAGGGCAGGAGCCTGGGCTGCTCCCCGCCCTGGCACCCTCTGCTCTCTCAGATGAGCTACGAGCTGTGGCGGGACTTGGAGGAAGAGAGCGACAGCGAAGGGCAGGGCAGGAGGCCTGAGATTGGGCACGTCTTCCTCATGGACAGAGGTGGGCTGGGGCAGGGCTGCGGGCCGGGCAGCATGCTCCCAGAGGGGCAGGAGCAGCACGAGGGCAGCTGGCTCTCCCTGCAGACACCGACTACGTGACAGCACTCTGCTCCCAAGTGGTCTACGAGGGGCTCGTGGACGACACCTTCCGCATCAAGTGTGGTACGTGACTGGGAAGGGCCGTGCAGCACGGGGCTGTGCGCTCACAGCGGGGCACAGCAGGGCTCTGCCCTCACCATGGGGCACAGCAGGGCTCTGCTCATCATGGGGCACAGCAGGGCTCTGTGCTCACCATGGGGCACAGCAGGGCTCTGCCATCACCATGGGGCACAGCAGGGCTCTGCTCATCATGGGGCACAGCAGGGCTCTGCCCTCACTCACCATGGGGCACAGCAGGGCTCTGTGCTCACCATGGGGCACAGCAGGGCTCTGCCCTCACCATGGGGCACAACAGGGCTCTGTGCTCATCATGGGGCACAACAGGGCTCTGTCCTCACAGCACAGCAGCACAGGGCCCTGCACTCACAGCTCAGGGCTCTGCCCTCACCATGGGGCACAGCAGGGCTCTGTGCTCATCATGGGGCACAGCAGGGCTCTGTGCTCATCATGGGGCACAGCAGGGCTCTGTGCTCACAGCACAGCAGCACAGGGCTCTGCCCTCACAGCACAGGGCTCTCTGCACTCACAGCTCAGGGCTCTGCCATCACCATGGGGCACAACAGCGCTCTGCACTCACCATGGGACAGAACAGGGCTCTGCCCTCACTGCACAGGGCTCTGCACTCACAGCACATTGCTCTGCACTCACCTGGCCAGCGTGTGCAGGGTTTGTGCCTGGCCCTGTGAGGCACAGTGCTGTTCCCACAGGGACAGTCCCAGTGTGAGGTGCTGCTGGAGGCCATCCACAGGGACAGTGCTGACTGACCACGAGGCTGGGCTGGCATCCCCTGTCTCTGCTGCCTCTTACAGCAGGGCTGTGCATGTGGGGATGTTGCTGTGTCTGGGACAAAGCAGCTCTTCACTTCTCCCTGCAGGCAGCGTGGACTTTGGGCCAGATGTCACCTCTTCTGACAAGAGTATCAAAGTGCTGCTCAATTCCCAGGACAAAGTGAGTCCTCACGAGCCTCGGGGAGTGCCCTGGGTGGGAGCAGGCAGAGTGGACCATTCCCTCCCCTGCGCTTGAGCAGGAGTGGCTGGGGGCTGCTGGGCATGGGTTCAGGTACAGAGACCAGAGAATCCTGGTGCAGCTCCGCTTCTGAACCTGTCAGAGTCCCTGCATGCAGGGCTGTGTCACAAATGAGTCTTTTAAGGAATCCCCAGCAAAAGTGTCTGCAAAAACGGGTTTAATATAAAAGCCACAGCTTGACAAAATTCATTGGCAAAGTTCTACACGGTTAAAGCACGCAGATAAAAAGTAAAAAAAAAAAATTATAAGTCAATCAATCCAAACCAAAATCAACCCAAAAATATCTGTGTGGAGGTGGAGGTGGGGATTGAGGGGGGAATCAAAAGGATAGGAAAGGAACATGGAAAACCTGCCTGTTGAGTCATGAGGTTCATAGTAATTTTCCATCCTGGCCACAATTCAGGTTGGTATTTTACTGTGGCGTTTGGCAGTGAAAATATAACTCCACTTGGGTTTTTATTCAGGTTACAAAAATAATTTTCCCAGGCTGTTTATTAAAAAACAGTAGCTGGTTAGACAGTACTAGTTCCTAGGAAGAGAGAGTGTTTCTGCTAAGCTGGGGAGGACCCAGTGCTGTTCACCAGGGCTGACCCCTGAGCAGCATTTCTGATTCTGGTGTGGCCTGGCTCAAAGGGAAACACTGACACAGGCTGCTGTGCTGCCAGCCAGGGTGTGGGGAGCGCTGGCCCTGGCCCTGTGTCCCCAGGGCTGCAGCTGGCCGGGCCCTGGTAGCTGTGGTGCTTGCACAGGTGTTCAACCAGATTCGCAACGAGCACTTCTCCAGCGTCTTCGGCTTCCTCAGCCAGAAGTCACGGAACCTGCAGGCGCAGTACGACGTGAGTGTCACCCTGGGATGCGTGTGGCACTGTCCCTCACAGCCTGGCCACCCCCTGCTCTCCCTCCCGCAGCGGCGCCGGGGCATGGACATCAAGCAGATGAAGGACTTCGTGTCGCAGGAGCTGAAGGGACTGAAGCAGGAGCATCGCCTGCTGAGCCTGCGTAGGAGCCTGAGGGGAGGGAGGGGCTGCCCTGCGAGGGCTGGGGCTGCGGGGAAGGGGCTGGGGGGCCCTGGATGTGCCCAGCAGGGACAGGGCAGGGGCTGCTGGCGTGTGCTGACAGTGCCTGCAGAGCCCTTTCCCCTCCAAAGCCACTGTGTCTCTTGGCTCTGTAGATATTGGTGCCTGTGAGTCGATCATGAAAAAGAAAACCAAGCAGGACTTCCAAGAGACCATCAAGGCTGAACACTGTGAGTGCTGCTCCACCTGTGCCTGCCCCTGCCCCAGTCTGAGCCATGGCCTCATGCCTGGCTGGTCCCTGGGTGGCCCCATCCTCCCAGCCCCTTCTGGAGCTGTCTCAAGATCCCAAGCAGGGACAGGCTGCACTCTGAGAGGGAACGTGTGCAGGGGTGGGGGCTCACTTCCCTGGGGTGCTGGGAGGGCAGCAGAGCCCAGAGCCCAGCCCAGTGGGCTGGTGAGAGCCCTGGGTGATGCTGTGTGTCCCTGCCACAGCACTGCTGGAGGGCTTTGACATCCGTGAGAGCACCAGCTTCATCGAAGAGCACATTGACCGGCAGGTGAGAGCCCGAGCACACTGATGGCAGGTGACAGGTGAGAGTGCAGGGTGCCTGAGCACACTGATGGCAAGTGAGGGCACAGGTGAGAGCACGGGGTCCCTGCTGCAGCGCCCTGCTGCCCCGCTAACCCTGCTCCCCACAGGTGTCCCCCGTCGAGAGCCTGCGCCTCATGTGCCTCCTGTCCCTCACGGAAAACGGTGAGTGCCCGCCCTGCCGGGCCAGCAGGGGCACCTGCCCGGGCACCGAGCTCACCTGGTGCTCCCCACAGGTCTCGTCCCCAAGGACTACCGCTCCCTGAAAACCCAGTACCTGCAGGTGAGGGCTGGAGCCACTGCAGAGCGAGAGCTGGGCTGGGGGACCCTCCTGTGCTGCTGGCCAGAGGAGCTGGGCCCGGGGCTGCTGGGGCTCCTGGGGCTGGGCCCTGCCTCACAGCCCCGTGCTGAGCCCCGGCACAGCCAGGCTGGCTCTGCGGGACAGACCCTGCCTCACAGCCCCGTGCTGAGCCCCGGCACAGCCAGGCTGGCTCTGCGGGACAGATGAGAGTGCAGGGTGCCTGAGCACACTGATGGCAAGTGAGGGCACAGGTGAGAGCACGGGGTCCCTGCTGCAGCGCCCTGCTGCCCCGCTAACCCTGCTCCCCACAGGTGTCCCCCGTCGAGAGCCTGCGCCTCATGTGCCTCCTGTCCCTCACGGAAAACGGTGAGTGCCCGCCCTGCCCGGCCAGCAGGGGCACCCGCCCGGGCACCGAGCTCACCTGGTGCTCCCCACAGGTCTCGTCCCCAAGGACTACCGCTCCCTGAAAACCCAGTACCTGCAGGTGAGGGCTGGAGCCACTGCAGAGCGACAGCTGGGCTGGGGGACCCTCCTGTGCTGCTGGCCAGAGGAGCTGGGCCCGGGGCTGCTGGGGCTCCTGGGGCTGGGCCCTGCCTCACAGCCCCGTGCTGAGCCCCGGCACAGCCAGGCTGGCTCTGCGGGACAGACCCTGCCTCACAGCCCCGTGCTGAGCCCCAGGCTGTGCCTGCCCTGCCCTGTGCTTGCTGGGGGCTCAGAGCAGCTGTGCGTGGCCGCAGAGGGCACAGCCTGTGTGCTGGCTGGCCACGATGGGCCCACGCTGACCCTGCTGCCCCGATGGCAGAGCTACGGGCCCGAGCACCTGCTGACCTTCCACAACCTGAAGCGCGCCGGGCTGCTGACGGAGCAGGCAGCGGGGGAGACCCTGACAGCCGTGGAGAGCAAAGTCAGCAAGCTGGTGACAGACCGTGCAGCGGGTGAGGCAGCCCTGCCCCTGGGAAGGGGAGCTGCTGGCCAGGCTGGCTGGAAGCACGTGTCCCAGAAATGGTGCTGCGGGCAGGGCAGGGGCTCTGCTGGGGGGCACCAGGGCTGGCAGCCACCACGGCCATTCTCCTGAGCACACAGCTCTGCACAGCTCTGCCAGCCTGGCTCTGGGATCCAGAGCCCCTCGAGGTGTTTCTCCTTGTCGTGTTTTCCAGGAAAGATCACAGATGCATTCAGTTCTTTGGCCAGGAAGAGTAATTTCCGAGCCATAAGCAAGAAGCTGGGGTTGGTACGTCCTCAAGGGGTGCTGGCTGGCCACAGTGCCCACAGAGCAGAGAGCTCTGCTTAGCCTGTGCCCAGGCTGCAGGCTTGGCACCCCAGGGGGACACTGCTCAGGGCCAGAGCTGCTCCTGGCAGCCTGGGGGCTCCTCCTCGGGGCTGGGGCCCACTGCCAGCTTGCCACTGTGCCCTGGCCCCGTGCCCTGTGAGCGTGGTGCGGCGCTGGGGCTTTCCTTGCCCCCTTCAGACACTGCAGTGGCACTGGGCAGGCAGCCCTGTGTCCTCCATCCGAGGCAGAGGTGCTAGGGTGCTGGCAAGGTGACATTTCTGGGCCATTGCTGTGCCTGGCCCCTGCTGCACAGCCCACCCAGGCCGTGTGACGCTGGCTCTGGCATGGTGGGCGGGAGGTGGGGACAGAGCCGTGCTCCAAGTGTCTGTCTCTCCTCACCCCTGCACCTCTGAGGGGCACGAGGCCCCAGGCAGCCTGGTCCTGCAGCCTGGGTGTCACCTGTCACTGCAGATCCCTCGGCTGGATGGCGAGTATGACCTCAAAATGCCTCGGGACATGGCGTATGTTTTTGGCGGGGCCTATGTGCCCCTGAGCTGCAAGATCATCGAGCAGGTGAGCTCACCTGCCCCTGCGGCCCTGCCTCCTGTGGGGAGTGCGCGGGGCTGCCCCTGCCCAGGGTGGTGGCGTGTGCCGCCAGCCCCGGCAGTGCCAGCCTCACCCTGCCGTGCCCGTCCCGCAGGTGCTGGAGCGCCGCGGCTGGCAGGGCCTGGAGGAGGTGGTGCGCCTGCTCAACGGCAGCGAGTTCTCTGTGTCAGGTACTGGGGCTGGCGGCGGCGCGGGCCGGCCCCGGCACGGCCTACAGCGCCCGTGCCCCGCAGACAGCGCCGCGGAGGACGGCCCCGCCGCGGAGTGCCAGCGCGTCGTGCTCGCCGTCTTCCTGGGCGGCTGCACCTTCTCCGAGATCGCGGCCCTCCGCTTCCTGGGCAAGGAGAGAGGTACGGGGCCTGGGAAGGGCCGGGAGCAGGCAGCAGCCGGGGCTGGAGCCGCGGCAGGGCAGCCAAGCGGGCTCTGGGCTCTGGGCACTGGGCTTTGAACTCTGGGCTCTGGGCACTGGGCTCTGTGCTCTGGGCTTTGGTTCTGGCCTCCATGCTCTGGGCTTTGGGATCTGGGCTCCGTGCTCTGGGCTGTGTGCTCTGGGCAATGGGCACTGCTGTGCTTTGGGATCTGTGCTCTGGGCTTTGTGCTCTGGGCACTGTGCTTTGGGTCCTGGGCTGTGTGCTCTGGGCAATGGGCACTGTGCTTTGGGATTTGGGCTCTGTTCTTTGGGCTCTGTGCTCGGGCTCAGCGCCGGCTGGAGCCCCCGGAGTGGCTGGCGAGCTCCTGGGCTGTCCTGGAGGATGCGCAGGGACGCGGCAGTGCCGGTGCTGCCCCGGCGCTGCTGCGGCACCGACGGGCCTTTCCTACAGGCTGCAAGTTCATCTTCCTGACCACGGCCATCACCAACAGCGCCCGCATGATGGAGGCCATGATCGAGGCCAGGGCCTGAACCGCGGGGCCCGAGGGCAGCCTGCCAGTAAAGATCGTGCTGACAGCGACCCGGCCTGGCCCGTCTGTGCGGGAGCGCGCCGCGCGGGCTGGGAGCGGGCGGGGCCGCGCAGGGGGCGCGCGGGAACGCGCAGGGGGCGCGCGGGGCCGTGCAGGGAGCGCGCGGGCTGGGAGCGGGCGGGGGCGCGCAGGGAGCGCACGGGAAGGCGCAGTGGGCGCGCAGGGAGCGCGCAGGAAGGCGCAGGCGCGGCCGGGCGCGGTCACGGCGCGCTGTCAAATGGCGGGCGCGCGGGGGCGCCGTTACCCGCGCAGGACGCGGCGGCGGTCTCGCTCCGGATTGGCTGGAAGCGCCGAAGGCTCTGCACTGCCATTGGCTGGGGGCGGGGCGGGGGCGCGGCCGTGGCGGCGGTTGTGGGCGGGGCCCTGGGGGCGCGGCAGCCAATCAGCGCGGCCGGGGCAGTTCGAATCGGCGGAGCGGCGGCGATGGAGCGCGGGGCGATGAGGAAAAGGTGCGGCACCGGCACCGGGATACCGGGCACCGGGGGCTAACGGGGGAACCGGGGCTGGGGCGCGGCGCTCCGGGGCGGGCGGTGCCGGCGGGACGGGCGGTGGCCGCGGCGGCGCCCCGGCGCTGACGGCCCGCCGTGCCCAGCGAGGTGCTGGCGGCCGAGGCCGTGTCCTGCCTGAATCGGGCCATGGCGGCGCTGCGGGACATCTGGGAGGAGATCGGCATTCCCGAGGAGCAGCGGCTGGAGCGCACGGACGTCGTCAGGAAGCACATCAAGGTGAGGCGCCCGTTCTTCTGTTGGGCCGCGCACCTGCTGCCGCCCGCGACCCCGGCCGCTCCGAGCGAGCCCACCCGGCCCGCCCTCGGGGCTCCGGCTCGGGGCCGGCTCTGCCGGCAGCGCCGGGGCTCCCTGCCCGCCTCTGCCCTGGCGTGGTCCCGCTGCCCTGCCCACTCTCGGTTCCCACGCCCTGCCTCGAACTATTGGTGAAAAGCCAATACCTAACCACGCCGTGCTGCAGAGTCTCCTGGACATGATGGTGGCGGAGGAGGAAAGCCTGAAGGAGCGCCTGCTGAAGAGCATCGCCCTGTGTCGGAAGGAGCTGGACACCCTGTGCAGGGAGCTGCAGCTGGCCCCCTTCGAGGTGAGGCCTGGGGTCCTGGGCTCCTTCTGCCTGCTGGCCTCTGCCTGCATGTCCCAGAGGCCAGAGCTTAAAGGCAAATATCTATTCAAAACTGCTTTTCTGGCTGCTTGGTAGAGGCTCTGTGGCTCCTCACAGGCCAGGCACTGGTAGGTGGTTGTGTGGTGCTCCCCAGCACCTTGTTTTGCATGTTGCTGGTGATCATCCACCTTCCCAGGGAACATCTCGCTCACACCCAGGCCTGGCAACCCTGGTCTCTGTATAAAAACCCAAAGCATGAGCCAGGTGTGGGAGAAGTGCGGAACAGAGCTGATGTCTGGCCCCTTGCAGACAGAGAAAAGCACCATCCTGCAGATGGAGAAGAACCTGCGCACGTGCGTGGAGGTGCTGCAGAAGCAGAAGCGGGACAGGAAGCAGGAGCTGAAGGCCCTGCAGGAGCAGGACCAGGCCCTGTGTGACATCCTGTGCACAGCTCTGTTCACCATCGACACCGGGAGCGTGCCCAGCCTGGACGAGCTGGACCGCTACCGGCGCCACGTGGCCTCCCTCAACGCGCTGAAGGTGAGCCTGGGGGCTGGGGGGGCCCGAGGGGCCCACAAGGGGCTCCTGCCTCCTGACACCGCCCCCGCCCCAGGAGCAAAGGCGGGAAGAATTTGTCACCAACAAGCGCCAGATCATTCTGCTCATGGAGGAGCTGGACCACACCCCGGACACCAGCTTCGAGCGGGACGTGGTGTGTGAGGATGAGGAGGCGTTCTGCCTGTCCCAGGACAACATCACGGCCCTGCAGAGCCTGCTGCAGCAGGTATGCTGTGCTCTGAGGCGGCGCTGGGGCTGCTGCCGTGGTGCAAGAGCAGCCGCTGGGTTGTGGCAAGGCTGTGCGTTAGAGCAGCCCTGCCAGGGCCCAGGAGAGCTCGTGTGCGTGGCCCTGCATGTGCAGCAGAGCCCCAGGCCGTGCTGAGCCCCAGCAGAGCCCCAGGCCGTGCTGAGCCCCAGCAGAGCCCCAGGCCGTGCTGAGCCCCGGGCCCTGCTGAGCCCCAGGCCGTGCTGAGCCCCGCTCCCCCTGCAGCTGGAGGCCCGGCGGGCCCTGAACGAGGCGGTGTGCACGGAGCTGCGCGCGCGGATCCTGGCGCTCTGGGAGCGGCTGCAGATCCCGCAGGAGGAGAGAGAGTCCTCGGCCGTGCACCTGGCTGGCTCCAGAGTCCGAACCAGGAGAGCTGTAAGAGCCCTGCTGTGCTCAGGGGGCAGGGCTGGGGCAGCAGCTCGGGGGCTCTCGTGCTCCTGGCTGCTCGGTGAGGGGAGCAGGGCAAATCCTGCCTTCGTGGAGGGAGGAGGCAGAATCTGGAGCTGGAGGTTGGTGCTGGCAGGCGCCTCGTTCCAGAGAGCGGCTCACGCAGGAGATGAAGCCTGTTCTCCCCCTGTTCCTCCTGACCCGTGCTCTCTCCGGGGCCAGCTGCAGCAGGAAGTGGACCGTCTGGAGGAGCTGAAGCTGCAGAACATGAAATCCGTCATCCACGCAATCCGGGCAGAGCTGGCTGACTACTGGGACAAATGCTTCTACAGCCAGGAGCAGAGGGAAAGGTTCAGCCCCTTCTATGATGGTGGGTGCTGGCTGGCCAGGCAGATTTGGGGAGGGATCCCAGGGCTTCCAGCAGCCCCCTGACCTGGCAGTTGTGCCCTTCTAGAGGATTACACAGAGACCCTACTCGAGCTGCATGACGCTGAGGTGGGCGAGATGAAGACCTACTATGAAACACACAAAGATCTGTTTGAGGCTGTTCAGAAGTGGGAGGAGAGCTGGAAGCTGTTCCTGGAGCTGGAGGTATTGTCCAGGCAGGAGCGTGCAGGTCATGGGGCAGTGTGTACCTCTGCTCCCGTGGGACAGCGCTCTGGGAAGGAGCAGGGAGCCACTGGGCAGTCATGGTGGGCCAGAGCAGGGATGAGGTGCTGTGTTTCGAGCACTGGGGTGCTTGTGCAGGGCTGCCTGCTCTGGGGCCCTCACCATGAGAGGCTGAGGGGACTGGGTGGTGTGTTCGTGTCTCTCCTGACCACCCTTCTCTACCAGCGCAAAGCAAATGACCCCAGTCGCTTCACCAATCGAGGAGGAAACCTTCTGAAGGAGGAGAAGCAGAGAGCAAAGCTGCAGAAGACGCTGTCTAAGGTAGGTCCAGCCCTGGTGAAGGACCTGTGGTCCCACTGACAGAGGAAAAGGGGTCTTTGGGTGTGGGGACACCTGGGTTCAGGGCAGCCCTACACTGCCCTCATGTCCTGACCAGCTGCAGGAGGAGCTCGAGAGGAAGGTCCAGACCTGGGAGGAGGAGTTCAAGGGAGCTTTCCTGGTGAAGGGGCAGCAGTTCATGGAGTATGTGTCAGAGCAGTGGCAGCAGTACCGTCTGGAGAAGGAGAAGGAGAAGCAGGAGCGGGTGAGTACAGAGCTGAGCACACTGGCTTCTGCCTGGGAGCGTCCCTGGCTCCTGCCTCACGCCAGCCTAGGGCCGTCCCTGCTGGGCGCCAGGCTCTGCCAGCTCATTCCCAGCTTGGAAGCAGCAGGCAGGGGGGCTGGTGCCCACTGCTGCCACAGCTGCTTGGGCCGAGCCCCTTTGTGGCCCCCGCTGTGCCAGCGGTGACGCTTGGCTCTGCACAGCTGTAAATGCCTGCTGCAGTCCTGCTGCGTGGCTGTGCCAGCTGCCAGCAGGGCAGTGCCACTGGCAGCGTCAGTGTCACAGCGGGGCTCAGAGGGTGAGTGCGGGCGTGTCCCACAGCACCTGAAGAAGAGCCGGGAGATGGAGGCGGAGATGCTCTACGGCAGCGCCCCTCGGACGCCCATCAAGCGCCGCATGCTCAGCCCCCACACGCCTGCCAAAGTAAGCAAGGTAAAACGGCCCTGCGGAGCAGTGGGGAGGGCTGGGTGCCCGGAGCAGAGCTCTGTGCCTGGCTGGGCACAGCCTCGGGCTGCCCTCGCCCCGCGGGTTCGGGGTGCTGCAGCCGCACGGGAAGGGAGGAGGGGTGTCCTGTGTGACGCGTGCCCTGCCTCCTGCTCAGCTCCACGGCACCTCCAGCGCCAGCACCGCCTCCAACAGCACGGTGCGCTCAGCCCTCGGGGCAGCCATCTCCCACTCGCCCACCTCGCGGCTGCCGCCCTCCGGGAAGCAGGTGAGGGGCCGGGGGGATGGCTGGGTGTGGTGCTGCAGCTCTCCTTGCTGTCACCCGTGGGTCACCGCCTCCCCTGCTGAGCTCGTGGGGCACAGAGGCCCCTGTTTGTCTGTATCTGCCCTGTGGGGCTGCTGCCATCCTGCTGGGGTGTTCCTGGGACCTGAGGGAGGAGGGGGCCAGGAAATCTTCCTCCAGCCCAGATTTCTAGTACACCTCTTCCTTAGTGCTGAGCCTGCAGCTTGAAGGACCTTCAGCATGTGTGTGTGCTGCCAGCCAGGGCTGGGCATCCTTGTCTAGTGAGTGGCATCCCTGCCTACAGCAGGGGGTGGAACGAGATGGGCTTTAACGTCCCTTCCCACCCACATCGCTGCAGGATTCTGTCGTTCTGTGCTGTATGTTTCAGGGGCCAGAACTGGACCCCAGTCTGGAGAGCTGCTGGAGCCTGGCACTGCTCTGGCTCCTCAGAGTGATGGGCACTGCAGCCGCCTCTGCTCAGTTCCTGCATCCCTCCCCTGTCCCCCCCACAGTTCAGCCGGGCCCGGACCCCCACCCGCGCGGCAGTGAAGCCCCCGCGACGCAGGCTGAGGGAGCAGAACAAGGAGAACATGTCCCAGCTGGACGGAACCACCCTGAGCGGTGGGTGCACCCCCAGAGCCCCTGCCCAGCGTAACCACAGCGTTAGTTCTGTTGCCAGCACCTATTCTGAGTTTGCGGTAATTCACCTCTTCTAACCCCACCCCTCTCGCTGCACGGCACCTCTGCTCCTCCCCGTGTCCCTCGGGGGTGGCTGCTCCTGCCCCTGCCCGTGGCTCCCCGTGACAGCTTCTAACAGCGCTGGTGGCAGGGGCCCTGAGCAGCGCTGGGGCTCCAGGGGGGCTGCTTTCCTCTCTCCGCGTGGGGGGCCCTGGACAGCCTCTGTCCCCCCATCAGGCTGGGCTGAGCCTGAGAATTATCACTGTGTGACACTACCGAAAGCTTTTACTCTTTATACATTTTAGTAAAGAAAGACATTAATGTTCCTTGGCTGCAAGTTTCATAGCTCCCGTATTAATTTGTATTCCATCTCCCTCGGGCAGCCTGGCCTGCCTCTCTGTGTCCCCTCTGAGCTGTGAGGCTGCAGCCCCCTCCCTTCCCTCATCCACACCTCTTGTTTCCACAGCGCCAACTTTCAAAGGCTTCCAGCTTTGACAGCACCTCCCGCGTTCTCAACTCCACCACCAACAATGCCGCGTGACGCAGCCCTGCAGCACCCCCCGCTCCGCACAGCGCTCCCCGCGGCTGCTGCTGCTTCGGAAATGTGCTTTTATTTAAAAAAGATTTCTAGATGTTGTGAATAAAGTCCTTGTACAGCCCCGCCGCCTCTGGGGTCCCTGCCGGGCGGCGGCGATGGGAGGGGCGGGGCAGCCGGCGATGGGGGCGTGGCTAGGAGCTAAGCCAATCAGAAACCGGGCTGCAGCTTTTCAAGCCAAGTCCAGCAGCCCCAGTCTGTCCTGATTGGCCAAACTGGAACGCCACGGCCTGATTGGCTGAAAGGGCTGGCCCTTCAATCCGTGCGGTGATTGGTTAAACAGGGAGAAGTCCAATCATTTCCTGGTTGGCTAAAATAAAAATCCCTGCACTTTCAATCCGCATCCGGATTGGCTGAAGGAGCAGTCCAATCCGAATCCTGATTGGCCGATCCGCTCCGCGCCTGGAGCGGCTGCGAAAAGCCCGGCCGAGACCCGAGCCAAAACCCGGCCGAGACCCGAAGTCCAATCATTTCCTGGTTGGCTAAAATAAAAATCCCTGCACTTTCAATCCGCACCCGGATTGGCTGAAGGAGCAGCCCAATCCGAATCCGGATTGGCTGAAGGAGCAGTCCAATCCGAATCCTGATTGGCCGATCCGCTCCGCGCCTGGAGCGGCTGCGAAAAGCCCGGCCGAGACCCGAGCCAAAACCCGGCCGAGACCCGAGCCGAGCCAAAACCCGGCCCAGACCCGAGCCGAGCCAAAACCCGGCCCCGACCCGAGCCAAACCGAATCCGGATTGGCTGAAGGAGCAGTCCAATCCGAATCCGGATTGGCCGAACAGGCTGAAGCGCCGATCCCCTCCGCGCCTGGAGCGGCTGCGAAAAACCCGGCTGAGACCCGAGCCAAAACCCGGCCCAGACCCGAGCCAAAACCCGGCTGAGACCCGAGCCAAAACCCGGCCCAGACCCGAGCCGAGCCAAAACCCGGCCCCGACCCGAGCCAAACCCCGAGCCAAACCCCGGCTGAGACCCGAGCCAAAACCCGGCCCAGACCCGAGCCGAGCCAAAACCCGGCTCAGACCGGAGCCGAGCCAGAGCCCGGCCCCAGCCCCTGACCAGAAGGGATTTTCCTGCCGAGCAAACAGCCGCAGCCCCTCCCAGCTGCCTGCTCTCCCCACCTGCCCCTCTGAACCGCCCACCACGACTGTGGAGGCCAGCACAGGGTGAAAAACAGAAAACCTGTGACATGAGATGACAGTTCGGTGTGGGAAGCAAAACACAGAACAAGCAAAACCCAGAACTCATTCCCTCCTTCCGCCTAGTGCTCAGCCTCCCCAGGGCAGCAGGGCCCATCACGGTAATGGAAACTTGGACAAAACCACCACTGAGCATCCCCCATTCCTTCCTGTCCTCCCCTTTCCAGTCTTCACGGTAATGGAAACTTGGACAAAACCACCACTGCTCTGAGCATCCCCCATTCCTTCTTGTCCTCCCCTTCCCAGTCCGGCATGATGCCACACGGTCTGGGACACCGCCGTGGGTCCCACGTGCAGCTGTGCGTCCTGCTCGATGCTCAGCTGTGTGCAGCTGCTCTGCAAACACCCCTGAAGGAGCACCGTGCCCACACAAACCCAGCCCAGCACAGCCCCCCTGGAGCTGGAACACGCCTCACACACAGCAACACCGCAGCCCTCGTGGAAAAGTGAATTTAATGAACACATCCAGCCCACCCCAGGGTGTCCCGGCCCTGAGGCAGCTGCAGCCCCACGCCGGCCTGTGAACCAGGTCACTGCGGGCCAAACCCAGCCCCTCCTGTGCCGCAGGGCCTGCCTGCCCTGGCCCAGCACGGAGCGGAGCTGCGGGCAGAGCCTGTCCCCATCCCCATCCAGCAGCACCCCCGGCGCCGGCCCCTCAGGGCTCCCGCACCCGTACGTAGGTGGTCCAGGGCCCACACACCACCTCCTCCACCCGCAGCCCCCGCGCCACCAGCTGCTCCACGCGGCGTGCCTGGTCAGAGCTGATGTTGTTCCCGTGCCCCAGCTGTCCGTATTTACCTGCAGACACACAGCCGTGACATCACGGGAACACAGGAGCCCCAGCACAGACAGGACTCGTACAGCGACAGGAGAGCCCAGGGCGAGAGAACAGGAACCAGAAGCTGCTCCTGGGCAGGCTGTACAGCCCCAAAGCAGAGGTGCCACTTACCCCAGCCCCAGGTGTAGAGCTCCCCGCCTCCTGCAACAGGGACAGCACCATCAGGCAGCGCCCGTGAGCTGCAGCCCCACAGTCCTGGCGAGGCCCTGGTGAGCCGGCACCTCTCAGCACCCCTGCCCTGCTGGACACTCACGCGTGACAGCGGCCGTGTGTCGGGAGCCACAGCTGACCATGCTGACCTCCAGGTCCTGTGGCAGATCCAGCAGCGCCGGGAACGCCTGGATGGAGATGAATGCAGCATCCCGGGCAGCCATCTGCTCCCGGCAGGCCGTCAGCTCGGTGCTCCCTGCAGGAGAGGGGGCAGCAGCATTGCTCGCAGGCTGACCCGCACTGCTGGGGCTGTGCAGGAACCCGGCCCCTGCCCTCAGCCTGGCAGCAGCACTCACCTGTGCCCGTGTCCTCAGCTCGCGCTCGCTCCTCTGCCAGCGCTTTGGAGGGCAGAGCCAGCTGCCCCGACTCGTTCCAGCCCCACACGTACAGGTCTCCTCCCTCTGGGCACACAGGCAGAGCTTAGCCCTGGGCCGCGCGCTGGCGGCACCGGCTGCTCCAGGGCCACCAACAGCCCACGCTGCCCGCGCCAGGTGCCACCAGCACGGCCAACCGCCCGCCCCGCCCAGCCCCTCACCGCTGACGCTGGCCGAATGCCACCCGCCGGCCGCCACCGCCCGCATGGGCACCCCGGCCAGCGCCTCCACCAGCCGCGGCTGCAGCTCCGACTCCAGCAGCCCGTGGCCCAGCTGCCCGTGCCTGCAGGGACACACAGACACACCCCCTGCCCACTGCCCCCAGCTCCCGTGCCTCCCGCCCACAGCCCCCTTCCTGCTGCCACCAACCCGCCCCAGGCTGGCAGAGCCCGAGCAGCTGAGGGAGCAGCCCCGGGAACAGGGAGAAGCCAAGCAGCAGTGGGACAGTGATGCCCAGCACCAGACCACCACAGCCACAGCCGGGGTCAGTGGGCAGCAGTGGGACACAGCACCAGGGGCTTTAGCTGTCCAACATGGGACAGAAGCAGCAGGGGCTGGCAGGAGCTGTAGGGGTGAGAGGAGCAGTTCAGCTGCAGAGTGATGCTTGTTTGGTCTGGGGAGCTTCAATGTGACAGCTCAGGATGTCAACAGCTGTGAAGGCTGTTCACATTCCATACGGGAAATCTGCAGAGGAGTGAGCAGAGACTGAGAGCTGCCGAGGGGCAGGGAAGGGCACGCTGCAATAGGAAAGTGGCTCTGGGCACTCCCTCCCGAGAGGGCAAGGGTGACCACAGCCAGCAGTAAGAGAGGGGCTACAAGGGGCTGGGCCAGCACCTGGCTGTCACACAGCACAGCTGCCACACGGTGGGACACACTGGCACGGGCAGGCATGAGAGGATTCTCAGCTGTGCTGAAACCAAGTTCCAAAAAAGTTCATCCTCAAGTACACATCCCCACGTGTAGAAACCTCTCCTCTGAAGGGAAGGCAGGAAGGACCAAATAATGCAGTGCTGGCAAAGCAACAGCTGCTGATGTAAACAGTGTCGTGCTTGGCACCAGCGAGCCCAGAGCAGCGAGCAGGAGCAGGGGCTGGGAGTGAAACACTCCTGAGCGATGAGAGCAGCCAGGGCGCTGGGCCGGGCACGCAGCTCTGCGACAGGTGACCTGGGCTGCGTTCGTCTTCCTTAAGTAGCAAAGAGGAACAGAGCAACCCTTCCACACTCCACACATGAGAACAACCAGCTGCCATGGCCGAGCCTCATCATGCACCAGCAGAACTCAGGGACACAGGGCAGGGGCACCTGGGCTGGGCTCTCCAGCACCTTCTGGGAAAACCTGACTGGGGCAGCAAATACACAGACAACCCCCCAGTGAACAACTGCCCTAGAGTGACTTTATGATGCTTGTGTCCCCAGTCATCTGTTCTCTTTATGCTGGATATTAAGTTCTGTGCTTTCAAGACTGATCTGAGAGCAAAGGGAGGAAAAAGAAACACAGGGTTTGTTTTCAAAAACTGCACTCACTCCCCCACACCCTTCTCCTAGACTGTGTTATCTGCAGCACAAACAGACAGCAGGAGAAAGAGCTACTTTTCATTTTAGTCAATTTTTTTTAGCTACCTCACTCCCCCACACCCTTCTCCTAGACTGTGTTATCTGCAGCACAAACAGCAGGAGAAAGAGCTACTTTTCCTTTTAGTCAATTTTTTTTAGCTAGCTGAGGCAGTGAAGTTCCCTAGACTATGTGTTCAAACCTACTCTAAACTGAAAACCCAAAATAACAGCAAGAGAAAAGAAAACCCAAAAGAGCACCACACCTATAAACCCCCAAAGCCTAGGATGCTGCATTCCAAAACCAGAAAGACTAATAAAAGACTAAGCAAGCCAACCTACACCTCACAAAAAAACCTTTCTAAATTTGCCATTTCTTCAGAACAGCAAATTTTTTTTTGTTTAGTATTATTCATTTTTAATACTTTTGAATGCTTTGCTTTTTAAATAAACAGGTATTCTCCACTTTTCTACAGAGAAATCTTTCCCCAAACCAATTTAGGGGAGGAGGCACTTGAATTTACTTTCTAAAAGAACCCCACTCAGAAATTTCCTCCCCAAATTTACCCTAAACCAAAACAAATACAAGAAGAAACACCTTTGTGAGAATAAACTGAGCAGTGCCACCAGCTGTTAAATGCACCCAAGTTCAGCTGCTGGCAGGGACACAGGGCGCTGGGGCTGGAGGCTTTCCCAAGGGGTTCACTCCCCTCCCACAGGCTGCACCAGAGGGACCTGGCACTGAACTGTCACACACTGATGGACTCAATCTCCAGCTCAGAAACACAAGAGCTCTGCTGCCAGCTGGTGCTGTGAGGCAAGTTACAGAGGAGCAGGGACAGAGCAGGGACCTGATGGTCGCACAGAGACCCAAGCGTGCTCGGAGACTGCCCTGAGGGAGCCAAACGTCAGGGCAGGGGCCAGAGTCAGCACCCAGAGAGGAGACAGGGCTGCCCATGGGGCCAGCGAGGGTGGACTCAGTGGGGAAAGGGGCATGGTGAGGGCAGCAGGCCCCAAGAGCAGCCACGATTTGGGATGCCTGTGCTGGGGGGACCTGGCTGTGGTGAGAGACAGATCCCAGCAGCATGTGGGTGAGCACTGGGCACCTGCAGCTGCTACCCCAATACGCTGGTACCCCGACACTTCTCCCAGCTGTGCACAACATTCCCAAGTGCACCCCACGGGGAAGTCAGGAGGCACATCCTGGCGCCAGGCAGTGTGCGCAGGCTAATGGGGGCTCAGCCCCCCATTCCCACACCCTCCCACCTGCGCTCCCCCCAAAGGCTCCCCATATCCCCCACATCCCTTCTGCATCCCCGTCACTCTCTCTCCATCCCAGCACAGCGTACTGAAGGCCCGCCCGCTGCCGTCCCTCTGCGGCACCCCGTGTCCCCACAGCCCCTGCTCACCTGCCAGCGCCCCAGGTGAAGACCTCGCCGGCGGCGCCCAGCGCCAGGGCGTGCTCCGTGCCCAGAACCAGGCGGCGGGCGCGCAGGCCGGCGGGCAGCGCGGTGAAGAACGGCGGCCGCGGCGTGGCGAAGCCGCCGGGCAGCCGCGCCCCGCAGCACCAGGTGCGTCTCGGACGGCAGCGCCTCGGCCCAGCCCGGCAGCGCCCGCCGCTGCCCCGCGCTCCGCACCTCCAGCCCCGCGCCTGCCGCGGCGGCAGCTCAGCCACCGGCAACGGCACAGCCCGGGGCACGGGACGGGGACAGCCCGGGGGCTGGGGGACGGGACGGGAACGTCCCCGGGGGACCAGCGGGGGGCATCCCGGGGGAACCGGCGCGGTGGGAATCCCATCCCGGGGGAACCGGCGTCAGGGGAAGGGGCGGGCGAGACGAAGCGAGGCGACCGGCGCGGCAGCGCGCGGTGGGAACGGGGCCCGCCACCCCGGGGAGCGGCAAGGGGAAGCGGGCACGGGAGGGACGGGACCGGGGCTCCGGGCGGGCCGCGGGCGCTCACCGGTCTCCACGACCACGTAGCTCCAGGCGGGCCACAGGCGGGAGATGCCCTCGGGGCCCGCCTCCAGCCGCCACGGGCCCGGGCCCGGGCCCGGCTCCCCGGCCGCCTCCTCGGGGCTGAACCCGAACGCGAGCCACACGCACCCGGGCGCCGCCATGGCTGGGGCGGAACCGGGAGAGGAGGGGCCGGACGTGACGGCGAGGGGCGGGCGGGCGGACAGAGAGACGGACAGACGGACAGAGGCCGGGCCGTGGTCCAAGAGTAGCTTTAGTGTCACCGGGCGGGCCGGGCTCCGCCGCGCCGGGCCCGCCCCGGCTCGGCCCTCCCGGCTAAGGCAGACGGTGGCAAAGGCAGCGAGCGGCAAGCCCCGTCCTCCCCGCGCCCGGGGCAGCGGCGGCCGCGCCCTGGGCCGTGCTGAGCCAGCTCCGCGTGCAGCCGGGCCCCGCAGGGCCGCCCTGGGTCAGCGTGTGCAGCGTGCGAGGCACCCCGCGGGCCTCAGGCGTGGCCGGGGTTCGGCTTGATGAGCCCGTAAGCCACGGCGTGTGCCAGGCTCTCCTGGGCCGCCTGGGCCACCCGCGGCTTGTCCTTGTCCTTGGCAAGCACAGACAGGATCTCCAGCATCTCGCTGGCGATGAGCTGCTCGGCCACCTCGCGAGCAGCTGCCATCATGTTCATCACCACCACGGCGCCACGGTGCTGCAGCTCCGCGCTGGGGCTCAGCAGCAGGGCCTGCAGGATCTCCAGCCAGTGCACCGTCTGCAGGGGCGTGGGGCCAACATCATCACGGACCCCGAGAGAAGGGTCCCAGCTCCCCGCTACAGCCCCATCCCAGAGCCGGGCCCAATCACGGCAGGCTGCCCTGTCTTCTGGGGCCAGAGCTCCAGGCCACCACAGGGAAGGAACGTGGCACAGGGTGCTGTGTCAGGGTGCACTCACCACCTGGGGAATCCGCTTGCAGATGGCGGGGTGCAGGGTAGTCAGCATGGCCAGGGTGCCCGAGGCTGCCCGCCGCAGCTTCTCATCCTCCTCCCCACTGTACAGCACCATCAGCTTCAGCCGGTCGCTGCCCTCAGCCAGGAACATCTCCTGCACCTGCGAGGGCAAAGAGGAGGGGTCAGGGGGTGTGGTGGTCCAGCAGCCCAGCACAGACCCCAGCCCATCCCGGCCTTCACCTCCTTGCTCATGGCCATGTTGCACATGCACTCAGTGGCGGCTAGCCGGATCAGCTCGTGCTCCTCAAACATGTACCCCTCGATCATGGGCACGGCCCGCTCTTTCAGGATCTTCTGCCTGGGAGGCAAGCGGGCAGTGAGCGCTGCCTGCCTGGGCAGCCTGCCAGGCCAGGGGACAGCCAGGGGCCCTCCTGCCCCATCCCTACCGCAGCCTCTCGCTGATGCCAGCCAGGTTGGTCAAGGCCATCAGCCCCTCGAAGTTCTCCAGGCCCGTGCGCTGCAGGTGCAGGAGGCTGACCAGGGGCCGCACCACCTCATAGATCTGGGGACACAGAACACATGGGACTGAGTCAACAACCACTGCTGCTGCCACCTGAGCCCCTGCCTGGCAGACCCAGCCCCAGCACTCACCCGCTCCCCAGGGAATGCCATCTCCGGGTTGGAGGTGATGGTGATCTTTGCTAGGGCCTGCGCTGCCTTGGTCTGCCCCACCTCAGTGCCCTCCAGCGACAGTGGGATCAGAGCCTGGGGGCAGAAACAGCAGCTTGTCCTGCGGCCAAGGCCACAGCACGCAGGGCAGCCACAGCTTTCCCCAGCCTCACGTCCAAGGGAGCCAGTGCAGCCCTGCTAAACCACAGAGCCCCAGCTCCCCCCGGAGCAGTGCAGGGCAGAAGCACAGCGGGGTCCATGCTCTCACCTTGCCTCCTCCCTGAGCAACCACACCACCCCGGTCTTCTGCCTCCTCCACCAGTGCCAGGAACACTCTAGGGACCAAGAGGGACTAGCTGCAGCACTCGGATAGTCAATGGGCCCAGGCTGCACCGGACTCCTGGACATCCTCCCTACTGTCCAGGAGCTGGCCTTCAGCACAGGCACACAATTCACCAACAGGAGGCCAGCAGCCTGGGAACCCAGCTCCCCTGTGCCCGCACCTGGAGATCAGCTCCCGGCAGGAGCTGGTGAGCGCCGGGTTCTCGCTCTTCACCATGCAGGCCAGAGCCGACACCACTCCAGCCACCAGCAGCTTCCGCACCCGCCGCTTCACGAACTCCGGCTTGTCCTGTCCACAGCCAGGGCCACACTTGGCTCAGGAGCACCCGGTCAGCTGCCCGAGCCCACCCTGTGGGCCTCAAGGACACCGTGTCCACACCTGGAGCCCAGGCTGTGTCCCACCCTGCTCTCCTCCCAAGCACAGCCATGCCCTGCTCACCTTGGGGTGCTGCTCCGGGATGTGCTGCTTGGCATACTTGGCCAGCTCCAGCATCTGCGGGTCCGGCTCCTCGTGGTCATAGCTGTTGGTACAGTTCACCAGCGTGGAGGCAACAGCATAGAGCACACTCCTGTCCTCTGACTGTGGCGACAGTGGGCACCCATCACACTCACAGCAGGGAGGAGCAGCCAGGACTGGAGCCCACCCAGCTTCTCCCACACATCCCCCCCAGAGCATGAGCCCCACACCTGCTCCAGCACATTTCCCTGGTGCCAGGGTGCCCACCCACAGCTTTTGGTATGCACCTTGGCCAGCTGGAACATGGCCTGCATTGCTGCCTTGTCCTCCACAAACTCCTCCTTGACATCTGCATCGAAGGTGAGGTAGGCCAGGCCCTCCACAGCCCAGCGCCGCGTGCCCGCATCGATGGCCTCGTTGCAGAGCCACCTGGGAGAGCGGTCCCTGAGCTGGCTGTGGGGGCTGTGGACAGCCCAGCTGCAGGGAGCCCAGCTGTGGGGCGCCTTGCCCACCCCCCACACCTGGCCCCGCTCACTTGCGGCACTGCTTGGCCAGCTTCATGGTGGATCCCTCGGCAAACTGCTTCATGCTGAAGTCCGTGCCTCCAGCAGATCCCAGCTTGCAGAGCCCCTGCAGCCAGGAACAGAGTGTGGGAGCAGGAATGGATGTGGCCACCTGCTGCGTCTCCTGGACCCGCGGCAGCGGGGAGCAGCGCTGTGGTTGTGCCCCACAGCCCACCCCAGGGCTCAGCCCTGTCACCCCCTGTCGCAGCGTGCTCACCACGAGGGCACGGATGCGGATGCTGTCCCTCTCGCTGTGCTTGTAGATCTCCTTGAGCAGGTTGACGCCGTTGGCCGTGATGAAGGAGGCGCGCTTGGCCTTGTCGGCCGCGTGGATCAGCGCCTCCACCGCCACCAGCTGGTGGGCCTCACACACCGAGGCACAGAGGGACAGCACGCTGTCCATGATCCCCTCCAGCTCCAGCACCCTGTTCCCTGCATCCGAGGGACCCTGCAGCAGGCACGACACTGTCTGAATGGCCCGCAGCTTCCCCGGCAGCTCGTGCCCCTCGAACCAGCTCCTTCAGGGAAAGACCACCAGAAAGGGTCAGGATGATCCGCCTGCTTCTTCCTGCCCCACCTGCTGAACCTCCCCCGCGGCAGGCCCCCACTCAGCTTTAGCACTGAGGGTGGCAGGCACTGCCAGGCTGCAGGTGACAAAACCCTGTCACTCCCAGGACACCCTGGCTCACCTCACATAGTCCTCACACAGACGGTGGAAGTTTTCCCTCTCGGCATCACACTTCAGGTCCTCATACAGTTTGCTCAGCAGAACAGAGGTGCTCATCCGGCTGTTCTCTGTCACGGGCAGGCTGCCCAAGCTGCCGCACACTGTGCTGCCCACCTCCAGGATTTTCTTCAGGCCTGGGAAAGGTCAGACAGCCCAGTGAGGGGCACAGTGGCATGTGCAGGAGCACGATGCCCCAGCAGGACAGTGCTAGCCATTCCACTAACCCTGATCAATCACCCAGAGGCTCAGGCTGTTGTTGGTCTCCTTTGGTGACTTCCTGGGCACCACCTTGATGAGCAGGTTGAGGGCATTGTCACGGCCATACGCTGAGGCCCCTTCCAGCACTAGCATCTCCAGGAGGTGCTTGATCAGCAATTTCAGGTCCCTGGAGGAATCTTCCGAAAAAGACAGTGCCCAGCAGTCAGTACCCTGGGCACAGCCTCACCCCCACCATGGTACAGCTGGCTGAGATGCTGCCATGACCAGGGGCTTCTGCTTCCTGTTAACCCTGGATCAGAGCCTGGCTTTGCTGCAGGGAGCAGTGACAGGGCAGCCCATGGCACCTCTGCACCTACCTGGGGCTCTCCCCGTACAACAGCCAGCCAGGGCAGCCCACACTCACCCAGCACCACTGCATCCTCCTTCCCACGGAAGTCTTTCTGCAGCCCCTCCTTCAGGGAGTCGAACATCACGTGCAGCAGGTTGCAGGCAGCCAGGGACACCTGCTCGTGCTCCACACCCAACACCGCCGCCAGACGGGGAGCCCCCAGTTCCGCCAAGATGGCCGTGGTCTGCAGGTACCAGCACACCTGTCTCCGGAGGCCCTGGGGAAGCCTTGCCGTTCCCCAGCCCCTTCTCACGATGGTTCCCTCTCACAAGGTCAGGCCTGGCAGGTGACGGCTCCCCTGTCCCCTTTGCAGCCTCCCCAGCAGGGGTTTCCCGGGGCCCAGGGGACGGTGGGGTGGGTGGCACCTACCCGGGAGCGGTGGCCGGAGCACAGCCCCACCAGCGTGCGCAGGGCTGCCAGCATCAGGTCAGCCTTGGCTGTGTCCAGCAGCTGCAGCAGCAGCCGCACACCGTCACTCTGGAAGATTTTCTCTGCTCCAGCCTCTTCTCGTGCCAGCACGATCAAGTTCTGCGCAGCCTGGGGAAGGAGAGTTCTGTCTGGGTCACAGCAGCACACTACACAAGGAACTGCTAGCAGCTGCAGGCACCCACCCTCCGGCCCTGTCGTGGGCAGCATTCTGTGGGCGGCAAGCCCGGCCTGCCCAGGCAGCACCACTCAGCCACTGCTGGCCAGGAGCAACAAAACAACCCTCCCCTCCTGTCCTCCCAGCCACAGCACCGCGCCCCGCTCCCCGAGCTCAGACTTTCTGCTTCTTGTCCGCATCCTTTTCTTCGAGATCCAGCAAGATCTGGAACATCTGCTCTACTTTCGAGTCCGTGCAGGACATGGCCTTCATCTGCAAGAGAGCAGAAAGAGTGGCTCAGTCCTGCCCACCTCCCCCGCCAGCCACAGCGGGCCGCAGCCCCCAGTGCCCCCCTGCTGACCTTCTCGTGCATGCTGCTGCCCAGGGCGCGCAGGGCCTCGTGGAAGGCCTTGTTCCGGGGCTCCAGGCTGACGCAGCGCTGCAGGTCGCTGACGGCCTGGTCCAGGCGGCCCAGCTGCTGCAGCGCCTGGCTGCGGCGGAACAGCGCCTTCACGTCCCGGCCGTCAGCCTCGATGGCTGCACACAGGGGTCAGTCAGTGCCCGCGGCCCGCCCCGCCCGCCCCCCGCCCCACCACAGTACCTTTGGTGGCATCAGCCTCTGCCTTGGTGTAATCCTCCTGTGGAGAGACAGGAGGGAAAAACACCTGAGCACTGCTGGCACAAGCCCCACGCAGCCCACACCCCTAACTCTGGGGATGGGAACAGCATCACTGGAGACAGTGAGCCAGCACAGTGGGACACCCTGTCTTTCCCAGAATACAACCCTCAGAGGGTGTGCAAGGAGCCCTTCGGCCCCCGGTGCTTTTCAGGCACTTCTGGTCTACTCAAGCCCTTAAGTTCCTCACGTTCACCCCCTGCCCGGACACAGATGCCCTGCCGGAGATCAGACACTGTGACTGCTTGGGAACAGCCCCAGCAGGCCGGGCAGGTTCCTGCAGGCCGCGGGACGCGCCCGCCCGGCGCTCACCAGCTTCAGGTAACACGCGGCCCGGTTCCGGTGCAGCACGGCGCGCTCCGACACGGCGTCGCTCAGGCTCAGAGCCTCCGTGTAGGCAGCCAGGGCGGCTCCGGGATCCCCCGCCTGGAACAGCGCGTTACCCCGCGCCCGAAGCTGCTCCGCCGTCACCTGCCGAGGGGCACCGGCTGGGACACAGCCCTGGACAGGGATACCGGGACCCCCGGGACAGGGATACCGGGACCCCCGGGACAGGGATTCCCGGGACAGGGACACAGGGACCCCCAGGACAGGGACCCCCCGGGAACAGGGATCCGGGGACCCCCGGGACAGGGATTCTCGGGACAGGGATACAGGGACCCCCAGGACAGGGACCCCCGGGACAGAGATACCGGGACAGGGATTCCCGGGACAGGGATACAGGGACCCCCAGGACAGGGATCCTCAGGACAGGGACCCCCGGGACAGGGACCCCCGGGAATAGGGATCCAGGGACCCCCGGGACAGAGCCCCCCGGGACAGGGATACAGGGATCCACGGGACTGGGACTCCTCGGGACAGGGATCCCCCGGGACAGAGCCCCCCCCGGGGACAGAGCCCCCCTAGGGCCAGGGTCCCGGTCCCGTCCCGGTCCCGCCCGGCTCCGCTCACCGGCTCCTCCATCGCGCCGATCCCGTGACGTCACCGCCAATCGCCGGGGGAACCCCGACGCCACCGCCCTTGTCACGTGACGGGGCGCGGCCGGAAGAGGGCGGGGCCGAGCTTGCAGCGCCCCCCCGCGGCCCGGCGGTGCCAGCGCCGACCGCGGCAGCCCCGTGTGACCCGTGTGTGCCCCGGGGGGCGAGTACCCGGTACCGCCCCCTGCTAGCCCCGGGGAGCGAGTACCCGGTACCGCCCCCTGCTAGCCCCGGGGAGCGAGTACCCGGTACCGCCCCCTGCTAGCCCCGGGGAGCGAGTACCCGGTACCGCCCCCTGCTAGCCCCGGGGAGCGAGTGTCCCCCGGTACCGCCCCCTGCTAACCCCGGGGAGCGAGTGTCCCCCGGTACCGCCCCCTGCTAGCCCCGGGGAGTGTGTGCCCCGCACCTCCCACCGCACCCCGGGGAGCGAGTACCCCCGTACTAACCCCGTACTAACCCCGTACTAACCCCGGAGAGCGTCCCCCGTACTAACCCCCTACTAACCCCACAGTGCGATTGTCCCCTCGTACTAACCCCAGAGAGCGAGTGCCCCCCGTACTAATCCCCTGCTAACCCCGGAGAGCGTGTCCCCCCGTAGTGCCCCGTTCTATCCCCAGAGAGTGTGTACCCCCGTACTAACCCCGTGCTAACCCCGGAGAGCGTGTCCCCCCGTAGAGCCCCGTGCTAGCCCCGCAGTGCGAGTGTCCCCTCTATTAACCCCGCAGTGCGAGTGTCCCCCAGCCGCGCCGCCCCCCGGGCTGTGAGCGCTCCCCGTGCCCCCGGCACCCCCGTGTCCCCCAGCCGTGCCGTGCCGCCCCTCAGCAGCCCTGGCGGGGCCGGCGGCAGGCACAGGGCAGCAGGCGGCTCAGCTGGCACCGGCGGGTCCGGTAGAAGTGGCAGAGGTCGATGGCCATAAGCAGGAGCACAAGGAGCCCGTAGAGCCCCACGACAGGCAGGGCCAGCGGGTTCCTGCGGGGTTTGGTGCTTCAGGGGGGGCAGCCGTGCCGTGCCCTGCTGGCGCTGCGGGACTGCGGAGGGCCCGGAGGGTACCGCAGCCTGCCCAGCACGGCAGCAGCGCCCGGGCTGCCCCCGCCTCAGCAGCACAGCCGGCTGCAGCCCCGCTCACCGCAGCAGGCCGGGGCTAGCCAGGCTGGAGAGGTTCACCCCGGTGAGGGCCTCCAGCGCCAGCTGGGAGCAGCAGGCCTTGAGGGCGTCCGGGCCGGGCTGGCAGCAGTAGCGGTGGCCGGGCGGGTCCGTCAGCCGCGGGCAGTAGAAGCCGGGGTGGGAGCGCCCATCAGGGCCCACGTAGCCCTCGCAGAGGTGCAGGTTCTGCAGCAGGACTGCAGCGGGGAGCAGGGCATTGGGGAGGGCAGGGACCACGGAAACTGCAGGGCCTGTGGGACAGGCTGCCAGCTCCAGCGACATGGTCTGTGCCGTGGTGCAGCAGGGCTGCGCTGGGCTGGGCTCCCCGGCCCAGGGAGCCTGGCTAACGGGGCACAGGGCTCAGCCCTCAGAGTGGGCTACACCCCACGAGGCAGCAGTGGCCGAGCAGAGCCCCCCCTGGCACTGCCCTGTGCACGCCGTGACCTCCAGTGCTCACCCTCGGCAAGGGCAAACGTGGGCAAGGCTGGCAGAGAGGAGGGGAAAGCACCCAGGACATCAGGTCAGCCCCCTGCTGAACCCCCCTCCCTGTCCCTGTGGGGACACTTAGACCCCACAGATGCGCTGCAGTGGGAGTAACCCCAGCAGCACCACACCTGGGCCACCACCCCCAGTAAGGAGCACCAGCTCTCACTGCAGACCCCTGCCTCCCAGCACACGCCCCCACCTCTGTTCCGGGCTGTCGGGGAGCAGCCCTCAAGGGACCAGGCCCCACCAGGGCGGGGTTCAGGGCACAGGAGGGGCGGGAAGGGGCTGTACCTGTCCCAAGGATGCTGGGGAACAGAGCCGCGGTAAGGAGCAGCTGGAGCAGGTGCCCATGCAGCATCTTCCCGGCCAGCCCTGGGCAGAGGCAGTTCTGGCTCCAGTGGAGGCAGAAACCACAGCCCCTCCTGCTCCCGCCTCCATCGCAGCTCCAAGAGCCGCTCAGAGCCATTAGAGCCTCCTGCACTCCCCTGTCCACAGGGACCGGGCTGGAGGCGGGAGCATCAGTAATGAGCTTCTGGGGCAGGAGCAGGACGGCAGGCTCCTTCCCCAGCTGGATGCAAGGCACCAGCTGCCGTGTCCAGGGCCCCAGTTGGGCACCTGGACCCATCCTGGGAGTCCTTGAAAGGACATTGGACCAGGCCAGGGCACAGGGCAAGCACAGCGAGGGGCTTAGCTTCTAGGGGCCAAACCCACGGACTGTGGATGTGCTGGGGGTTGTGCAGGAATCGTGGAATCACAGAACCATTTAGGCTGGAAAAGGCCTCTAAGCTCATCCAGTCCAACCCAACCAAGCCAGAGCTGAGGCAGTTCCCCACCTCACCCAGTCCTTCCCAAGGCCCTCCCTGCTGGAACCTGTTGGCAGTAAGTAGCCCCAGGGGGCCAGGAAATATGGCCTGAGGTTCCCACAGCAACCAGGAGGATGCTCTGGGGACACGCTGTAATGAGCTGTGACTCAGGCACTGCAGCTCCAGCAGAGCAGGCCACCAGGCTCACTCTGAAAAGGGGCTAAACGCTCTGGGTTTGGGGGAGGTACAAGGAGCTGACTCCCGTCCCCCTGGCTCCTGCCCAGCACCAGGCACTGCCTGCCCCCAAGCACAGCTGGGCCTGCCCATGCCACCAGCCTCTCACAGGTGCCGGGGGCTCCTGGCCACATCTTCAAGCTGGCCTCCACCTGCCTCGCAGTGCTGCCCTGTCTCCCCACAGCACACCATTCCCACTCCCCTGAGTGAGAGCCACAAACCACGCATACACCAGGGCCCTTGGAAACAGCCTTGTGTTTCCTGTGAGCTCCAGGAGAGGTCAGTCCCAAGTCCACAGCACGTCCCCAGGCAGCTGCCCAACACCACCGGTGCTCCTGGCCTCCCCTTGCTGCCCCGTCAGTCAGAGGGAGCCCTGCATGGGCCCCTGCCCCAGCCATCAGGGTGGCCACCCTCCTGGGCAGCCTGCCTGTGGCAGGGCAGCAGTGTCTGTCCCACCAGCAGCAGCAGAGCCCAGCCTGCAGCCCTCCCCAGCCGTGCTCGGCCCATCCGGCACCGTGCCCAGCAACGTCTGCTCCAGCCCTGCCACAGCAGTTCATTCCAAAATCTATCTGAGAACATGGAACTAATAAATTAGAAAATGGCAGCAGCAGCCTCTGCCAGTCTGGCCCCTCCTGCCCGTGCTGGCCCCGCTCCACTGCTGCACTGGTGCTGCTCCTGCGCTGTCCAGCCGCTCCACTCCTCTCCTGCTGGACACTACCCCAGGCGGATGCGGAACGTGGCGATTTCCATGGGGTCCAGGTGGATGTTGGTGCTGTTGGAGGCTGTGCCCAGCGGGTACATCAGTGTCAGTGAGGTGGGCTGCAGGGAGCCCAGCTCCAACCCCTGGAACAGGCCTCCCAGAGCCAGCTGGGGAGAGAGGAGGAAGAAGCAGGGAGGCCCAGGTGAGGATGTGATGCCTGGGGCAGCACTGTGCCCAGGACAGCCTGACACGTGCCATGACTGCCGTGCCGAGGTCCCAGCCCAGCTCTGACCCAGCCGAGGTGTGGGGGCAGCCTGGCCCTACCTTGCCCTGGCTGGTGGTGCAGTTGAAGCCCAGGTTCTTGGCCTCGAGGCTGCAGTCAAAGCCTTTGCGGTGCAGGATCAGTGCTGCCTCAGCTGATGGTAGCGACTCATCCTGCAGGGAGCTGGAGCGTGAGGCACAACACTGGGGGCAGCAGGGGCAAGACCCCCACCAGAGTCCCACTGCCCCGGGCCGTGGCTCACCTCGGCCTGCAGCATCCGCAGGTTGAGGATGTGGAAGTCGCAAGGAATGGTGGTGGCAAGGGGCACAAAGGAGCGCAGGGCTGGCAGGGCCGGCTTCTCCAGTGCCACTGGCATGACCAAGGCCTCAGCATTCTGGTGCACAGAGGTGATGTGGCTCAGCAGGGAGGGGAAGCTGATGGGGCGCTCATCCTGCACCTGCCAAGCAGCACATGGGTCAAGTGTGAGCCCAGGAAGCCAGGCAGAGCCCAAAGAACCTCCATTCCAGCAGTGCCTTGAGAGCGGGCACCTGCCAGCACAGTGCACACAGAGCTGCCCTGCCCAGGCAGGTCCCCCCGCCCCAGCACCCAAACAGGACCCGGCTAGCTGATGGTCAGGCTACACACCTGCTACAAGCCTGGCTAGACTAGTGGCTAGCAGCTAGTGCACAAGACAGGGAGAGTCAGCAGGGCCAGGCTGGCCATTACCTCAGGGCTGCCAGTCCTGGTGCCAGGGAAGCTCAAGGCTTTAAACATGGAGACCAGTTTGGAAAAGAAGCCGGAGCTCTGGATGGGTGGCACAGCACACGCATAGAGGGCAGCGAGGGGATTGGACAAGAACACTGTGATTATGAGGGCAACGTGGCTCCACAGGGACAGACCCCACTGCACATCCTGCTCTCCCCATGCCCCCTGCTCCAGGCCCATCCCTGCCCAGTGCCAGCACAACGGGACAAGAGGGGAGAGGACACCGCATCCCATCACGAGTGGCTTTCTGCAAACGCCTCCACCCTGCTGCATCCCAAGGCAGGGCTGGGCTCTCCCGTCCTGCTGCCTCTCAGCCAGCACCTTGTTGGCAGTGCTGCGGCGCTCCAGGAGGAGCCGGAACCGGTTGCAGGTGCGCTTGTTGTCCTTCAGCCCCTGGCCCAGGCCCCGGTTGTCATCCTGCATGAGGCGCCGGTCCAGGATCACCTCCAGCTGGCCTGTGGAGAGCAAGTCCCTGCAGCCCAGGCTTTACCTGGCACCAGGCGCCAGCCACACCCCACAGCACAGAGCCCCGTGACAGCAGGACCGGGGCACCCTGCCCAGCCTGCAGCACCCTCCTGCCCTGATTCCCTTGGGCAGGACAGCCCTAGCTGCAGAGCAGGTCCCCAAGGCACAGACCCCAGCTCACCGCTGTGGAGGCTGGAGACCCCCAGGGCCTGGGCTGTGAGCAGTGTCAGGCGGCTCTGCATGTCCTGGATGTAGGCCATGGCAGGCATCGGGTAGAAGTTGGCCTGCAGCGGCAGCTTCTGCTGGTACCTGCGGGGCTGGATCTGCCATGGGACAGAGATCAGTGGTCAGAGGTGGATCCCACAGTGCCTGGTGCCAGAGCACTGTCCCCCTGTGGGCAGCTGCTGTCCCTCCCTAGCCTGCTGCATACCTGGAAACCATTGAGGTCCGTGAAAAAGGTGTCTTCACTCTCAATGTCAGTGCTAAAGCGCAGGGCCAGCTCCTTGTTGATGTGGTCACGGATGTCCACCAGGCAGGACACATCCAGGGACAGGCCCTCCACCCCTGTGGGTGGGCAGTGAAGGGCTGAGCCCCAAGGGCAGCATGGCCCAGTTCCCTGGCCCAGCAACACCTGGCACAGCCTCAGGATCTCACCTGGCACGTTGTACAGCCGCACCACGGTCTGGACATGCTGGTAGTAGCTGGCAACCTCTGAGAAGAGGGGTCCCTCCATCACCCGCACCACTGGGGGGTCCTTGGGAGCGTAGGGCTGGGGAGAGGGATAGCTGTGCTGACGCTGCTGCCTGAGGACAGTCCTACGGGCACAGCTGTCAGCTGGCTTCCACAGGTGGACCCTGTACCTTGGCCTCGCCGTCAGGCAGGAAGAGATAGGCCCCACTTTTGTCCTTGGAGGTCCTGGTGCCATAGACGAGAAATTCGCTGCTCACCCTGTGCCCCTGCTCCTCCCCAGCTAGGCGCAGGCTCTGCAGGTGTGTGCCGGCACAGCAGTAAGCGCATGAAGCAGCAGGATGTACCCCTCCCCTCCTCCACCCCCCGCCCTCTCAGAGCCCTGCACTCACCTGCAGCAGGCCCGTGCGCCCCAAGAAGCAGGCCTGCAGGTGCTGGTTCTCCAGGCAGAAGTCATCAGCAGCAGCCGGGAAGACACGCAGGGGCACAGCCTCGGGCTTGCGCACGGGCACGTCCCGGCCGTGCAGGTACAGGCGCGTGGAGGACCTTGGTGTGCCATGGCCATCCAAGGACTTGTGCAGCTGCAGCACACGCAGCCCCAGTGCAGGCAGGCGGGCCAGGACAGACACCTGCAGGCAGCATGGGGACCTGAGCCAGCCCCCTTGTCTAGGGAATGACTGGGCGTCAGTGGGGCAAGGACCCTGCTCAGCACTGCGGGGCCTCTGCTGAGGAGGGACACACATGGGGACCTGGGGGTTCAGCAGCTGTGGGATCTCGTGGTGTGGGGCAGGGACAGAGCAGGGCTGCCGCTGTGTCCTGGCAGTGTGCAGGATGGGGGGCTGGCACAGGTGGGCTGTGGGTGTGGGGCACCCCATACCTGGTAGACATTGGGCACCACATCAGTGGCAGAGTTCCACACTGCACTGAGCTGGCAGGGCAGGGGCTGCCCCTCCTCGGAGAGCACGCGCACGTGCGGGGAGTCCACCAGCACTGGCACCACGCTCAGGCGCTCCTGCTCCAGCGGGTTGAACACCACCAGGAACCTGTGGGGGGTAACACAGGGCTGGCATCCCAGCCTCACAGCATCCCTGATGTCCCATCCCACACTACCTACAGATCCACTGCACCCACCCACAGCTTCACAAGTACTCCCTCACTGCCTCCCCACAGTCCCGTAAGTCCCCAGAGCAAGGCAGGAGGGCCTACCGAGGCGAGGTGCCCAGTTTGACCACTGTCCTCTCTGGGAGAGAGTCCTGGCTGGAGCGTGTCTCGTCCTGGGGAAGAGTAGTCAAGAGTTGGGGTGTGCCCAATGCCTCTGCTAGCTGGGCCCAAGGACATGGGCACAATCTGGGGCTCTCTTCCTGGCCTCTGCAGCACGGAGTTGCTCCCAGGGGCATGGGGAGACAGTGTGCCAGAGTGCAGGGAGCCAGGGGCTGGTGCTGCTCACCATGCCAAGGAACGGTGCAGCTGGGTCGTGGTGGTATGTGTCCTTGTCCCCCAGCACAAGGTAGTGCGCAGCATTGATGATGACACGCTTGAGGTTGGTGAGAGATTGGAGCAGCCTAGGCAGAGGCAGAGTGAGCCACCCTCTCTATCTCCCTGTGAGAGGGAGGAGCTCCCCACAGCACCCCCATGCCTAGCCATTCTCCCGGCCCTGAGCCCACCAGCCCACTCTGAGACAGGCTCTGAGTCTGGCCCCCACACGCACCGGACTCCGTAGTCCACGGCCACAGCCTCCTTGGCAGTGCCGGCGATGGCATCGTGGTGCTGGAAGAGGCCCAGGTTGCGGCGGGCGTTGCTCAGCAGGGCGTAGTCAGAGAGCGGGTACCTGCCATCGGCACCGGCACGGCGGGCGTGGGCGAGCGCCAGGCTGTACAGGATCTCTGCCCCCCTGCGCAGGGACAGAGTCACTGAGGGTCCCTAGCCTGGTGCTGCAATACTGGGGGGGCTGGCCTGGGAGAGGGGTGGCAAAGCACACACTGCCCTGGGACTGGGTGAGGGTTTGGCACTCTGTGCACCAGTCCAGTGTGTTGGCAGCTGGGTGTCGAGCTCCCACACAGTGCCTGGCCACCCCTCACCCGTGCCCCCCGCATACCTCCTGTGCCCCAGGGACCAGCCCACTGCCCCTCACCGGAGGTGAGCCTCCAGCACCCGGTCCAGGCTCTTGTAGAAGGGCCGGGAGGTGTAGTATCCTGTCCAGTAGTGATCCTCCCGGTCCGCATAGGAGAAGAAATCCCCAGTCAGAACTGGGAACCCGGGTGGCCTCATCCCTGGCACGATGCCCACTTTCTTGTACAGGGCATCAAAGTAGTCAGAGAGTGTGCCAAACTGTGCCTGAAAGACAGCAAGCGCAGCCCTGAGCTGGGGTTCCTGCAGTGGGGGCTCTTATCACCCCTCACAGGACTGTTCACCCCTCCAGCTGTGCTCTGCCGTGGCCTCCTGCTGCCCCCAGCTCCACAGAGCTCTCCACACATACCTGGACGTGGAGGTCAGGCCGAGAGTTGAGAAAGTCAAAGATGCGCTGGTAGTTGAGGAACTGAGCATCCCACTCCTGTGGCTTGTCATAGCGGAAGTCATCTCCCAGGGGCACCAGCAGCACCTTGCTGCGGTACAGCTTGGACTTCTTGCGGTACTGGTCCAGCAGGAGCTGGGCTCTGTGTGGGGGCCAGGGCATGAGGCTGGCCCCTGACGGCCCACAAGGCTGGGAGCCGCGTGCCCCTGCCGCACTCACCGCTCTGCCACGTTGGCATCCGTGATGGCGCGGGGAGGCACCTTCCAGGGACAGTTGATCCGGCCTCCAGGCAAGCGCTTGAAGTCAAACTGGCAGCAGATCTTGGGGTCCGGGCCACAGGTGTGAGGCACATCGTAGCTGTAGAAGGGCATCATGTGGCAGAGGATGTCGGTGCTCGTGTCTGGATCTGTGGGACCAAGGACAGGTGAGCACCAGCAATGGCTCTCCCTGGCCTGTCCCTGAGCAGAGGGGCCCAAAGATAGTGGCCCGACAGAGCAGACCTCGGAGCTCAGAGGGCACAGCAGCCTCCCCCAGTGTGTTGCTGGACTTAAGGGCAGGTGGAAAGTCACCCTGAGGCTGTCCCACAGGGCAGAGACATCGCCTCCCAGTGCTCGGCTCATCCGCACAAAAAAGCAGCTGACACCATTCTCTGCTGCCACCTGCCCCACTGGGCCCCCTCTGCAGTCCCCTCTGGCAGCCCCTCACCCCACGTCTGTCTCCACATGAACTCCAGGTTCTGGGTGGCAGCAAAGTGCTTCTTGATGGCATAGTGCACGCGCTGGATGAGCATGGCCGTCAGGTTGGAGCGCTTCAGCAGGTAGGGCATGGTGGAGCTGTAGCCGAAGGGGTCTACGGCCCAGCCCGACCGTGGTGTCACACCTGGGGCACAGAGACCTGTCAGCCCCATGCTGGGCCAGCCCTCCTCCCGTGAGGAGGGTCCTGCAGCGCATTAGGCGGGCCCCAGCCACCATCTGCCCGGCTCTCACCAATGTTCTTCTCCAGCCACTGGTGCCCCTCGATCAGCTGGTCAATCATGGCGAAGTAGTGGGAATTAGCCTCATCAGGCATCACCCAGCCGCCCGTCACCATCTCCAGCTGCCCATTGCCCACCAGCCTGCCAGGGGGACACCCAAGATGTGACCAGAGCCCTGCATGAGCCCCATGTCCATTGCAGAGTCCCCCTGCCCTGAGCCAGTTACAGTCTACATGCAGCCCCCACAGCCATTCCCCCCTTGTCATGCTGTCCCCACACAGAGAGTCATCCCTCCACAGCCCAATGCCAACCACAGCCCATTCCCCCTCCACTGTGTCCTCCATCCCCCATGCTCAGGGCAAGGGGCAGACAAGGGGACCCGCCTCACCACACAATCCTGCTCTCCAGGTCTCCCACCCTTCCACAGGGGCATTGCACACAAATTCCCCAGCCCAATCAGCACAGGGAGGGGCTAGGGCAAGATCTGTCTCTCCCTGTCACTCCACAAGGCAGTGGCTCTGACATCTGATGGCACTGGGAGGGTGCTGGCAGTTTGAGGGCACCCCGTGCTGAGCAGCGCAGGGCCCATGGCAGCTTTCTAGTCCCTAGAGCCATTCCCTCCCACACCCTGTGCTCTCAGCCTGCCTGGGAGGGCAGTGGGGCAGGTGGGCAGTCCTACCTGCGCACAGCAGCCCGCTTCTGGGCACTGATGTTGTCCCACCACTTGGAGAAGAAGGAGATCTCAGACCAGATGAAGCGCCGGCGCGGGTCCTCCTGCATCTTCAGCACCATGCTGTTGAGGATGTGCTGTGTCTGGTCGTAGTAGTACTTGTCGAAAGTCTTGATCCAGCCTGGCAGCACAGGTGGGGGTCACTGTGGGGGGCCCAGGCTCCCCCTCCAGCACTGCACAGTAGCAGGAGCTGGGCCAACCCCTGCCTCTCACCTGGGTCGTTGTGGGAGTGCGGCACCACAAACACCTGCAGAGGCTCTGTGTCCCATTCGTTGGGCTCATAGGTGATGTCAAAGCCCTGCTTCCAGACGCCACCATCCTGGTTGTCAAACGGCAGCAGGGAGTACACGGCCAGCATCTGTGGGTAGGAGACAGTGCTGAGACCCCTGAAGGAGTAGAGCCAGGACTCCATGGATACCCAGGCAGGGACCCCTCATCTGCTAGCAGAGCCACCAGGCCCTCACCTGCAGGTCTGGGCTCTGTCCTTTGCCCCCCAGAGCAAACTGGCAGTCTTGCGGGGACACCGAGAGGAAACTTGGGCGATTCTCAGGGGGGAGCACCCAGGAGCTGTTCAGGGGGTGCTGCGGCAATGCCGGCTGCCCCTCTGCATGGGCTGTCAGCTCCAGCACCGAGTCCTTAATGTGGCTGATGATCTCATGGTTCTCCTCCAGCAGCTGCTCCAGCTGCTCGATCCGGTTCTGTAGCACTGAGATCTGGCTCTGGGGGCACAGAGGGCACAGCGAGGGGCAGGAGGTCACCCACAGCTGTGGGGAGCCAGTCTTGGCCCTGGCACCTTAATGCCCAGAAGCCAGGGCTGGTTCCCCATGAATTCCCCTGTCTGAATGTCCCTGTCTGCCACCCCAGGACCCCTCTCACTCACCCCAGACCCTCCAAACTCACCCTGGGGAAGTTGCCCCCACTCTGGTGTCGCGTGGGGTCATGCTGTACCCGGTCCAGCATCAAGTAGAGGGAGAAGACGGCCACGCAGAAGATGGCAGCTCCACACACTGTCACCTGCTTCTTCAGCTTCATCCCGAAGGGATGCAGGGACTCACCTGCGCCGGCACTGCGGGGGAGCCAGCTCGGGAGCGCAGCCCCTCGCCGCGGCCTCCTGCCTCCTCCTCCAAGAGTCCTCACCGCGTCCTACTTGCCTTAATCCGCGGCTGGGTATTTATATCTGCTGATCGGCCGGGCCGAGAGGCCGCGCGGCCCCGCAGGGCTGAGCAGCGCCCGGGCCGGCCGCGCGGGGACCCGGGGGCCGGGGGGGGACGGCAGGGCCGGGGTGCCCCATCCCGGTGTTCCATCCCGGTACCCTGCCCCGGTGTGCCCCATCCCGGTGTTCCATGCCGGTGTGTCCCATCCCGGTACCCTGTCCTGGATCCCTGTCCCAGGGTCCCGTTCCAGCCCTCTGTGCCAGTGCCCTGTCTCAGTACTCCCCATGCCAATTCCTGCCAAAGTGTGCCCCATTCTGGTACTTCTTTTTGGTACCCCATGCTGGTGCACTGCATGCCCTGTCACAGTGACCTGTCCTGGTGCATCATTACAGTGCCATGTCCCAGTGCCATATCCCAGTGTCATGTCCCAGTGCCATATCCCAGTGCCACGTCCCAGTGCCGTACAAGTCCGTGTCCCCCCACATCTCCTGGAGGCACAGCTGCAGAACTCGTGTGTTTATTGTACAAGATGTAGCCAGGCAGGAGCTGTGGGTGCCATGTCCCACCCTGAGGCATGCAGGAGCCCCTGCCCTGGGCCTCAAGCACCACACAGCCACCCGCAGTACCCGCTGCCCAGGCAGGGCTCTGCTGTGCCCCAGGCCCTGCCATGGTGTGGACACAGGGCCCCTGGCGCTCCCTGTCACCGCTGCCTCTTGCGGATGGCAATGAGGTCCTGGTGGATGGTGCTGAAGCTGGGACGCTTGCGGGGGTCATACTCCCAGCAGCGCTGCATCAGCTGGTACACCTCCTCAGGGCACTGCTCGGGAGGGTCCAGCCGCATACCTGGGCCACAGGGACGGGGACGTGGGACGGGGATGTGGCCCCTCATCCCACAACCCCGCCTGGCCCATCCCATGGGCACAGCTCCACAGTGCTGGACCCACAGCCCATGGTGGCTCTCAGGAGCCAGCCCCAGCCGTGTCCCCTACCATGCTCCACTGCCTCCCGCGTCTGCTGGTTGCTGAGGTTGGCATAGGGGACGGCACCCAGGCTGAAGGCTTCCCACAGCAGGATCCCAAAGCTCCAGACATCACTCTCTGAGCTGTATCGGCCTGGGGCATGGGGCAGGATGAACGGTGTTGGCAGAGGACACGCATGTCACCACTACCCAGCTGTGCCCGTGCTCCTGAGGGCTGAGGTGCTCAGGGTCCCTGCCTCCCTCCCTCCCCAGGACCAGGTGAGTGGGAGTGGGATTGTGCCAAACTCCTGGCTCCCAGATAAGCTGCAGGGTGCTAGGCCATGCCCAGCTCCATTCTGTACCATAATTGAGTGCTTCAGGAGCTGTCCACTTGACAGGGATTTGCTTCATTCCCCCTGTGGAGGCATAGATGCCATCCTCCTCCTCCCGTGACATCCCAAAATCACTGATCTTCAGGGTGTTCCTCTCCGTCACCAGGCAGTTGCGAGCAGCCAGGTCCCTGAGACAGCCCCAGGCAATCAGCCGTGTGCCCAGCTGTCCCTGGGGTTCCACCTGGCACGGGATGGGGTGGTGAGGGTCCCCCCATCCTGCCAGGGCCCACCTGTGGATGCAGTGCTTGCTCTCCAGGTACTCCATGCCAGCGGCAGCATTCTCTGTCATCTTGACCAGCTCCTTCACCCGGAGGTGGGGACCCTCGGTGCGCAGGAAGGTCAGGAAGTCGCCCCCTGTGCCCGGATTGCAGAGGCGGTGGGTGCCAGGCAGCGCTGACACGCTCACCCGCGCGTGGGTGCGGGCACGGGGCGCTCACCCTGCACCAGCTCCATGACAATGTAAATGGGCTGTTTCTGCGTGCAGACACCGATGAGACGCACAATGTTCGGGTGCCTGTACTGCTTGAGAATCCTGGCAGGACACAGATGGGCACAGTGAGTGCAGGGGGGCCCGGCTGCCCTGGGCACAAGCCACCCATTGCCATCCCCAGGGCACTCTGCCCCGCCAGCCTGGGGACACAGCCCTCAGCACGAGGGTGCTGCAGTCCCAGCAGTGTCAGACAGCTCTGAGTGGACAGGTGTGACAGGAGAAGCCCAACAGCCACACGGACCTGGCTTCCTGCAGGAACTTGGCCTTGAGCTCAGGTGGAAGGGTTTCCCGGCAGGATTTCACAGCAACGGGGGAGTTGTCAGCACGCAGGCGTCCGCTGAACACTTCCCCAAAGTTACCCTTCCGAGACACAGGTGCACCAGACTCAGCTCACTGCGTGGGCCAAGGCAATCCCTGTCCTCCTGCAGACCCTGTGAGGACAGCCCTGCCCTCCTGCAGACCCCACAGCACCCCATCTCACCCGACCAATGCGTTCCCCCAGCAGCACGTCCTCGTGGTTGAGCACCCATTTGTCCTGCAGCAAACAGACACCCGTGAGCTCCCCTGGCCCACAGACCCCTCTCAGGCAGAGCCCCAGGTCCAGGCTCCCCTGTCTAGCTGGAGAAGCATGCCTGTGGCTCTCAGCCCAGCCATCAACAGGAGAAAGGGCTGGGCAGAGCTGCCCCTTCCCAGGGGGCCCCATCCTCCTCCCCACTGCCTGTATGACCTTGGGCACAGCCCTGGCCAGGACAATGCCACTCTTGCGGGTGATGGGCTGCTGGCTCTGCAGGAGGTGCTGGATCAGCAGCGGAATGGTGGGGAAGCTGTCACCCTCCAGCCGAAACATGTTCTGCAGGGAGGGAAGCCAAGAGGTTGTGATGGGCAGGAACCCACGCCTGCCCACGCAAGGCCACCCCAGCCATGCCCCCTGCTTGTGGTCACTCACGCCGACAGCCTGGATGATGAAGTGCCGGGGCTGCCCATCCCACAGCACGCTGAGCACGTACTCCTGCTTGCCCTGGCTCTCCCGCACCAGGAAGTCCCCGGTGCAGGTCAGCAGCTCCTGCACCTCCGAACGTGGGATGGCCCCGTGGTACCAGGCCTGCTGGCACAGCGGCTTCTGCACGTCTGGGATTAGGGGCACGGGGGGCGGCAGCTGGAAGGAGAGAAGGTGAGACCAGCCATGCACAATCCTGAGTTGTGCCAGAGGTGGGGCAGCAGCAGTGTCTGGAAGCTGTGCCCAGGGAAGGTGGGAGCAGATTCTGGAGGTGCTGAAGCAAGGGGGGCTGTGCGGCCAGAACGGAGAGGACAGGTTCAGCAAGGCAGCTGGGTGGAGAGCAGGGTGGCTGGAGGCACCCAGGGACTCACAGAGTACTTTGGGCTGAAGATGCCTGTGATGTGGTTCTTGAGGGTCTCCAGTGCACTGGCCCCACTCCGCTCCTGCTCCTGAAGTGAGGCAAGGGCTGTGCATCAGCTGTGCACCCCATCCCTGCAGCTTGCAGAGCACAGGAGGCGAGACTGACTCACCGTGGAGGAGACGGACTGCCGATCCTCTGGCAGAGGCAGGGCAGGCAGGGGGTCCCTGACGCCCAGCTCTGCCAGCTTCCTGGCCAGCAGGTCCCGCTGCACCTGCAGCTTGGCCTGGGCACAGATGCAGCCCTCGAGCTGCTGCCGCGCCTCATGCAGCCCCTGCCGCCTGCCCAACAGGTGCACCCTGGGGAGGGGATGGGGCGGTCAGCACCCGCTGCCCTGGCCCCTCGCCCCCCTCTGCTGCACCTCACCGCTCCCCGGGGCTCCGGCCCTGCTCCTCTTCATGGATCTCTGCCTTCAGCTGCTGCATCTGCTGCTCCTTGATACTCACAGCCTCGGTGGCGGCCACCAACTCCTCCTCAACCGATGTCAGGCTGCAAGAGACGTGTGCCACAGAGGGCTCAGCCCCTGTCCCTCACCAGCCCCTGCCCATGGCTAGTCCCACTCACCAGTGCTGGACGCTTTCAAGGGTCAGCTCATTCAGCTGCAGCTCCCCCGGCACCAGGTTTTCTGTGTCCTCCAGCAGGCTCTCGTCAAAGGACACAGTTGGTGGCATCTCAGACTCGTACCTGCGGGCACCCAGGACAGCTCTGCCTCCACTTGCCCCGTGCCGGCCGCTGCCACCCAACGGCAGCAGGGCCGTACCCGGCAGGGAGGCTGCGGCGGCGTGGAGCCATACTGGTGGCTCTGGATGAAGCTGCTGTACTCAGTGGCAGGGTCGATGGCCTGGATGGCACTGGCAATCTCCTGGTGCACAGCCAAAAGGTCCTCCTGTACCAGGCTGCTGATGCTGCAGTACTCCCTGAGGATCTCCTTTCTGCGGGAGCAGTGCTGGTTCTGGAGCGCCATGGGCATGCCCAGGGGTAGGGAGTGGAGTGCAGGACTGGCTGCAGGGCACAGGATGGGCAGTGGGGCATGGGGTGGGCAGCGGGGCAGGCAGGGCTCTTACAGGACGAGGACCATCTCCTGCTGCAGACCGTAGAGGGACTGATGCAGGCTGGGCAGCACCCGCTGGTAGTGGTGCTGGTGGTGCAATGCAGCCGCCTGCACAGCCAGCACATACTGATTGTGCAGGGCATGGAGCTTCCAGAGGCTGCGCACGTACTTCTCCTTCGCCTTGTCCCGCTCCTTGTCTGTGGAGAGAGGCTGTGGAAAACCCCAACCGCCAGCACATCACCTGTCCCAGCACCGGGACAGGGGTCAGAGGGTGAGGGCTGGGAGAGGGTCCCAGGGCAGGCAGGGGGACCAAGCCTGGGGGGGTTACACTGTGACACAGAGATGCTCCTGACCCACAGCGTGGTGTCCCAAGGCCCCCAGGCTTCTGCCTGCCTTCCTGGGGGCCAGGCTGGGCTCTCCTCTATGCTGCCCAACCCCAGAACCCCCACCCGCTCCAGGCTGGGCTGTAGTTTCCACAGAGTGCGGGGTGCTCCAGCCAACCTTGACCCACAAGGGAAGCTGGGAGGTCACGCAGGGGCCAGGGGCCAGGTTGGCACCTTTGCTGGCCTCCTGGTACTTGCGCTTGGCCTGGGCGCTGTCACGGGCCAGGCTGCGGTACTGTGCCTTCAGCTTCTCCATCTCCTGCTGCGTCGTCTGGAGAGGGACACGGTCAGGGAGTGGGTCCAGCACATTCTCCCGTTCCCCTGCTGGCTCCAACATACCCGGCTGTACTCCTGGCTGAGCTGCTGCCACTGCTCGCTGAAGGCTTTGCGCAGCTGCTGCTTGTCGCGGATGAGCAGGCTGAGCTTGGCCAGCGGCCCCGCTGCCAGCTCCTCCGCGTGCCGCCGCAGGATCTGGCTCAGCGTCTCTGTCCGGCTCACCAGCACCCACCAGGACTGCAGCAAAGGGAGCCAGGGAGGGCGTGGAGATGGCATCCTCCAGCACCTCACGGGCTCTGCAGGGCGCAGTCCTGCTCTGAGGCATCCCTACCTTCTCCATCTGACCACCATGGTTGCCATGGAGCTGCCAAGCGCCCTCCTGCTTTTCCAGCTGGGAGAACATGTGGTGCAGCATCCCTGCATACTCCCGGTCACTCTTGGCCCGCTGTGACATCCACTTCTTCATCAGCTCCAGGAGGCGCAGCTCCCCATCCTGCAGCCGCAGCAGCGCACTGTGCCCCTGCGGGCACCACAGCTCCGGCCCGAAGCCCATGGCACCAGCCAGGGGGGCTCTGCGGGGCACCAGGACAGCCTGAGCCACAGCTGCTGCCCTGCACTGCCTGCACCAGCGGCCCTTTGCGTTTCACACCCTCCTGCCCCTCCATCCGGTCTGTGCAGCAGAGATGGCCCTCCCCACCCACTGCGAACAGCCCTGCAAAGCCTATTCAAACAGCAGGATGAGTGCTCGAGCTGTGTGGGAGCTGGGGCCTGTGGGATGGTGCTGGGAAGGAGGAAGTGTGGAGCCACACACAGCAGTGTCACCTCTGCCATGCACAGGGCTGTTCCCCAAGGGCAGCACAGCTATGCCCCCCACCCCTGGCAGGCACCAGCCCCCCCTCTCTGGCAGCTCCAGTCCTGCCCTGGCCTTTGGCACTGTCACCCCTATGCCCACAGTGTGGGAGTTCCCTGGGATTCTGCTGGGAAGCCAGCAGGAGCAGAGTGCTGAGCCCCAGAGAAAGGTGCTGAGCCCCAGAGAAAGGTGCTGAACCTGGATATGTCCCAGCATGCAGGACTCCAGTCAAACTGATCCCAGTGGCAGTCCCAGGGTGCCCTGCCCTGAAGCAAGAGTGCAGCAGGAGCAGGAGAGTGCTGGGGCACCTCCCTGTGCAGCACAGGCTGTCTCCTGGCACAGCCCTTGACCTCACCAAGACCTACCCCCCCAGCCCTACAAAGGAGCCCCCCGTCTCTGCCAGTACCTCACCAGGGCACAGTCCTTCCAACCTACATTTGTTGCTAGGTCTTCGTTGTGAGGCTGCTGCTGGCGTCCTGCTGGGGCCGGGACTGACGTGGTCTGGACCTGGTGCAGCTTTGGCTTCTGGGGAGGAACAGGAAACCCAGTGCTGACCATACAGCCATTGCGAGATTTCCTGCGCTTCCTCCCCTCCCTGCCAGTCCCCGCACCAGCAGCGACGCCAGCACACAGTGCTGCTGCAGCTAGGCAGTTCCCAGCCCCACCACACCTCCCAGTGCCTCCCACCAGGGCCTGACACCACCAGGTCCAGCCCCGAATACCCAGGGCTGCACTGCTCCTGTGGAGCCTTCACTCAGTGCCAGTCCCACCCAGCAAAGCGCCCTCAGCCGTGCCTGGTCCTGCCTGACTCCTAGTCCCACTCCATGTCCCTGTGTCTCCAAGACTGCAGGACCTGGGGGGTCCTGAGGACACTGAACTGTGGCCACCCTGTCACCAGCCCCAAGCCTGGCCCTTGTGACCGTGAAAGGCTGCAGGACAGAGCACCCACTGATGGGCACCCAGAGCACCATGGCCAGCCCTTGCTGCCAGCCTGCATCCTGGGCACCTCCCCTTCAAAGGGCTTCACTGGTGCCACGGTGGCACTGCTCAGCCCTGCAGCTGCCACCACCACTGCCCCTGCCCGGTGGCACAGCCCGGGTCAGCTTCACTCAGCTCAGCCTAGCCACCGCCCGGGTGTTTTGGCCTGAGCCCTCTCCTGTGACTGGCAAGAAGGCTCAGGCACAGAGGAGTTCCAATGTCATCTGCAGGACACTGCCGGGCCGATTCCACTCTTACAAGTCAGGGAAAAAGCAGTGTCAGCCGGGAGCTTTGCTGCCTCGCCTTCCTACAGCGCAGCAATGTGGGGTGGCCACGTCCTGGAGCAGCTCCAAGGAAGGGCTGCCGCCGTACTGCTTCTCCCAGCAGCAGCAGCATCCCCTCAGCATCCCCCGGGCAGCGGGGGTCCCCTCCCGCCTGCGCCAGGCCGCTCCGGGCGGTCAGGGCCGGGCGGCTCTGCCTCTGACCGCAAGTGCAAGAGCTCTGCTCGGCAGCGCCGACGGCTGCCCGCCCCCAGCCCCGCCTCGGGAGCAGAGGAAGAGCCGGGGCAGCGCTGCAGGCTGTGCATGCCACGGGGACCTCGCTCCTGGCCGCAGGAAGCCGCCGCGGCCCCAGGCACAGCGAGGCTGCGGGACGCCGCAGAGGAGCTGCCTCTGATGGAACGCAGCCCCGACAGGCTTCGTGGGAGCCTGGAGCTCCTTTGTGGGGCTCGGTGAAGCTGGGGTGGGCTGTGTCTGCAGCTTGGCCGCAGCTGTGGGTCCCAGGCCATTCCTGCACCAGGGCTGCAGGGTGGTGCTAGACACAGGGGCTGCAGCCAGACCCCAGGCTGTGGTGAAGGGACTGAGCCTCATGCTGTAGGAAAGGGCTGCTAAGTCCCCCGGCTTTTCACACGCACACACACACCCCCATGCAGCCCGTTTCTGAATTAACTGCCCTCGATGCACGTCCCCATAAGCAGCTGTTTCCCCTCGCTCAGGTGAGGGACATCCCCTGCCTGTCCCCACTGCATCTCTGCCCAGCACTGGCTACTGCCCACAGCCAGGGAAGGGCAGTCCCTGGCCCTGGGGGAAGGTCTGCAGGCAGGGCTCCAGCCCACCCCCGCAGCTGCAGAGCAGATCTGGCTGCCCCTGAGGCCCACGGCCAGGCCACTGCCCCAGCCGGGGCACCCACGGCATACAGAGCACAGGCAGCGGAGCTGGTTTGCATAGTTCTGAACATTTAATAACTCAGTCTCTCTAGCGTTATATCCACATCCATTAAATTAAAAACAGGCTCAGGAGGCAGCTCCCGGCTGATTAAATTACAAGAAAAAATTACTGTGCACCAAAAAGTCGTTATAGAAAAATAGTCCTGTGGCCCCTGGCCAGTGGCTCCATCCACGGCTGGCGCAGGTGGGAGCCTGCACCATGGCCCCGGTGTGCGGCAGCAGATGGCAGAGGGGCGCGTGGCACTGGCCCCCAGCCCACAGGGAAGGGGCAGCGAGGGGAAGGGCTCCAGCGGGGAGCAGAACAGATTGTCACCAAGTGGGGGCAAGGCACGTTGGGGGGCTAGGGCTGCAGGAATGCTGGGCACTGCCCAGCACAGGCAGGACGCAGGCAGAGCTGGGGCAGTGCTGGCACTGGCACTACCTGACAGTCCCAGCCAGCAGCACCTACAGCCCTCCCCGGGGGCAGAACACAAGGGGCCCAAGGCAGCCCCCCAAAGCAGGGACTGTGCGAGAGGTCCCTGCCCAGGCTGTGGGCTGTGCCGTGGGCACAGGGTCAGGCAGCGCCCAGCCTGATGCTCCCCGGTGCCAGGGCTCCTACCCGCTGCAGGCAGCGGCGGTGGGATGGGCAGGCAGTGGACAGCAGCAGCTGAGGCCTGGCCATTATTGCTGTCGAAGGGCACGGGTGGAAGCAGACAGGCCCAGGGGAGGTGGCAGGGAGCTGAGACAAAATGAACTGAGCCTGGGATGCAACTCCGCACGGGCTGAGGGTGGGAGGGGCAGAGGGATGCTGTGACACAGGCTGGGCTCAGCCCTGGGGGCAGAGCCACCCCTGCCCCAGCCAGCCCATACTTGAGCCATGGCAACCCAGGGATTTCACACGCTGCCCACGCTGGAGAACGCACAAGACCCCAAGCAGCTACCGTGTACTCAGCGTGGGAGACACTGTTGCCAGTGCAGGCCAGGAAGTGTCAGGCCCCACTGCCACCAAACACCCTGGCATGGGGCACAAGATGGACACAGGGTCAGGAGAGATGGTGCAAGACTGGGACGGTGCTGTGCTGGGGATGGTGCCTGCAGGACCATGCCTGGCCACCCAGACTAGGGCTGAGGGATGGTGCCAGTGGGTGGGAGCCCCGGGCTGCTGCAGTGCAGGAAGGGGACAGGGGCAGAGTCCAGGGCCCCTCAGCCTCACCTGCCCCAGGCCTGCAGTGCTGGGCAGGGAGGAGGGAGGGGCAGGAGGGCTCATCAAAGGGCACTTTGGTCTCTGATGAAGGCAGTCCTCTCGCTGTGGGCCTCATAATCCTCACCGTCCGACTCAGAGGGACCCTCCTCCTGCCAGATGTCGGAGGGGAGCCCCTTGTAGGAGATGATCCCGCTGTCCAGGGCATACACCTTCACACCCCGCAGGCTGAAGCCTGAGCGTGCTTGCAGCACCAAGAAGATGGTGACAAAGATGATGACAATGAGGATGCAGCTGAGGCTGGCGATGAGGACAGGCAAGTTGACAGGAGGGGGGGCCTCAGCCGGTCCTTCGCCATCTGCCAGGGCAGGGGATGCACGGCTGCTCTGTGTCTGGTGGGAGCAGGAGAAGTCCAGGCTGCTGAAGTGGGAGTGCGCAGGACAGGTGAGGCACTGGTTGGGGCCAGGTCCCGCACAGGTGGCACAGGAGGGGTGGCAGGGCAGGCAGAGGTGGGGTGCAATGGGCTCCACGCTGTTCTCCAGGTTGTAGTGCGTGCTCTGGACGCCGGGTGCGAAGCCAGGAGGGCAGTGCTTCAGGCAGCTCTTCTGGTGCAGGTAGTACCCCTCCTCGCAGACTGTGGGACAGGCAGGGTCAGCACGGGCTGGGGGCTGCCTGCGCCCACATTCCCTCCCTGCTGTCCCCATACTCACCCACGCAGGTCTGGCTGGGGGTCAGGGTCTTGCAGCCACTGCTCTCCAGCTGGTTGGAGAGGCTGGGGGAGTCGGTGGCCGTCCCATACAGCACAAGCGTGAACTTGGTAAGCGTGCCTGCAACAATGCAGGGTGAGGACCACAGAGGTGCCACAAGACCACTCATGCCCATGACAGGACTCCCAAGGGGCAGGGGGTCAGGTGAGCTGGCATGGGGTCTCCTTCTGCCTGGACTCCCGCTGCCCCAGAGGGGCTGCAGCACCATCCCACATGCCCAATCCAGCCTCTCCCCAGCCACATCACCCAAAACATCCAAGATGTTACTGGCCCCTCAGCTCAGGAGCGGGGCGGGGGCGGGGGGGGGAAGCTGGGTAACCACACAGCTCACATCCCAGACCTGCAGGGAGGCAGTGGATGGGGAAGCACACCCCTACCATAGTTCTTGGCATCACTGGTGTTCTCAATCTCCAGCACCCACTCCCCGGAGGGGTCCTCATCCCACGAGTGTGTTGTCATGAAGGCCCAGTCATTGAAGCCATCGGCCGAGAAGTCGTGGGGCCTGAGCAACAGAGGCAAGATGTGGCTGTCAACACAGCCCAAACTCACCAGGGCCAGCCTAGGCCAGGGGCCTGTCTGGGGCACCCCGGAGCCCAGCACCTACCGGGCAGCCAGGAGGGTGGAGCGGGTGCCCATGGGGCTGACCAGGTGGATGGCCAGGTCCCCCCTGCGGTTGTAGGACAGCGTCAGCCTGGCCTGCGCGTGCTCCAGCCGGCTGATGTAGTTGGCTTTCCCCAGGCAGGCATCCACTTTCCGCCGTACCTCGAGACGCTTCCCAATGTCCCTGCCGAGGACAGGCAAGTGTGAGGCCAGTCCCAGACCAGGGGGACATACCACAGTCCCCATTCCTTGCCGTGGGGCTCTGCGGCTGTCCTGGGGACTGGGCACCAGGACAGCTAGAGTGGGAATCAAATCTGCAGTGGGTCAGAGTGCCACCACCACTGTACCATTCCCAGATGGGTGCAGGCAGGACAAGGGGTGCCCCAGCTATTGGGCATGAGGGGAGGGAACTGCGCTGCCCGGTGCTGCCTCCCCAGGCGCCACTGCACACAAGCCCTGAATAGGCCCTTTATTCACACACCACAGGCCAGCTACACCCTGCACGGCCCAGCCAGGGACGGGATGGGCAGAGCCATCCCCATCCTGCTGCTGGCGCGTGGCTGCTCCCCCCACGATGCCGGCCCTGGTGCCAGCACAGGATGTGCCTGCTGTATCCACACAGGGCTGGCTCCCCAGGGGGGTCAGGGCAGGGCCCAGCACTAGCTCCCTTCATGCACAGGAACATGATTCCCCCACCCAGGAGCCCCTAGGGAGTGCCCTGGCCACAGACAAGACTGCACATGCTGCATCGTGGCAGCAGCAGCCAAGCAGGAGTCAAAGGAGCTTCTGTCTGCCCCCTGAAAAGCCCCTCTGTCCAGGATGACTCGTGCTGGCTGCACCCCAACCGCAGCGCCCCAGGCTGCCCACATGGACTGGCCCAGCCCCGCAGCGGGGAGGCTCATCAGTGGCGTCAGAGCTGGATGGCTGGAGGTGCCTTCCCCAGGCTCTAGCAGGAGGATGCTCCAAGGGTCTCGGCAGCACTTCAGTCCCCCAGATTCTCCCCACTCCCTGCTCTGGGCCCAGAGGCTCTCAAGCTCCCATGCAGAACAGATGCAGAGTGATCCTCCCCTGGGCTCACCAGCCCATACCTGGGCTCTGCAAGGATGTCAATGACACACTTCCTCTGAGGTCCCACCGTAGTCCAGTTCTTGGCCAGGCTCACCATGGCCCCAGCATCCAGCAGGCCATAGCCATACGAGTGGCTGACTGTGGACAAAGAGGGGGTCAGAATTGCTCCTGGGGGTACCCAGTGAGGGATGTCTGCCTGGCCATGCTGCATGCTCACTGGGCCCTCCTGCCTCCTTCATCCCACAGGGCTGCCAGGCACTCTGCCCCAGCACCCCAAGGGCAGTGGTAGATGTGGGAGTGGGAGACCCAGTCCCACCCAGCCCCCAGTACCTTTGCGGCCAACGCCATTGGTGACCCAGTCATTGGCATTCAGGTGAGCTGGCTTCGAGGTCTGCACCACCAGGTGCTGCATGTCCCGCCAGGTCAGGTTCTTGCTACAGGGAGACACGGAGCTCGGGTCAGTGCTAGCTCCTGCTGGCCCCAGGCAGGTCCAGGTGCCACTGCTGCACGGGGCTGCCACAGCCACCCCTGTCCATGCCTTACTTGGCTTCCAGGGCGAGGGCGATGATGCCGGCGGCCAGGGGTGCTGAGGCCGACGTGCCGGTGTGCAGCTCAGTGCACTTCTGCCTCAGGTCAGTCGTCACCTGCGAGGAGGAGTGCCAGGGCAGGAAATGCTGCAGGCACATCCCACCCCCGAGCCCCCGGCCTGCGGACAGCAGCAGCCCCCACTCACAATCTGCTTCTCATTCTGGTTGCCGCTGCTGTAGGTGGTGGCGAGGGTGGAGGAGCAGGCCTCGCTGTACCAGGGCACGTTGCCGTACTGGGTGGTGCTGCTGATGGACAGCGTGTAGATGCTGTTGGTGTAACCGTCACAGTTGCAGCTGTCATGCTCACGGCCCCCATTCCCAGATGCCCAGACGAAGATGGAGCCCAGCCCGCCTCGGCCCTAGCAACAGAGGCAGGGTGAGGGCAAGCACCAACACTGCCACACACAGGAAACCCCAGGCTGGAGCTGGGGACAAGTGGGCAGCGCCAGCCTGAGTCGAACAGACAGAGCAGATGCAGCTGGGACACAGGGGACAGCATGACACCCCAGTCACAGCCCACCAACCTGGGCACCCTCACCACCACGTGTCTATGGAGGGTGCCCAGCACCTTGGCAGAGACTCCAGGGCTGTCCCAGTGGGTAACACACCAGGCAGCAGGAGGCCCAGACAATGTGAGGCTTCCAGGAGCCCAAGTCTTTTTCTGCTCAGAAGTCCCCTGGCCTGACTCTGTCTGCATGGGATTGCAGTGCCTGGCAGAGCTGCGGGAGCCCACAATGCAGTCCTGGCCACATCTCAGCACCAAATGTGACAGAGTCAGCATGCACCACATGCATCCCTCTGTAAGGAATCCTGGGCAGAACATGACACAGCTCCCCAGGCAGGCAACACTGCCAGCACAAAGGGACAGTGGGGGACGATGGGTGGAGGAAGTTAGGGTGAGCAGCTGGCACAAAACCAGAAAAGTCTCAGGAGAGGGCTTGGGAGAGCAGGGAGAGAGCATCCCACACAGAAGCCCTCACAGTGGTGAGATAACACCACATGGGAGGAGTCCTGACTCAGAGCCATCACACAGGAAGAACAAGAAAAACTAAGAGAGCCTGATCCTACAGATGGGCTGGATGATGGCTCATCCAGGGAGTGCCAGGGTAACAACCAGGGCAGGCAGAGGGAAAGGAGACCTGAGGGGAGGAATAAGGCCAGTGCTCCCCCAGCAAACCCTCCTCCTCACCTGGCTGACCCCACGGAAGAAAGCCTCCTCTGCCAGCCGGGCCGGGCCATCCACAGTCTTGCCGTCATCCTCAGGGCCCCAGCTGGCACTGTAGATGTGGATGTGGTTGGGGTTGAGGCCCAGGGAATGGGCCTCCACAGCATCGGTCACCTCCCCATCCAGCATGCGCACACCTAGGGCCAGAGAGCAAACGTCACAGCTGGGGCAGAGCGGCCACGGTGCTGCTGGGGAGAACCCTCAGAGCCCTGCTGCCCCCTGTGCCACGGGCTGTCACAGGGCTGCTGCAGCCAGCAGTGCCAGGGTCCCCAGCAGGGCATTACCCACCTCCGATCCTGGCGTTGTATGCCACGCCAACACCACAGATCCCGTTGTTTGCCACAGCAGCCACTTCCCCAGCACAGCGCGTGCCATGTCTGCAACCAAAGTACGACAAAGCATGCTCATATAGGGCGCAAGGAGCACAGGGGTCAGTACCAGCTGCAGCCCCAGCAACGCCCACCCGGGCTGCCTCCTGTCCCCTCGAACCAGGCAGCCAGTGAAGGCTCCTCCATCTGCCCTCCTGCTCCAGAGCCAGGACACTGAACAGCCCACACTGGCTCTGGGCAGAAAAAGGATGCTGCTCACATCAAAAAGGGAGCTGAAGGGTTCCCCATGGGGCAGAAGTACGCCACCAGCCTCACGGCTTCCAGCAGCCCATGTGGGGTGGCACTGCACCAATCCCTGGCACCCTTAGGCTCTGTATCTCACCCCTCCTTCCTGCCTCACCTGTTGTCATTCATCTGCGTGTAGCGGGGCTGCGGGTCTGGGTCCTGGTCATTGACATCAAAACTTGCCTCTGGGTCCTGGAAGACAAATTGGACACTTGGAGACCAAGCCCCACTGCCCTTACTCCATGCCTGGACGCCACGGCATGAGGCTGAGCAGGTGGGCAGGCTCCAATCCCTTCTCCATGTCCCATCATGGTGGGCACCAGCCCTGTACCTCACAGCTCTGGGGTTGCCCTGCATGGACACAGCCACCCAGACCGCCCCCATGGCACTCCGCCCCGCACCATCACCCAAACTCACATAGTTGGCCTCCAGGTCAGGGTGGTTCTTCTCAATGCCGTCATCCAGGATGGACACCACTATGCCCTTGCCCGTGTATCCCTGTTCCCAGGCCTGACGCACGTTCAGGTCCCGCTGGTTTGTGTTGTACTGCCAAGAGAAGCCTTGGCACTAGGAGACGCACCCAGCCACAGCCACTGTGATGGGTGTGTTCCCAAACCCCACCCAGCTCTCACCCCGCTCTTCTGTGGGTTGTAACAAGGAACCCCAGGGACCTGGGCACAGGGTTGGGCACAACTAGCTGACAAGGGCTGCTCTGAAAGCAAGACTGAGCCCCAGCCTGTGCTTGAGTCCCACAGACAAGGCACCCTGTGCAGAGATCAGGCTTGTGCCCAAGCTTCAGGAATCATGCAGAGGCAGGGACCCATTCCTGGGCTAGGCAAAATGCTGTACCTCCTAGTCCAGCCCTGGACCCCCCCCAGCACTCCAGCCAGGAGCCACAGCTCTGTGAGCAGAGCCTCCTCCCTGGGGTGTTCCCACAACACAGCACTGGGTGGCTGCCCCAGGCTTTCCCCATTCTCCTCCTCCTCCCTCCTGCCAGCCTAGCAGCAGCTGCTGCCTGACAGCAGTTCCCAGGCTGCCACATCTGTGTCCCCAAACTTGCAGCCACAATCAGGAGCACAGGCCCCTTTCTCACCCGACACTCACCAGGTACCACTGCTGTGGGAACTTAGGGTCCGTGGGCTCCATGAAAACGTCTCGCTTGGTCCTGCGCTTTGCCACCTGCTGCTCCAGCCACTGCACCTGAGGGCAGAGAAGGTGTGGGGTGCCCTGCCAACCCCTCATGCCATGAGTTCCTCATGACCCCAGCCCTCAGCCCGCCTGGAGGGGCTCTCCCCGGGAAGCTCAGAGTCAGCTCTGGCCTGGCAGAGTATTGGACCTGTCAGAGCTACTGCCACCCCTAGTCTGCCCCTCCAGGCTCCCCTCCTGGCCGTGCCCTGCTAAGGCTGTGCTCCAGTGGAGCGGGACGGTCAGAGTGCCAAGCTCTGCTGAGACATGGGCTGCCAAGAGCTGCCACGCCACACCACACGCCTTCCAGGGCCTGGGCTGAAGCCAGAGGATGGGGAAAACAGCAGCCCCCACACACACCACTGCTCTGGGATGTGTTTATTGCCCCGCATACCTTGTCCTGCGTACAAGTGCACTGAGCTCTCCTGGGGACAGAGGTTCTCCTGGGATTGCAGCAACCCACAGGCCAATGACGCTGGCTCCACCAACCCCCTGCCCTTGCCAGACACGCGGTGGGCTCCCACCCGCCTCCGCCAAGGAGAGGTTAAGGCAGCTCAGCCCTGTCTTGTGCCCAGCTCACGTGCCTTTGTGAAGGGCCCGTGGCCAAGCAGGCCCTCCTCGCTCGTACCTGCGGCTCCCTGGCCAGGCGGCTGTGCCAGGGCTGGTGGGGCGACAGGGAACGCTTCACCACGCCGCGGTGACGGAAGTGGTAATAGTCACCAAAGATCTGCAACACAGAAACGCTGCTCGTGGCACAGACGGGACAGCCTGGTCTCCCCGATTCTCTACACCCCATGTGCAATCCTGAGCTCCAGGGCTGCCATGCACAGCCTGGGCCCCCAGCTCAGAGTGGCTGGTATCATGTCCAATACTCTGGGCGGGATCTCCTGTGAGAAGCTGTGGCAGCTGGGAAGACCCTGGAGCAGCAGAAATGCAGCTGCTGTGCACCTCACCCTCCTACAGGTCCCCACATGGCAGCAAGTCTAGCATTGCCCAAAAAAATTGCTGCCCTAGCAGGAAGGTCCCAGGCAAGCAGGGGCAGAGAGGGACAGGCCTTTCAGAGTCAGCCTGTGAGAGACACCAGACTCAGGACACTGCTTTTCTCCCAGTGCCACCCAGCTCCTCCTGGAGAAGGTCCCAGTGGTTCCAGGCCCCACACTCCAGGTGGTCCTAGCCAGAGCAGGGTCTGCACCAGCCTCTGCACAGGCTGCTGGCTTCTCCCCAGGTGCCCCACTGGAACACCCACCCAGTGCCAGCCTCGACCTGAGGCACAGCCAGTTTCAGTGGGGCAGAGCAAGGGGCATGCAGGCATCCAGCCCCAGCGGGGTCCAGCTCCCACTGCCAAGCAGCCGTGCTGTCCTCACCCCAGCTCCACTGCCACGAGGGGACAGCCCAGACTGGGACTCCAGCACAGCCCAGCTAGGGCAGGACAGGAATCCAGGCCAGCTGGTGGGGCCAGGAGGCCATTCTGCTGCCCAGATGGTTATTTTTAAACGCCAAACCCTCTCCAGTGCTGTCATTTCCGCATCCCCTCTCGCATATCCTGGGGCTGACAGACAGTGGCCCCACCCTGGCCGCCCAGCCCAGCAGCCTGCCCTAACTGGGGAGAAAGGACAAGCATGCACCCAGCCCCCTGTGAGTCACAAAGCCCAGGCAGCGGCCACAGGCAGGACCCAGCTGCCCAGCCTGTGCCAGAGCTGGAGGGGCTGGGCTGCAAAGGCTGTAGGAATATGGGGACATCTCACCCTCCTCCATCTCAGGTTGTCCCAAAACAGTCTGTTTGGGGCTAACAAACCTCCCCAGCTTATTAGAGCTCTGCAGATGCGCTGCCAATTTGGGCAGACTGGGCCGAGCACAGTGCACCCAGCTGAGCACCCTCAGGCCCAGGGCAGCAGTTGGCTCTCCCAGGTACACACTTCCTCCCAAACCCTGGACCCGTTCCTCTGGCACACCGTGTTCCCCAGGATGCCTGTCAATTCGGAGCCCTTGAGGAGGTGTCAAGGTACAAAGCCTCTGCACAGAGCTGGTGGGGGAATGCAAGCTGCAGGCTGGTTGCCCTCCCTCACCATCCCTCACCCCCTCCGGGGGAATGGACAGAGCCCAGATTGTTCCTGCACACAGATCACAGCTCTGACTGGTCATCCACCTGGATTAGGTCTGCACTGACACTGTGGTGGCAGCCAGGAGCCAGCCAGCCCACACACTTCCACCGTAATCTCCACTGTCCCTGTCCTCAGCAAGGACAAAGCCACCCCCCAGCACCACGTGTCCCTGGTGCCAGTTCAGTGCTGCTGCCCGACCCCTGGCCACAGCTCACAGCCACCCCAGCCAGCCCCAGGGCTAGAAGGCTGCCTGTTAGTCTGACCACGGCCCCGGGAGTGCAGCAACATGCTGGACCTGCAGCCCAGTGGTGTGGGAGACAGGACCACCCCTCCCACAGCCCAGGGATGGCACCATCAGTGTCCTTCCCCAGTGACCCCAGACCCAGCAGTGGGGAGCAATGCCTGTGCCCCCTTCCCTGCACAATCCCAGCAGTGCAAACCCCTACACACCCACCTCACTGCCACATGCAGCCCCCACCTCTGACCCACGACCCTCCACTGTCCTCCCTCAAGCCCTCCCAAGGCCACTGGAGCCAGTCATGGGCCCTCTGCCCGAGGTGCCACTGGCTCCCATTCCACAGGCAGCAGCACAGCCACAGGTATGCCAGGAAGCACAGCTTTGGGGACAGTGACCCCAGGTTGAGGCCAGGATCCTCTCAGATAAGGACACTGGGGCCCTCTTACTGGGGCACTGCCACATGCACCCAGTCCCCCCACTCCCAGCCTGGCTGCATATCCTGTCCCAATGGCACACACCCCCAGGAGCAGCAATCCAGAAACCTGCAAGGGAAAGCCAGGCTCTTTCCAGCCGCGCTCTTCCCACTGGACCGTCACGACCCGTCTGCAAAGCCCTGGGCAGCCCAACCTTGTCCTGCAACGCAGACAGTGGGACAGGCTCCAGAACGGGAGAAAACATGCCCAGACCAGAAGCCCTGCCACAGCCTGGGCTGCTGCACATGTGGGGCTCTGCTTGCAAGGGCAGGCTCACTGGGGAGGGATGGGGAAGAGGTGCCAGCCTCCAGGCATAGAACCACGGTGCAGGGAGAAGACAAGGGCAGAGCTGGCACAGAGCCTCCTTAGTGGCTCTGTGGCTCACAGGGATGGAACTCATGACAGGCCTGGGCTCTCAACTGAAGTGCAAGGCCCTGCACTGTGGAGATGAAACCACAGAACCAGTGCCCCTTGGCCCTGGCAGCCAGGCCTGGGACCAGGCAGCACAGCATGATGAGCAGCACTGCCAGGAGCAGGCTGATGGTACCTCAGCCCCATCCCCACTCCAAGGGGTCCATCAGAGATCCAGGCTGGTGGGACATGCCACTCTCCCAGTCCCCTATGCATGGCGGCTGCCTTGGCCTGACAAGTTCTTTCCCCCGAGATCTGCTCTGAACCACTTCCACACCAACAGCAGCTGCCTAAGGCAATGCCACTGCCCACCCAGCACGGACACCCTCACTGAGGCCCAGCCACAACCCCCACAGCTCATCCTATGACACAAGTCCCAGAGGGCCCTGAGCACCCAGTGCCCATGCAGGGCTCCTTTTGGGTCCCGCTGGCTCCTGCAGCAGCCACCTTCCCACTGCTCCAGCAGCTGCTCACAGCGAGGTCCTGACACCACAGCCACCAGTTGTGCAATTTCCTCTGGGATTTCAGCCTGCACTTCCTTCCCGGAGAAACAGCTCACTCCCAGCACAGCCACGCACACTGCCTGGTCCCTGGCTGACAGCAGGGAAAGCTGAGAGCTGGGGGGACCTGCTGACACACCTTCTGTCAAGGACAGTTTAGGAGTAAGAATACACAGCTGCTATCAGACCCCTCTGGGGATAGCTCAGAGGCGCTGCTGCACTGGGCAGCTTGCTGTGGGGAACAACAGTGGAATCTGGAAGCCTTCCCTCCCATCATCACACAGCACTTCCAGTGCAGTTCCTCATTCTAGGGCTTTTCCTCCTTCCCCATGCAGCAGTGTGCCACACTGTGTCACCAGGCGGTCCCAGTGGCAGGAGGAAACCTGGCTCCATACAGGTAATTGCCACCATCGAGTCAAGGCAGCAGATGCTGGAAGGCCACAGCAAACAGGCACAAACACAGTGCCCCTGCTGCCAAAAAGAGCAGGCCCCGAGCCAGCTCTGGGACTAAGCACAGCGCCCGCCCAGACCATGTCAGAGAACACTAGTTCAGTGAGAAGAGGGAAGCAGGAGACTTACCGGGCCTAGGTTGACGAAGCCATGCTTCCTGGCCAGCCTGTCAGCCTCCTGGGGTCCTGCAGGGACGAGCACAGCCCAGGTGTTGGTGTAAATATGCTGGGCCAGCACCTCCTGGTCCAGGAGAGTGAGGGCAACCACCAGAGTCCAGAGCAACAGCAGCGAGCAGGGCCTCAGATCCATCAGAGTATCGGGGTTCCTCGAGCTGGGGAGCAGGAGGGTCCCAGGAGCAGGAGGGTCCTGGGAGGAGCAGGTCCAGCAGCCTCCCAGCGTCAGCACTCCGAGGCACACCAGCCTCTGTGCCCTACTGGTCCCAGCTCAGCCCAAGCCCACATGGGGCCAAGCCCACAGAAGCACAGGCACAGACCATCCAGGACAGAAGCACGATCTGCAGAGACAGGACAGAGGTCATGCCAGGGCACCTTGCCTCAGACCTCGGGAGGGCAGGCTGCACCACGCTGAGACGTGGGTCAGCCACTGGGCAAGGGGGCCTGGCACACAGCACCTGCTGCCCCCGTGGCACACTGACAGCGAGGAGCCGCCTGGCTTGGCCGTGTGCCCACATGTCTGCTCCTGCGTGGAGATGCTGTTTACCTTGCCTATTACACAATGTTTGCTTATAAACACAGGGAATTAACCAGGAGGAGAGGAGGGCACCAAAGGAGGGGAGAGGCAAGGCAAGAGAGACTGCTGTGCCTCCTGCTGCCACCACCCCTGCTCCAGCTGGGATGGGACTATCTGGGTACAGAGCTGGGAGCAACTGAGATGGGAGGCCTGCCTCTCCAGTCCCCAGGAGAGACCAAAGGAGATGTCCCCAGGTGCTGTGTCAGAAATCCCAGCAAACTGAGACACTGGAAGGAGAAAAGCCAAGGGGAGCTCCTGATCTCTAGCAAACCCACAGGCTCTCATTTCCACAGCCATTGACCAGGCAGTGCCCGGCAGCCATGGCAAGCACTGCACTGCCTGTCACCAGCAGCAGCTCAGCTCTGCCCTTCCTCTGGAGCACAACATGGTGAGACGGGTGTGACTCATCCCTGCAACCTGGTGGAACCAGGACCAGGAAAAGGGGCACACCGTCACCTCCAGCACAAACCTAGGGACGCCCAGGAACAGCTCACACTTTGTGGGACGGCAAACACAGGAACTTGTAGGGAAAGAGCAGGGAATGACCCACCCAGTGTAAGGGAGCCCACAACATGATGGTGCCAGGGTGAGCTGCACACCCGGAGCTCCAGAGGGACCCTGGAATATCTGGTCACGCTTCAGAGACAGCTGGAAAGGTGAGAGCTGGCAGTGCCCAGAGGAGCCACATCCGCCTCCGTCCAGAAGTGGCCACGGCGAGCTGGCAGCCTGTGGCACTGCCAGAGGAGAGCTCCGAGCAGCCGGCGGAGACCCGCCACAGGCTACGGCACAGACAGTGCAGACTGGCACAGTGACCACACCTCGGCCAGCCCCAGGCCGGATCTCCCCAGCTAAGCACCCAGAGCCGCGAGCACTCGCCGGACCCCGGGTGCCAGACTGGCAAGGCTCTCAGCACAGTACGGCACAAGGGAAAACTATGAAACTATGTGCCACGGTCCACCAGCGTACGAGCCAATACCTGGCCCCACGGCCGGGCTATTTCCCCAGCTCGTTGGTCGCGGCGCCAGCAGCCGTCCCGCCCCGGCGGTGCCCGCTGCACGGGGGGACCGCGCGGCCGCCGGGGCAGAGCCCGGGTCCCGCGGCGCCTTCCCGCCGGACCCGAGGCCAGGATCCACCGCGTGCCGGGACGGCCCGGCCGCGGCGGCTCCGGCTGCCCCCGCCGCAGCTCCGAGAGCGGCCTCCCGGCCCCCCACTCGCTGCCGGGGACCGCCGGGCCCGCACATCCCCGCCGCCGGCGCCCTAAGCCTGGGGCTGCCCAGCGGCTGCGGCCCCGCCGCTCGCCCCGGCCCCAGCCCGTCCGGCAGGGCCGCCCCAGCTGTCAAACCGCGGTCGCCGGCGGGTCGAGCCAGCCCAGGCCGATGCCGGTCCCGCGTCCTTACCGCGCGGCCTGCCCGCTCCGCTCCGTCCCGTCGGCAGCCGGGCCCGTCTGTCGGCGGCGCCGCGTCACGCCGCGGGGCGCCCGGACGGCTCGGCACGGCCCGGCCCGGCCGCCGCTCTGCCGGGCGCCGCCGGATGCCGTCACCGCCGCCCGCCCCTCCCGTCCCGTGCTGCATCGCCGGGTCCGGCACGGACCCCCGGCAACCCCTCCGCGCCGCCCGCCAGGAGCACCGCCACTATCGGGGCCGCTCCCCGTCGCCAGTAGCGGGCACGGCCCGGGGCTCTGCACGGCCTCTCCTGCAGCCGAGCACGGGGCTGTCCTTGCCACACCGGGGGTACCCTGTGCCAGCCCGGGCAGAAAAGGCGGATCTGCGCTGTGAGAGCCGCGAAACCCCCATGGGCCCGCGGCAGTGACCGGGACTGTAAGGGTGGCTGCAGTGAAGAGCACGCAGAAGATGCCCAGTCTCCCACCTGCTGCAGCAAGTGGTGTGGTGTGCTGTGCTGTGACACGGGGCTGGCAGGACGTGAGCCCCGCCAGATTAGCCTGTTCCAGCCCTGGCAGACCCCGAAGTAGAGAGTTTCCCAGCCAGGCTGCGGGAATCGCACTTCCTATTAAGTCCATATTGTGGGGCTGCAACCCCAGGTCGGTGTGCAGCAGCCTGACAGAGAAACTCTGGTAAGGAATAACACAAGGAAAATCTATCAGCCCCGTTTCAAGAGAGAGACTTCCACCAAGGAGAAAAGGTGAGAAGTGAAACACAGCTTCAGTCATTTGTAAAGAACAGCCCGCTGTGGGCGCAGGACCATGTCATTAGCAACACAAATGCAACATAAACCAAAGCGACCCGAACCCAAACTGACCTGAATCCTCCACACCTGCGATGAGTCTGGCAGCCCGGGGCAGGAGCAGGTCCTAGTGCTCTTTACAGAGGAAAGGAAGTCACTCAGATACCATGATCGAGATTGTGAAGCATTAGCAATCACACAGGAAACAGTCACCTTGGTAACCGAGATGCTGAGAACAGCCCAGAAAATCTAGCACAGGGCAGGTTGCTGTGCTAAACTGGGTTAGTTCTGCAGGGCAGCACGCTGGCCGCAGGCTGGGCCGACCCTGGCAGCCAGCCCCAAGTGCTGCACCAGAGACCACCAGCCACAGGGGCTGTGGTGCCCCAGACCCACCTTCGGGGCCACGGTCCTGCCAGCAGGAGAAAGCACCCACCAGACAGGCAGCACTCACCCCAGTGTCACTGCAGCATGCTCAGGAGTCGCCTCTGTAGCTGGCAAGCCCAGGCCTGCCCTTGGGGGCACAGGGAGCCAGCTGTGCCCCTTGGGGTTATATGGAGGATGCATGGACAGGGGCAGGTCCAGAGCTGGAGTCTGGACAGGAGGTGGAGGGAGGATGGGACACGGGCTGCCTGCCCCACCCATGAACCTTATCTCTGGATGCCTCCTTTGGGCGCTGGCAGCCGTGCCTAGGCAGGTGAGGAGCTGCTGCTCAGCCCTGTGACATGCGGTGCTGAGAGGAGCTGACAAAGGGCCCTTGTCACCATGGCTTATCGCGGTGCTGTGGGGCAGGCAGGCAGGAAGCACCGCGCTCTTACGCAAACCACCGGCCTGGGACCCGCGCTGACCCCACAGCCCTGCCAAAGAAAATGCCTGTGTTGGGAAGCACCTGGCTGCAGGTGGCACAACGCCACGGATGGGGAGGAGAACCTCCGTCCCAGCAGCCCCAGGCCCAGCTGCAGAAGGAGCAAAGAGGGGCTCCAGCACGGATCTGAGCAGCCACTGTGCCCCACTCGCCTCACAGGGCTGGCGGGCACCCCTCCCTGCCCCCAGCCACGGTGCAGGGAGGGGGTGAAACACACTGCCGCACGTCCGCCAGGATCACAAACCCTCCTCTCAGACTTGGGGACCATGGCTCAGAGGCACCAGTGCAGCCCACGAGACAGCAGGAGCAGCTGCTCCATGCAGCAGTGCCCAGCAAACCGGCAGCACTACTGCTGGCCAGTCGTACTGTCCCGTCCTGCCAGGATCCCCCGGGGTTCTCACTACAGCCACAGGGGCCAGCCTGCTCTGCCCCTCATGCCAGCAGAGGGGAGCCCACAGTCCCTCTGCTGTGCTGTCCAGCCTTCTCCCTGCACACATCCTCACACTCTCCCAAAGCTAAGGCTGCAGTCCCTTTCCCTGGAGGCTCTCCAGACTATCCCTGCCACACTGGATACTACCAGCAGGCCCTTTAGTGCCCAGGGAGCTGGGACTGCCGTGGCCCAGGCAGGATGTGTGCTCCACAGGGTCCAGCTGGCTCCAGCAGCTCTATTAATCTCTGACTCCCAGACACAACATCTTGCTGTAGCCACATGCAGGGACTCATGCAGGCCCAGCCCAAACACCCTGACCTTGTCCTGCAGTACAGCTGCAGACACAAACAGCAGCTGCTCAAGGTGGGTAAACTATCTGCCTTAGGCTTTGTCAGCAGCAGTCATAATACTGTCAAGGTATCAATCCACAGCCTAGTCTGGCTCTGCCCCTGCTCTGGGCTGTGGGACATGCCCTTCCATCACCTGTCCTGTGACAGCACCCTGTCATCACCTGCTGTACAGGGGCAGGGATGTCCTTACCCAGCCTAAGTCCATAAGGTGCCTGTGGCACTTGGGGCGTTCCACACAAGTGACACGCACAGAACACGCACACACGGGCAGGGAACACCAGGCTGGGAGCTCACCTGCAGCCCAGCAGCAGGAATGCCATGTGCCCATGGGCTTCAGTGGGCTGGGGAGGGGGTGCTCACAAGCATGGACACACAAACCCAGCCCAAAGACCAGCAGGTGTGGCTGGCACAGCACTGAGGGGCAAACTGGCCCATGCTCCAGGCTCACTCATGGAACAGCTGCCAGCCTTCCATGGCCTCACACCATCCCAGGAATGGGGGGCTCAGCCCCATGAAGTGCATCTCATCTGCTGCTGCCCAGCTGCCAACTGCCAAGCACTGCAGGGCCAAGATGTCAGCACCCACTGCACTGGGGAAAGGGAACATGGGGCAAAGAGACTTCACAGTGAAGGGCATCTTCCTGCCATGGCCGACAGCACCTGCAGCCACAGAACTGAGCCAGGCTTGAAGGCATTTCCCTGTTTGCCCAGGTCTTTAGCTTGGCTTCACATGAATGGGACAGTGTCTGCTTTGTGTGCAATCCCCAAGCTTCCTCTTAGCTGTGGCCAACTGTTCCTCCAAGCCCTGTTAAAGTTTATTCTTTGCCACGTGGCACAGGACTCACCAGGTGGGAACACTGTGACAACCCTCAACATTAACAACATAAACACAGAGTGGGTGCTCTGGTTGTCACCTGGGTGCAAAGGCCAGAAGCACACCAACAAGCACACAGATCCACTCTTGCTCGTTCCTGGCAGAGGCTGTTGGTGCTGTAGGATTATAAAGGCACCAATGCCTCAGTTGCTCAGGGCATCATTTCTGCCTGCAGCAGAAACGGGTCTGTATGGAGGGCACTGCAGGAACACCCCTCTCTAGAACTAGAGCAGGGAGTGAGCCAGGATGCCAGGTGCAGCCCACCAGCGCTGCAAGGAACTGGGCCCACCTGCCCCCATGCCTGGGGCAGCCTGCAGCACAGCCAGATCGTGGGCATCCAACTGGATCTGCCCAGCCCTGGCATTCCTACAGGCCAAGGAGTCCTGCAGGAGAGAGCCTGCCTCCATGGTGGCCTTGGGACCTCTGCAGCCACTTCTGGGACCAGATTAGGGTGGTACTGCTGCCAAAAATGGCATCTGCTCTCCCCTAGACTGGCTGCAGGAGATGCTGTGAGGGACCTATCCCAGCCCAGACCAAGGACATCAAAACAAAAACACGTCCCTGCACTCCCTTACAGATTGTGCTCCACTGCTGACGCACTGATTGGAAAGGCACATGTGCCCTGGCCTTTCCTGGCTGCCAGAGCTGGCCTCACCCCACAGGGCCTCTGCCACACAAGCATGAGAGTACGTGCTCTGCTACTGTCAGTGAACTGTTAAAGCACGGCTCTGCCCCCCTGCTTCCTAAATGTCCCTGCCAGCAAGCAGATTTCATGGAAGATAAGAGTTTCCTCTTCCTTTCTTCGTAGAAGCCAGCAGAAGGTAGCAGGCAGAAAGTGGCAGACGTGGCTGTAGTGGCTTGTGACGCAGTTTTACCCAACTTAAGAGAAACGATTATCTTGTGCGGCAGGATGCGCGCGTAGGGACATCCCGCGCCAGCCACTCGGCCAACGCCGTGCAACCCCGCGCTCCTGGGAGCCTGAGACATGCTGACACGGGCAGCACCCGGCTGCTTACGGAAAACCCCCAGGGGGCAGCCAGCCTTTCCCCACACACTTTAGCACACCCACGCCATGGGGACCCCCGGGAGCCCCCGCACCTTGCCGTGCAGCTCGGCGGAGGCCGTGCCCCACCGGCGCTGGCCAGGCCGAGGGCTCCCGGAGCTGTGTGTCCTTGCTGCCCGGGCGGGGGAGCCGGGCAGCAGCGCTGGGGCCGCCTGGAGCCGGCTGGCGGCGGGCAGAGCGGGCAGACTGGGGCCACGGCTGGCTCCGGCTGTCGGGAGCAGGGGCGGACAGCCGGCTCTGCCGCGCTGCAGGGACCCACTGCGCGGCTTCAGCAGCAGCCGGGGCCCCGAGCCCCCGCTGTGCCCCTGCGGCCGCGCTGGCAGCGGGCACAGCGCACGGGCACACACCGGTGCACCAAAGCGAGCCGCAGTTTTCTCGGGCGGTGCGGGGGCAGCGGGGCACAGGCATTTGCCGGACGCAGGTCGTGCCCCCGGCTCGGGGAGCTGCGGTGCCCCTGGGCGCGGTGTGGCGGCAGCGGCCGGCTCGGCCGCAGCCCCGCACGGCACACCGCGCGCAGCGCCGGGCCAGCAGCACAGCCCTGTGGCGGCGCTGCCCGGTGCCCCCGCCGCGGGATGCCCGCTCGGCCGGTGCCTCGCCCTGACGCCCCTTCGGGGGGAAACCCGCATCGTGCGGGAGGGAACGGAACCTGTCCCGGCCCAAGGCGGATGGCGAAACCACCGGGGACCCCCCCTGCCACCCAGCCGCAGGGCCCGGCGCGGGGTGCGGAACGCGGGCCCGGGAGAAGGGCCCGAGCCCCGGTCCGCTCGGCAGCGACCGCGGGCCCACCGTCACTTCCGGCCCCGGCACGGTCCCGGTCGCGGCGGAAGCGGCGGAGGTTCCGGTTCCGGGTGAGCGCTCGAGGCGCCGTTGTCAGCGGCTCCGCTCGGTTCGGCTCGGCCCGGCCCGGCCTCCGCCCGCCGCCACCATGTCGGTCCCCAGCGCCCTCATGAAGCAGCCGCCGATCCAGTCCACGGCGGGCGCCGTGCCCGTCCGCAACGAGAAGGGTGAGCTGGGGGCCCGGGGTTCAGCGGGGTGGCCGGAGGGGCGCGGGGCCGGGGCCGGGGCGGCGGGGGCACTGGGCCGAGACCCCCGCTGACGGCCGGGCGCCCGCAGGCGAGCTGTCCATGGAGAAGGTGAAGGTGAAGCGGTACGTGTCGGGCAAGCGGCCCGACTACGCGCCCATGGAGTCCTCGGAGGAGGAGGACGAGGAGTTCCAATTCATCAAGAAAGCGAAGGAGCAAGAGGTCGAGCCCGAGGAACAGGAGGAGGAGCTGGCCAACGACCCCCGGCTCCGGCGGCTGCAGAACCGCATTGCCGAGGATGTGGAGGAGCGGTGAGTGCTGCGGCAGGCAGGAGCTGAGCCCCCTTTGCCTGTCGGGGCCGGGGCACTGGGACTGTGCTCTGCTGTGCTGCAGGAGAAACTGCACAGGGCAGGAGCTGGGAACATCGTCCAGGCAGTGCAGGAGTGTTTGTGACTTCCCATATCCACGCTGCACTGTGCCTGGGGCTGCCTTCCAGCCAGGCACAGCCCATGTCCAGCTGTGTTTGTGTGGATGGTATCAAAAGCAGGCACCAAAATAGAAATTAGTGCTGCATGCTGATGCTCAGGGTAGCGAGGAAGGATGGTGTCTCGTGAAATGTACTCTGGGCAGCCCATGGCCTCCCAGCTCAGTTGGTGAGGGTGATAAGAGCCTCACCACGCTGCCTGTGTGCTCACGCAGGCTGCGCTCTGCTGCAGCCCGTGATATTTCCATCTCTGTCATCTGCAGAAAAACACCACTGAGTGCTGTTTGCCTCCTGTGGTTTTGTTTCCACTAACAAGGAGTCTTCTCATTGGGAACTGCATTCTGCCTTGAAGCATGGACAGGGCAGAGCTGCCAGTGCCCAGCCACTGTGGCCCCCTGAGAGAACGTATCAGTTCTGGCAGTGTTTGGCAGTCCCGGTGCTTACTGTGGCCTTGCTAGAAGCGATTTGTGAACAGCCACTTCCCTGCAGCCCCCTCATGTTCCAAGTGTGTTAACTGGGGTCTCTTGCAGGCTGGCAAGACACCGCAAAATCGTGGAACCTGAAGTGGTTGGGGAAAGCGATTCGGAAGTGGAGGGGGGAGAAGCTTGGCGCCTGGAACGGGAGGACACCAGTGAAGAGGAGGAGGAAGAGATCGATGATGAGGTGTGTTTGCAAAGCCAGATAATGGGCCTAGGAAAGCTGGAAGGGCACAGGCTGGAACTGCCCTTTGCATGGACATGTGGGCTGTGTGATGTGTGTGGACAAGTGTCACACCTGGCCATGACTTAACTGGTGGGTTACCATCCCCTGGCATGGAACGGGACACTGGGGGAGGCCTCGCCCTGTACAGAGAGACAGGTGCATCTTCTCAAAGCCAACACTCCAGACATGGCATGTGTTTCACAGGAGAGAGAGAAGAGGTAGCAGGGCTGGCCTCTGACTGCTCTGTGCTTGTCCCCGTTAGGAGATCGAGCGTCGGCGTGGGATGATGCGTCAGCGAGCACAGGAGAGGAAAACTGAGGAGATGGAAGTGATGGAATTGGAAGATGAGGGTCGGTCTGGAGAAGAGTCTGAGTCAGAATCCGAGTATGAGGAGTACACGGACAGCGAAGATGAAATGGAGCCACGTCTCAAACCGGTCTTTATTCGCAAGTAGGTGATGGGAGTGCATGGGCTGGCCCTGGATCGTGGTAGTCAGAAGCTTGGGCCCAAGGAGACCTTGCTGCCATGGTCTCTTCTCACTGTGAGGAAGCCATTCACCTCCTTGGGGTGGGCTGGGATGGTCGCAGCCTGGCAGGGCACAGCTAGGGAGCAAGGAGCAATCTCTGCTCCCACTGCCCCATATCAGTTGCATTGGGTTGCTGTGGCGTCAGGCTGTGGAGTCTGACCAGAGCTCTTGGGCAAGGGCCATACGGTGGCAAAAGGACATGGTAGTCCCCAGAAAGGGGAGAGCCCCGGGGCTTGACCTGTCCTTGGAGAGGGCAAAGGCTGAAAGCAGCTGCTGTGTGGGAGCCAGCGAGAGGCTGAGCGACTGCACTGGCTCATGGGAGGGCTGAAGGCTGTCATGGCCCTGCTTTCAGGAAGGACCGGATCACAGTCCAGGAGAGAGAAGCAGAAGCTCTGAAGCAGAAGGAGCTGGAGCAGGAGGCAAAGAGGATGGCAGAGGAGAGGCGCAAGTACACGCTTAAGGTGCGGAGGGGTGGGCTGGGGGCCGGAGGGGGCAGTCACTGCTGCAAGCTTAGCTTGGACCTCGCTGCAGATTGTAGAAGAGGAAGCAAAGAAGGAGCTGGAGGAGAACAAACGCTCGCTGGCAGCACTGGATGCACTCGATACAGATGATGAGAACGACGAGGAGGAGTACGAGGCCTGGAAAGTCCGTGAGCTGAAGCGTATCAAACGAGACCGTGAAGAACGAGAAGCGTAAGTATTGTCAGGTAGACCAGAGGCTGAGAGCCCACAGGCAGTTAAAGCACCTTTTCCTCAGGCTGCCCTTTGGCAGCAGGGTCCCAGCTGGACTGAATGCCCAGAGCCCCTCCTGCCCGCCCTCGGGGTGCCTTTGCTCCCTAGCGGTAAATGTGTAAGCTCTCAGGTGGTGGCTGGTGACAGCCTCTCCCAGGAGATGCTGTGGGAGCACAGGGTCTCAGGAGCTTCTCTCCCACCCAGCATGGAGAAGGAGAAGGCAGAGATCGAGCGTATGCGGAACCTGACAGAGGAGGAGCGTCGCGCTGAGCTCCGGGCCAATGGCAAAGTCATCACCAACAAGGCAGTAAAGGGCAAATACAAATTCCTGCAGAAGTACTACCACCGCGGCGCCTTCTTCATGGTGAGTGTGCTTAGGGCCAGGCCTGGCTGCAGGTGTGAGACTGCAGGGCCCTTTTCCTTTTCCCTGCGGGGAGCCTCCCCTCTCCCACGGTGCCCTGGGGGTGCCCTGGCACAAGAGCCAGCCTTCAGAGGCAGCATGGGGCTGAAGCTGCAGGGCTGTCCCTGTGCTGGTGTTTGGGCTGACAGACCCAGCCAGAACCAAGTCAGCTCAGCATGGGCCACTGGAGAAGCAGCCTGGGGAACACTCACATCCCCCACTCCAGCAGGAGTTCATAGGGCTGCAAGTACTGTGGCAGCCCTGGCAGAGCAGCAATATGACCTTCAGGCAGCTTCTCCTAGTGCTGCCAAGACTTGCTGGAACCTTTAAAGGCTGAGCAAGTGTGTCCTCCTGCAGGATGAGGATGAGGAGGTGTACAAGAGAGACTTCAGTGCTCCGACCCTCGAGGATCACTTCAACAAGACCATCCTGCCCAAAGTCATGCAGGTGGGTGTCATGCTGGCAGAGGGTGCCCAGCCCATATGCCAAGGGGTAGAAGTTCTGGGCAGGGGGGAGGAGCTGGTCCTGCATCCCCCCTGAACAGCTGCTCACAAGTTCCTCTGCTCCCCAGGTCAAGAACTTTGGGCGCTCAGGGCGGACGAAGTACACGCACTTGGTGGACCAGGACACCACCTCCTTTGACTCTGCCTGGGGCCAGGAGAGTGCACAGAACACCAAGTTCTTCAAGCAGAAGGCAGCGGGGGTGCGGGATGTCTTTGAGAGACCCTCGGCCAAGAAACGAAAAACGACCTAAGAGCACGGGCTGGAGGGTCTGGTGTGGCTGACGCTGGCAGGAGGGCACTGCTCTGCCAGAGCCTGGGCAGGGCCAGGAGGGACATGTTCCAGGACTCCTGTGGTGGCAAGCCCTTCCCTGCCTGTACCATGCCTGCCCTGATGAGGTGTGCCATTCCCTGTGCTGAGCAGTTCCTTGCCCACGCAGAGTGGAGGATGATGGCCTGTGGTGCTGGCCAGGCTGGTGGCCACACTACATCCCAGCAATGGCCACAGTGGAGCCTTGGCAGTGTCTGGCACATCGCAGCACCACCCCTGGCTCCAGCACATCCACTTCTGGAAGAATTACAGGACTTTTGCACCTCTCTGGTCTACAACCCCTTGCTTGTACTGTCCCTGGTGTCAGTCTGGGCCTTGTTTTGAGGTGGTCCGTGGTGACTATCTCCTCACCATGGTCCTGCAGGGCTTGGCTTTTCTACCTGTGTGGGGTGGGAGGGTTTGATTAAATATTCGATTTTCTTACACACTCTGCCCCATTCTTCTTAAGGACAGGGCTGTCCTGTTCTACACCTTCCTTGAGAGCCACGGTGAGCTGGGGAGCACAGGAGGCACCAGCCTGGGCAGGGCATGCATGGTCAGCTGTCACCACTGCCTCAGGCCTGTGCCTGGGCCTGTCCAGCCTGTGCTGCCCCAGGGACAGAGATTAAAAGAGGGGAGAGGAGCGTGTCTCACTGCTGAGACAGGTCACCTTGTCCTGCTCCAGTCACAGGGGTGCCTAGCTGGCACTGCCACCACAATGCCACATGACTGGGTACCATGCACTCAGGGGCAAGTGCTCAGCACTGTGTAGACCACAAAGACAGCCCAGTCCCACCAGTGCCTTTATTGGAATGGCAAGAGACACATGCCTGGCAGCCCATGGCCTCCCAGCTCAGTTGGTGAGTGTGATAAGAGCCTCCACCACGTTGCCCATGTGCTCGCGCAGGCTGCGCTCCGCTGCGGCCCGTGATATTTCCATCTCTGTCATCTGCAGAAAAACAGGCACGGCCCCGTACAGCATCCGCAGGGCCCTGCGGGCTGGGCAGGGGCACTGGGGACACCCACCCAGGGGGACACCCACCCACGGGGACACCGGACCGGCCTCAGGGCAGGCAAGCACCGGCCTCCTCCGTGGGTGCAGCTTCGCACCCAAGATTCGGGGCATGTCACAGCCTGCTTGGGGTCCCGCCCCTACTCACAATCAGCTCTAGATCCTCCTTCTTGATGGTCACTTTTGCCAGTTCTTTCTCCCTACGACAAGAGACGGATAAACCTCCGGTGACCACCAGCCCCCGCTGGCACTGCCCGGTGCTCCCTGGGCCGCAGGCGGGCAGGAGCGGCTCCCCGCAGCAGCGTGGGGCGGGGAGGGGGCCGGGATGTCAGACGGGAAAGAGGATGCCTGGGTCCCGAGTGGTGACAAGTTGCAAGACAGGCACTGCCCCGGAGCGAGCGCGGACCGTTACCTCTCCTGCTTGGCTTTCTGCTCCCGGGACCTCCGGTCTCCGATCACCGACATAGCCTGCCAGAACGAGCGCGGTCACCCCGCTGCGCGGCACCGGGCGGGTCAGCGCCGCGCCGGCGGCACGGGCACCGCCACCGGCCCCGGGACGGGCGTGCAGGCGCGCTGGTCAGCGCCCGGCTCGGCCCCGCTGCAGGCAGCGCCCGGCCTCCCACCCTGGCCCGGTCCCGTCCCGCCGCCGCACCGTCTCCAGGTTGGAGCTCTGGATCTCCTTCTCCTCCGCGTAGTCCGTGACGCGCTCCAGGTCCGCCGCGCCGCTATCGTGCTTCCGCGGCTTCTCGGCCGCGCGCCCGCCCGCCCCATCGCTGCCGCCGCCGGAGCCGTTGGGCTCCGTCTCCAGCTCCAGCTCCACATCGCCCTCCGCCGCCATGCCGCCGCCGCCGCGGCCCGCTTCCGGTCACGTGCGCCGCCTGCGGGGGCGGCGAGGCAAGCGCCGCCGCACACGGCTGTTCGCACGGGGCGGGCCGCAGCGCGGCCGGAGGCGAGAGGCGGCCGAGCTGTGGCCGTGCTTCCCCGTGCCCGGTGCCGCCCGAGGCCGCACCGCCGCTCCCTTCGCGCCCGCGCCTCACCCGGGGGACAGCGCGTCCCGGCCGGGCCGTGTGCGGTGGCGGGGGATCTGTGTCACCGCGGCCCCGGCCTCCGCCGCGTCTCAGCGCTCTCCCAGCACAAAGCCCGCGTGCTGTGGAGCAGCTGAACGGTGACGCCAGCCCCAGCGCAGAGCCCCCTGCATCCCCTTGCCTGTCCCCAGGTCCTGCCCCTCTGGGGCATCCTGCTGCCCGCTGGACGTGCTTCATGCCGTCCACTGCCCAGAGAGGTACCCGTGTCCCCTGGGTGCCTCTGTGCTCGGGGCTGCTGCTCCTCCAGTGAACTCCACAGCCCCTCCACACAGCTGTATGGTCCTGCTCTGGCATCAGGGAGGCAGCACGGGCAGACCCCAGGTGCCCCTCAGGCAAGCTCATGTCCAGGCCACCTGCCAGGGCCTCGCCTGCCCCAGGAGGGACCGGGGTGTGGGCAGGGATGCCCACGGCCAGGAGTCACTGGACAGTGCCCACTGAGCACCCAGGGGTGGCTGCCTGGAGGGAGCAGGGAGCAGATGGCAGGGCGGGCCGAGCTGACAATCCCCTAATCCCATCAACGCTGCGGGGGCTGAGCAGAGCCGAGCTGGGCCATGGCGGGCACAGCGGCACGGGGGCACCTCCTGCACCCGCTGCTATTCCAGGTGGGACTCGGGGTCTGGCGGGGCTGGGAGCAGGGCTGGGTGGGTAGGGTGTGCTGGGCCAGGCTGGGAGCGGCGCTGGCCCCTGGGATCCCCACTGACCGTGCCCCTCCCCAGCTCTGCTGCGGCTGTCACGGGCTCCGCGTGTCCACGAGCACGCGTGTCCTCTACACGCTCCTGCATGTCCTGGCCTCGGCTGTGTGCTGCCTCATGCTGTCCCGCACTGTGGCCCAGGCTATCGCAGAGAAGGTGATAGAGGGAACTGGGACAGCCAGGGTACCGGGAGCGTTGGGGGTCTCAAGGACACCATGAGTTCTGGGGGTACTGGGGTGCCTGGCATGTCAGGGCACCCAGAGGAGCGCTGGGCATGCCAGAATTGCCATGGGCATCAGAAGCACTGGGATTCTGAGGATACTGGGATGGTGGGATAGTGGCAGGGCTGCTGGGAGCGCCAAGGGGGAAGGGGTTCCAGGGGTACCAGAGATGCAGGATTTGCCTGGCATGCCGGGAGTCCCAGCAGTCCCAGAGTACTGAGAAAGGTATTGGGAATGGTGGGAATATCAAAAGTTTGGATGTGCTGGATGCCATGGGCACTGGGGGAAGATGGGTGCACGCACCAGCAGCCACGTCCCATCAACCACTGTGCCTGCCAGGTGCCCTTCTCAGTGGTGCTGTGCCAACACCTGCCCGGGGGCACAGACTGCGAGCAGCTGGTGGGCTCCTCAGCCGTGTACCGGGTCTGTTTTGGCACTGCCTGCTTCCACCTGGCACAGGCTGCCCTGCTGCTCAACGTGCGCTCCAGCTCTGACTGCCGTGCGCAGCTCCACAATGGGTGAGGATGGGCCACGGGGCTGGGACAGGGTGTCCTGGGAGGGGGCTGCCCTGGGTGGGGCTGCCAGGGGCTCTGTCCTACTGATGTTAACCGCCCTGCAGGTTCTGGCTGCTGAAGCTGCTGGTGCTGGTGGGCCTCTGGGCCATAAGCTTCTTCATTCCTGAGGACAACTTCATCCAAGGTGTGTTCCCCACACTATCTGAGCTGGCACCCGGGCACCCCTCTTGGCCCCCACTTGCCCTGTGCCATCTTTACCTCTGCCCTCTTCCCCCAGCCTGGCACTACACAGGTGTCTTTGGGGGCTTTGCCTTCATCCTCATCCAGCTGGTGCTGATCACAGCCTTTGCACACACCTGGAACAAGAACTGGTGAGTGCTGGGGTGCTGGGTGGGTACCTGCCCACTGCCCCAGCTCATCCACTCTTCTGCAGGCTGACAGGTGCTGCACAGGACAAGCGCTGGTATCTGGCCGTGCTGCTGGCCACGGCCACCTTCTACACCCTTGCCTCTGCCGCCTTCTCCTTCCTCTACAAGTTCTACACCCACCCAGCTGCCTGCCACCTCAACAAAGCACTGCTTGCCATCAATGGCAGCCTCTGTGGCATCATGTCCTTCATCTCCATCACACCGTGTGTGCGGCTCAGTGAGTACCACACAGCACATGCTGCACGGCCAGCTGTGTCCTGGCTGGGGTGACTGTGGGCCCCAGCTCAGGGCCAGCACTTGGGCACTGGAGCAGAACCCAGTTCCCCAGGGTTCCCACTGGCCCTTCCCATGCTCGGCACAAGGCGTTGGACGGGCGAGTGGCAGGAAGGGACTGCCCAGGGCCCACCCACCAGCTCGTATTACTCCAGGAACTCCAGTAACACCTCTATCCGCACTCTTGCAGAGCAGCCGCGGTCAGGGCTGCTGCAGTCCTCAATCATCAGCTGCTATGTGATGTACCTCACCTTCTCCGCACTGTCCAGCCGCCCCCCAGAGAGAGGTGGGTGTCCCTGCCCACCACCAGCAGTCCCTGCCATGATGTGTGCCCTTCTCACCTCCGCCTCCCTGCAGTGCTGTACCAGGGGCAGAACCTCACTGTCTGCTTCCCGGGGCTCCGGCAGGATGAGCTGCAGACAGAGGACACCACCGTGGCCGTGCTGGGCGCTGCTATCATGTATGCCTGCGTGCTCTTCGCATGGTGCGTGCTCCCTGCCCAGGCACGCTGGGGGTGCCGGGGTGTCCTGAGTGGGGCATTGGTGGGTGGGCAGGGGCAGCACAGCAGAGCTCCTGTGGCTGTTGGGAATCCATGGGGCAGGCTGGGAGCATAGCACAGGGTGGTGGCTGTCTGTGTTATGATTTCTGCCTCTTTCCTGGGCACAGCAATGAAGCTTCGTACCTCGCCGAGGTCTTTGGACCCCTCTGGATGGTCAAAGTCTACAGCTTTGAGTTTAAAGTGAGTATGGGTGCAGCTGGGCTCCACATCCTCCTGCTATGGGCACCCCAGACCCACCACCTCAAGGCCCTGTCCCAGTCCCAGAGAGGGACAGGTGTTTCTAGCCAAGCACAGAGGGCTGCCCACACCACCTGCCCTGGCATCAGGCAGGGCTCAGTCTGGCCAAGGCGGCCACGGGGCTGGGTAGTCACCACTCTGCTCTCCCTGCAGAAACCTTCCTGTTGTTTCTGCTGCCCTGAGAAGATGGAAGAGGAGCTGCGAGGTGAGTGGAGTGTCTGTGTGGGAGAATGGGCAGAGCCTGTGTTCCAGCCTGGGAGTGCCATGTCACCACACTCCCCCAGGCACTGACCAGACATGTGAGCAAGTAGAGGAGAGTGCCAGGGGACAATTCATCATCCAGGATGAGCAGGACCGGGTGGTCTACAGCTACTCAGCTTTCCACTTTGTCTTCTTCCTTGCCTCACTCTATGTTATGATGACACTCACCAACTGGTTCAGGTAGGGCTCTGTGCTGCTGCCCAGCCCTCACTCCAAACCTCTGTGCCGGCTGTGATGGCAACACCGAGCTGGCACCTGCTGGGCATGCTCAGGGCTCTGTGCCCGCAGACCTGCACTGCTCCAGTGGCAGCTGTGCAGCGCAGCAAGAAGGGCTGGAGGGACATGCCCAGGGGCACGTGTCCACTGGGACACAGGGTGATCTGGGGCTGTAGCTGGCACTGGAACCACCTGTGTTGGCATCCCAGTCCTGCCCTCTCCCACCAGCTATGAGAATGCAGTGCTGGAGACCACCTTCACGCATGGCAGCTGGTCAACCTTCTGGGTGAAGGTGTCCTCGTGCTGGGCTTGTGTCCTGCTCTACCTGTGGCTGCTGCTGAGCCCCTTCTGCCTCCACGGCTCCCCACAGCACCGGCGCAGCAGTACAGGGCCACGCATCGTGCGGCGCCGACGTGCTCCACAGCGCATCAACGTCTCCATGTAGTCCCTGCCAGGACAAACTGCGCCCAGGGCTGGTCCCTGCTGTGCCCCGTGCCTGTGCCCTAGCCCTGCTTGGTCCTCCTGGCCTCCCCTGACCCCCTGTCCCAGGAGACAGGAGCACCTGAGAGCCTGAGGGGAACATGGGAGGCAGATGCTCCCAGGGATACTGGCCCTGTGCTGAGCCAGGGCCACCCAAAACGCCAGAGCCAGCTGGTGGCAGGTCAGCCCGCAGCCTGGTTGCTCTGGCCTCACTGAGTGCACTGGGAGAGCAGGGCTCTGCCCTGGCTGCCACTGTCATGGTGCATTCACTGTAAATACCTGCTTAAATACATTTTTATATAAACCTCTGAACTGAGCCTGTGCCATTTCCCTGCGCAGCTGCTGCCATGGGGATGGAGGGAGGGGGTGCCAGCCCTGTGGAACACCCTGAGCCAGCAGCACTGCTGCAAGTCCCCACAGAGCCTGGCCCGGGTGGGGGGCTCTGCCAGACCCCGGTGCTGCAGACAGTGCAGGCTGTCCTCTGGGGAAACAATGTCTTGCTCGTGCCTGCTGCAAGCACAGGCCACTGGGCAGCCTGCCACAGCCACTGGCACGGTCCTGTGGGCCAGCGCCTGAGAGCCCCATGCCACCCTCCTGTCCTGCAGTCGAGCAGGCACAGCCGTTGATGCCGGTGGGGCACAAGACGGACCTGCGGCCTGGCGTGGCCGAGGGGGCCCACACAGACCAGAGGCAGCTGGCCATGGTGAGCAGCAGCTCCTCAGGGCCCCGGGGTAACCAGAGCCCCGCGGACACCCGCTGCCAGCCCCAGGCCCACGGCTGCCCGTTCTGCGAGACCAGCGCGGTGGAAGGCGGCGCTGCATCTGGCTCGGTGAGGAACCCAGGCTGTCGCCGTGCTGCCGGATCAGGCTGACGCCGCTGTTGTTGCCCTGCAGGGAGGTGGAAAGGGCGATCGGCGCCGGCCTCGGCCCCGGGCTGGACGCCGCGGCCCCGCAGACGGCTGGGCGCTGCCGCCGGCCCGGAGCCTGGGGCGGCGCGGGGCATCCTGCCGGCGGGACCGGCCCTGGGGCGGCAGCCCGGCGCGGCCGCCCGCTACTTGTTGCCCTCCTTCTTCTCGTCGGCCTTCTTCTGCTTCTGCTGCATGATCTCCGAGTCCCTGCGGGGAGCGCGGCGGGGCTGGCGGCGGGGGGGCGGGAGCAGGGAGCGGGGCGGGGGGAGCCGGCGGGCCGGCCCGGCGCTCACCTCTGCTTGCGGGCGGCAGCCGAGAGCCCGTCGTCCCGCCGCTTGCCCTTGCCCGAGTCGCTCTGCTTCTTCAGGTTCTTCTGCCGCGCCAGTTCGCGCTGGTTCCCGCCTGCCACAGCGCGGCCGCCTCAGCGCAGCCCGGGCCCGCTTACGGGCCGCGGCGCCGCCCCGAACCCCGGCCCGACCACTGCCCGCAGGCCGGCTCGCGGCGCGGCCCCTGACCCCGGCCCCGCCGCACTGCTGGGTCCCAGGCCAGCCGCCCACCGCAGTCGCCAGCCCCAGCCCCGTTTCGTTCGCTCCTGCCCCCCGACTCACGGGTCATGGCGCCGCTCCCTCCCACCGCCACTCCACCGCCACGTCCCGCACTGACCCCCCCGCGCCCCGCCCCGCGCCGCGCTTTAAGGGACGCCGCAGCCAATCACTGCGCCGATCCATCCCCCGCTGCACTCCCATTGGCGCGTCTCTCCGGCAGGGCCCCGCCTGATTGGCCGCGGGCTATGGCCTCCCTTCTGCCGGCGGGGGCGAAAAATCCGGAAGGTTGGGCGCACGCGCCGCAGCCGCCTCCGCGCGACAGGATGCGGGGCGGGGGGACCGCCCCCCGCCGTGACGTCATGAGGCGTGCTGCGGAGGGAGCGGTGCGGGACGGGGTGGAACCGGGACCGGGGCGGGACGGGGACCGGGACGCCGCCCCGCCCCTGCCTCAGCCTCCTCCGCCCCAGGGAGTGCGGGGCGGTGCGGGGAGGACGGTATGAGAGCTCTTCTATCTCCTTGGTCAGGCTCTGGGGCGCTGCGGGGCCGCTCAGATCGCTCCTTCCGCCGAGGGCGGTGGCGGGGATCTACAGGGAGGGACGGCTATAAGCGCTCTCCGCGCCAAGAGGGTGCGGGACGAGCATCCGTCCCCGCACAGCCCAGTTCGCCTACGCACGCGGGGCTCGGCGGCGGCTTCGGGTCGCGGCGGGGGTTCTGCGGGCCGGTGCTGGATGGAGGGCTCTGGCGCTTCGCCAGCCGTGAGAGCTCGGTGTGGATCACCTGCGGACGAGGGGCGGCTGCGGTGGGACACCCGACCCACCGATTCCCGCGGGATCCTCTTCCTCCCCGCCGCTCCTAGTACCGGGGGCTGCAGGACCGCCCGCCCTCGCACCCCGCCTCCCGCACCTTGTTGGCCGGGTCCAGCTCCAGGGCTCTCTTCAGGACGAGCGCCGCCTCTGCGTCCCGGCCCCGCTCTGCCAGCAGCTGCGGGGAGAGGAGCGCAGGGTGGCTGCACGGCCGGGCCCAGGGCAGCGGGGCCGTGCGGGGCGCCGCGAGTCCCACCTGCCCGCGCCGGAGCAGCGCCCGGCCGTTGTCGGGGCTGATCCGCAGGGCCGCCTCGCAGGCCGCCAGCGCCTCCTCCGCCCGCCCCAGCTTCAGCTCGGCGGCCGCGCAGTTGTTGAGGCACTTCACGCGCTGCTCCCGCAGCTCCTCTTCCTCCTCGGGCCCGGGCGGAGCTGCGCGGCGAGTGGCGGCCTCAGCGCCCCAGCCCCGCAGCCCCGGGCCCTCCCTCCCGCCCGGTCTCACCGGCGGCGGGGCCGTCCAGGGCGCGCAGGGACAGCCGGTACGACCGCAGCGCCGCGGCGAAGTCACCCCGCGCGAAGTGGAAGTTGCCCCGCTCCCGGCGCTGCGAGCCCAGGCGCAGGCGGACGGCGGGCGGCAGCGGCTGCGGGTCGGGGCCGTCCCGCACCTCTAGCAGCGTCACCTCGAACAGCAGCGGCGCCTCGGGCGGCACGTCGGGCTCCCTGCTGGCACAGCGCCGGCTGCCCGCGACCCCTGCCCGGCCGGCCCCCCCGGCTCTGGCCCTCCTGTCCTCGCCTGTCCCTCCAGTCTGCCCTCCCGCCCCCTGCCTGCTCCAGTCCCGCCTGCTCGGTCCCGCTGCCCGCCCGCCCTACCTGCCCGGGCGGCCGTAGGCGTAGGGGAAAGCGGCGAGGAAGAAGGAAATCTCCCCGGGCTGCATGGTGGGGACGCCCAGCTCCAGAGCCTGTGGACGGGCACGGCGGGGCTGGCGGGTCGGAGCCCAGGGCGGCGCTGAGCCCGCTCGGCGCTGAACCGCGCACCGGTTCGGGCTCACCTGCACGACGTCCCCGTGACCCGGCACGAAGATGAGCCGCGGGTCCCGCTCCACCAGCCCGCCGTCCTCCAGGGCGCCCAGCACCTTCACCGACACCTCCTGGCCCGGCAAGGGCCGCGGCCCGCCCGGCCCGGCCCGCACCAGGCGCTTCCGCAGCAGCCGGTCCTCTGCGGGGGGAGGCGCTGAGAGCCAGGCCGGAGTCCCGAAATCGGCACGCCTCGCTCGGCCCTCCCCGGTACCGGCCCTGAGGCCGCCCGTCGGCGCTCACCTGTCAGGTCGCTCCAACCGTCGGAAGCGAAGAGCGGCCCGAAGCCGCCGGGCCCCGGCACCGCCAGCGCCTCCAGCCGCTGGTAGAAGAGCTGCTCCTCCTCGCGCACCGACGGCACCGCGATGGCGGTGTGAGGCAGCCGGAACCGCACCCGCCGGTCCCGGCCAGGCCCCCGCGGCCGCCCGCCGGCCCCTGTTTCCCTCTCCGGGGAGCCGCCGGGCGACGGGCCGGGCATGTCCGCCCCGGCCCCCCTCCCCACCCGCCGCTACCTGCTGGCCTCGCCCCCAGCCCGCTCCGGGCGTGCCGCCGCCGGTCCCGCCGCGCCGCGACTGCCGGGGGTTGCCCGGGCCGGGGACACCGCGGAGCGCATGCCGCCGCACCGTTACCTAATGCCGGCAAGCGGCTCAGGGGATTAGTCCGGGCCGGCGGCAAAAATAGCTGGCCCAGGGCGAGCCTCGCCACGGGGCTCCCGCCGCCCGCGCCCGCCCCTCGGGGCCGCCCGCCCGCCGCCGCCGCCGCGCGTTCCAGGAATGCCGTGGCCGGGCAGCTCCGGTACCGAGGCTGGGGCCGGGTCTCGGGCTTATCCCAGCTACCAGCAGGAGAAGAACCACTGTGAATATCTCCGTTCAAAGCTGTCTCACATCAAAGCCTCCCAAGCAAACTGTTGCTGCCGTTCTTTCCTTGCTCATCCGGACCTGTCTTTGAAGCAGTGCCAGCTGCTCCAGCTGCCCTGAAGGACCTGGGGCCAGCTCATTCCCTGCTCCCTGGAGGACCACGGCTGCATGGGGAAAGGCAGAAACAAAGAACTGATCTTCTGCTAAGGCCTGAGGCAACTCTGAGGGAATGTGTTACTTTGGGTGGTGGCTTTGCCCTTACACAGCTCTCCACGCAGGTCTCACTGAAAGAAAGGTCTGTAGCCATCCTGTTTGCAAAGTATTCCAGGCAGTAAATATACAAATCCTTCATCAGATGCCCGTTTCTCAATTGAAGCTCAGTACCTTCAGTGCACTTACAGCACAGTAAGGGACATCTGGGCAGCCACCAGCACAGCCCTTCCTCATCCTCCATCCATCCTGCCAGAAAGTTGCCCCAGGCCTGTGCTGACTTCACCCAGGCTGCTCTGAGCAGCTGCAGTTGTGCTATGGGCCAAACATGCTGAAGAATTTTACCTGTGTTCAGTGCCCCAGGTGCCACCAGGTCAACAGTCACAGAGCAGGGAGCAAAGCCAGGATTAGAAACACTTCCCGGGCTCTCCTTGGCTTGATGGAGAGCACTGTCCTGCCCACCAAGGAAGCAGCACTCCAGTTTGGTGTTAGATGGGCAATTGTCAGCTGTCAGTGGAGCTGACTACTCCTGCACCAGCTTCAAAGCTCATTTATTGCTGCTGCTGAGCGAGGCCCTTGCCAGCCTGCTCCATGTGCCTGCATTGCTGTGATACCTCTGGACTCAATAGGGCAGCACACAGCAAAGGCACTTGTGACCACAGTTCCCCAGTCCAAAATGTGTGTAAATGCAGCACCCAAAGCCCAACACATTGGGACAGCTGTTGCTGCTACATTCTGGAGGGGCTCAGGCAGCTGAGGAAAGAGGATAACGGGCTCGAAGCTAAACTCAGTGGCTAGGAGGGCTCACTGTAGGGAACAACTTGCTGCAGGAAGGGGCTGCCTATGAAGAACAAGATCCCATTTCTAGGTCTGATGGGCTTCCCCAGGACAAGGACACTTGGTCTTAAGGGGGTCATTTTATTGTTTCACTTCTCCAAATGTACAAAAAAAATTAGAAAATAACTGTACCCCACCCCCTCCCAAACCATGAAACAAACCTGGGGAGCCCCACAAACAGTGCAGCTAAGAGACGGCAGGAAATTAAACATTACTAGATACAGCAGCTGGGGCCCCTCAGCCCCCATGGCCACTGGCTCTCCACAGCCCAGAACTGGCCCCAGTCTGACCAGTGCTTCCCCAATTCACACAGAGCTCATCCTGACAAGGTGGCAAGTAGGTACTTTACAAATCCTCCTTCACCTTCTTCTTGGATTTCTTGGATTTCTCTTCCTCCTGCAGCACGGGAGTGTTGGTTGCCTCCCGCTTCAGGTAGCTGATGAAGTCACTCACTTCTCTGCCCCCCTGCAGAAAGCAAATGACAGTCAGGCAAGACCTGTACCCAGCATGGATTTCCCCTCTCCTGAAGGGGGTTCAGGTGCCTGGCAGGAGACCCAGGTGACTGCAAGCAGAGTTCTCTCCAGGGCCAACAACACAAAGTACAATGCTCCCAGCAGGAACCCTCAGGCATGTTCCCAGGGTAACAGGACACAGTGCCACCCCCAACTCCAAAGAGGATTAAGTACAATTAGAACACCTGGATGCTCTTCACTTCTTTATAAAGCATGAAGAACAGCAAAATTCTTACCTCATACTTCTTTGGACTCTGCTTCTTGCCAGCTGGAGCAAAATAGATGGTGGGGAAACTGGAGAGAGAAGAAACACATGAGCTCCTGCGATGCTCTGATTTCTATCAGACCAGCCCCAACTGAGGGCACTTGCACCCCACACTGCCCTGGTTTAACATGGCACAGCTTCAGTGGCTCTGAGGCACCAGGTGTGGCCCTCAAGAGCCCAGCAGATCTGGCTGAGCTCACAGGTTCAAGTTTGCTAGCTGAACTGCTTTCGGAACAGCAAGCCCAGATTTGTTTTCACACTGCCAGGACCAGAATCTCAGCAGATTCCAAAGCAGCAGGACAGACCTCCAGGTAGAGCCAGGACACCAGAATCCTGGAGAAGCCAGGCAGATCAGTGTATTTTGTTTTCACTCCTGACTTATCCACATCAAGCCATTGCCCAGCAGTCACCTAGCTATTGCCTGGCAACCCCCACACCTCTCCCCATGAGGCTCTTTCAGCTCTTCAGTGCTGTGCCTAAGGTCAGACAGAGAGGGACTCATGCACTGACACGTGCTGTCACAGCAGTCAGACCTACCCTCGGACTTCATAGGGAGAAGGCACATCATTGGCTGTAGCATCCATTTTGGCAATGACGATATTGGGATCTTTGCTGAGCTGTGGGTAGAAAGAACCAATCAGTAACCAATTCCAAAATCCAGGAACCCAGCAGTCAGCATGACCTGGGGCAGTGTTATCAGAGGACAGTGCATAGGGAATGCCACTTCACCAATCCCCACTACATGGGAGACTATCATCGTGGAGAGGGAAACTGCCCAAAAAGAAACTTGGGCAGTTGTGGCCAGTCACTGAGTCTGGGAATATTCCTGTGCCCTAGCCAATAACACAGACTACATATACCATTGTGGTTGCTACCACAGATCCTGCTTCAAGATATCTGCACTCTGCAAAGGGACTAAAATTTGTAGTCCTCAGGAAGGCACAGTTAGGTCCCTTATCACAGAGGCTAGAAAGAACCTGCAGGATCATTTAGTGCTGTAAAATTCTACTTCACATTTGCAAGAATCTCAACTTACCTTCTCCCCCAGTTCTTTGTATTTGGGCTCCAGATTCTTACAGTGGCCGCACCACGGTGCGTAGAACTCTATCAGGACATCTTTGTCTTGTGCATTAACAATTTCATCAAAGTTCTCAGCCACCACCACCTGTAAAGGTTGATCACATCAGTTAGTTCTTTCCAAGTCACAGATGAGGCAATGACATGACATGCTCCACACAATTCACCCAAGCCTGGGTCTCCCACACTTGCACAGTGAGCAGCAGAACCAAACACAGCACTCCTCATCTGTACCGTGCAGGTAAAAACCTGCCATAAGTTACCAGCACTACCTCCAAGTGAGGTCTACATATGGTGTCCTTGCAGGAAGATAAAGCAATTTCTTTTTAATCTCAGCAAGCAATCAGCAGGACTGGCTGAGGCCAAAAACATCTGTGAATCCCGTGACTTGCACTCTTGTGTAAGGCTCTCATCAAAAAGCCAGGCCAGGGAATGCTCTTACTCAGGACAGAACAGCCTGGGAGGGTGAAAGGCAGGAATTATACCAGATCCCAGTGATGAGATAAACGGGGACATCCCTAAAATAGTGCAGTCACGACCAACAGGAAGACCATGGCATGAAGGAGTGAGGACAAACCAAGAGGACAGGCCTTTGTGTAAGCCCTGGAAATCTGGATGCTGCTGCACTCACAGAGCACGTAACTGCTGGGGCCAAGCAGCAGTTACTATGCTGAGAGAAAAAAAACAGAACCCAAACTGCAAGCTGCATGTCTCCCTCACCTCAGAAAACTGCAGTGGAACAAGGGAGTGAGTAATTTCTCTGTCTATCAGCACAGAGGCCTCTTGAGCTGCCACCATGCCTCACTCCCAGCACTTCACACAGGCACAGGAAGCTGCTGCTGAGCAATGTCTCTCTGCAGCTATATGCAGCACTCACCTTTACAGGGCCATCGTTGCTTTCAGGGACAGGCTCTGATTTCAGGTATTTTTTCAAGTTTCCACCAAAGTAATCTTGCAGGAATCTCTCCAGAGCCTTTCCGTCGCGGCTGAAAGAAAAGTGATGTTACAGCCATCATCACACACACAGCATGAGAGAGGGAAACTTTCAAGGCTTATTTAAGCTACTTCCACCCACACAACAGATGCCACCTGCATCTCTGACAGCACCAGTCTGGGGCTGGCTTAGTAGAGCCCAGAACAAGTGCAGTGATGTCCTTAAGGGCTGTGACAGGAGGCTGGATGCACATCCCATTCAATGTTTTAGGCCTTCTAGCATTCTTCATGTCTGGTGTTTTTTGTTTTTTTTTCAAAATAAAAGGTACAATGCATTCTTCTGCCCTTTATTGCACCCTGATTCCTAACCAGAATTTCAGGATCTTGAACTGAATTCTCTCCCTTTGTATAACAGGAGGGGCTGCAAGCTTTCTAGAGAGTAGGAAAAAACATAAGCAGGAGCCATTTTGACCCAGCAATTGCTTCTTCCAGTTGCAACAGCCAGCTTTCCTGTTTCCTCAAAGCTAACAAAGTATCATCTGGTCAGAGACCTCTAGACCAAAGTCCATCAAACGAGACCCATTACCATCAAGTTCAAGAACTCACGAGAACTCTTCTTGCATGACATATTTATCTCCTTTGGCAGTTCTGATGGCAACGACAGGGGCCTCACCCACACTGCTGTCCAGACCAAACTCAGAAAGCTCATGGCCAAAGGTCTTTCGACTAGCAACAGCATAAGACAGTTTGTGGCCAGCATCCAAGAACTTCTTTGCAATCATCATAACTCTGAGGGGAAAAAAATAAACAAAACCATAAAGCATTATTTCTCTGAACATTTTCTTCTACATGATGTAACACCCTTCAAGATGACATAGACACTGGACTAGGAATTCAGTGGCACAACGTGCTCTTCAGAGCCAGGTCCTGTAGAAACAGTGCTGAGAAGCAGACCAGCAGACTTGTGTCTGTGGTGACTGAGGCAAGTGTTGCGTGGTTCCATCCTCCACTGCGTGACCCCAGGGTTTCAGGCGTGAAGGGCAGAATTGCACACCACAGCAGTGAGGCAGTCTGTGGGTAAGGTCTAGGTTCCTAAGGACCAGGGATCCAAGAGCAATCACACAGTTATTTCAGAGGACTGTCACCCAAGCTATGGAACTGCAGCAAGGCAGGAACAGTGCGAGGCTGATTTACCCCACCACTCCCACCTGTTGCGCCAGTAGTTGGATCCCTTGGCATTCTTCTCATAGTCAACGTCGTAGTATGCCACCAGCAAGTCCTTGCCCTGGATCAAGTCTTTGTTGTCTTCAGTCATGTGAGGGCAGATGCCAAAGCTGTCAATGAGAGAGGTATTAGCAGAGTCCATGACCCCTGAACAGGCTCGACACAGCACACTTGCTTCCCACCCAGGAGTTAAATGCCAGTGATCAATCAGGCCTCAGGAAGAAATGCTTTGCTCATTCCTGTACCAGGTTTTTCTGAGTCAAATCTCCATCTCCTGCCACATCAGTGGCTAGAGCTGACCCAGTTAAGGCCAAAGCTAGCCCAGCTCTCACAGGTTCAGTTTTTAAACAGGCATGGTTAGAATATGGAGAGTGCATGACAACAGCCACATCAGGATTTCAAGAAGGTGTCCCCAAAGGGAAGCAGTGCCAAGACAGGCAGCAGAGGTGGCAGCAATGAAAAAAACAAGCTCTGACAGGGCCAAAGCCAACTGAGACCAGTCTGTCACATTTGTTGGTGAGGAATCACTCACATGTTCTCCTGAATGAATTTCTTGATCTTTGCACTGGTGATTTTGTCTTCTGGATACTTGACAGAGCTCTCCTCAAACTTGTTGGTCAGGCGTGGAGGACGGAATAGGACTATACCTCTGTGGGGAAGCAGGTATTGTGAATTAGTTCAAAGTGTCCCTGGGAGTCCAAGGACAGCAGCCAGATGAGGCAAAAACCCACTCTCCAGTGACAATTGCCACTCACCACTCACAGCTCAAACAACACTGTCTAGTTTCTTGGTGGCACTAGTGCACTAGGTGTACCTGTCAGAGCCTTCTTCATTATTCAGACAAGCCACAATGAGAAACAAAACTCTCACCATAACAATGAAAACCGAAACAAAATGTCTCTGTTGAGACACTTTCCACTCAGAAACACAAACACTTCAGAGACCATTTACACCTTTCTATCTCAATTCAAAAGAGACATCACTGTCAGCTGGGGAAGAAACCAGACCTTAAGCTATGTTTAGAAACTGAAACCATTTAAGTGGAACCCATGAATTTGTTCCAAATGCCTAAATAACAAGAAATCTTTGTATGAAGTAACTTACTCTCCATCTTCCTTGTACTTGTGCACCAGCTGCTCCTCGGTGGTGTGCGCAAAGCGGTAGTTATCCCTGAGGCTGTTGGCTGCTTTCATGAACTCCGAATAAGCATCCCCAGATGCATCACCAAAAAAGCCTGCAGCAGAAAGGCAGACTGTGACCTCAAACCAACCCAGCTCTAGACCCTCTGCAAGTCTCAGCATTTTTCTCTACAATGCACTGGATCAGTCCTGAATCCAGTCCTTCAGTGCATGTTGAGGTGTTTACCTTTGACAGCTTCTCTCCCATTTTTCAGGGCCTGCTTGCACCCACCCCATGCCCCCTTTCTAGGAGCAGAAAAGTTACTCAGGAAAAGCCCAAACTGGTCATTCAGCCAAGGACAATTGTCCCCTGAACACTCAGACATGCACTGGTGATTGTGCAACAACAGCCACTGGCACTTAATAACAGTAAGTTTAGGAATGCTGGTTAATACTCATGTGGTTATACCTACAAGATGGCACCTGATTTGCACCATCTGCTGTTGCCACATGTAACCACAGACACCCAAGGCCAACAACCCTCTGATGCCACCAGGGCAATAAATGCACCCAAAGCTACCTGTTGTCAGCCAGCCAAGAAAGCAACAACCTTTGGAAAACATATACTATGGTGTCAGGGGAACCCACAAAGCCAGATAGCCATGGGGGAAAAAAAAAAAAAAAAGAAAAGAAAAAAATTTGGAGAGAATACTCAAAGGTCCTCAAATCCAATCTCCCACTTGAAGCAGGACCAGCCCCAGTTAGACTAGGTTGCTCAGAGCTTTGTCCAACTAAGTTGTGAAAATCTCCCAGGCTGAACATTTTAAAATCCCTCTGGATACATGTTCTCGGGCTTTATTGTTCTCATTACCAGCAGTGGTTTTGTTCATGTCCATCTGGAATTTCATTTGCTGCAGGCTGTGGTACTGCCTCTGCTCTTTCCACACAAGCTCCCAGAGTCCTTTCACCTTTACTCACCCACGACAGAAGCATCTTTATCACCAATGAACTTCTCAAACTCAGCCACAGAACTGAGAGCCACCGAAGCAGGTCCCGCCTGTTTCTTGAGATGGCTGACAATTCCATCTTGAAAGATCAGTAAAATAATTAAAGGCATCAATACCATGTTCCACAAGACATTTTTCAAGCTTCCTAAACCAGAAACTGTTTCTGCAGGATCCATACACATCTCCCATACAATAAATATGTGAACTGAAGGACTCCTCCCATCAGCTTCACACAGGAGCTTTCCAGCATCCTGGGAACTAGGGTGTTCACCTTCACCTTTAAAGGAGAGCTTTAAACCTTCACCTTTAAAGGAGAGCTTTAGTGGAAAATAAACATCCCAAGCTTTGCCAGCACAAAGAGTTCTGGAGAGGGTAAGGGGTTGGTGGGGGGTATGTGTAGGTGTGAACCCTCTCTGCATCCCTGGCTGTTACATGCTGCCTCCTGCAGCAGCTCAGCAAACCAGACGCTGCCAAACAGTTCTTACCTGCTGTTCTGGGCCCATCATAGGTCCCTGCCTCTTCTCCATCTCGAAAAATCTTTAATGTGGGATATCCACTGACTCCATACTTGTTACAGGTGTTGGAGTTTGCTGTACAGTCAACCTAAAGGAAAAGAAACCTTGCTACTCGGGCTGAGATCCATCCCTAACACACCCATCCCAGACAAGGGACTGGAGGGATGTGTCACCATGCCTGGTGCTCAACAGCCCAGACTGGGAGAGAGGTGGCACAGGTATAATGAAACACCCGGAAAAATATTTGAGAAAATACTGCAAAGACTAAATAGTTTCAAGTTCCACCAGACTACACACCAAAAAAAAAAAAATACTAGAAAGGATAGTTTCTTGCAATCAATGACATGGAATTTCTCTGCACCTTGTCAGTTCCAAAGTTTATATAACATTTGAAGAAAACAGGCCGACCTGACCAGGAGGCCATGGTGCCAAGAGTCCATGCCACTAAAGGGAGAGAGAGACCCTGATTTGAGAAAACTCTACGAGTTTTGTGCGGAAAAGAAAGCTCCTAGTCAGCATGCCTCAGCGGGTGGGTGCAGCGCGGTGCTCGCTCTCAGCCTCATCGCACAGCTCCGAGCAGGCCCTTTTCCCCGGCCGGGGCAGCCCTCACACACCCTCCGCACACCCACCCCGCGGCCCTGCGGGCATCGCCTTCCACGTCATTTCAGGGCTCCGAGGCACCAAAGAAACGACGTCCGTCAGGCCTGCGGAGCCGGACTCCGCTCGCTGGCCGCTCCCGGGTGTGCCCCACGGCGGGAGCCCGTGCTCACCTTCACGAGAGGCACGATCCCCTTCAGCCGGGTCGCGGCCGACTCGTACTCCGGCGCCAGCCGCTTGCAGTGTCCGCACCTAGGGGCACGGAAGGGAGTCAGACCGGCCCGGTGCCCCTCTCGGCCCGCCCCCCGCCCCCAGCGGCCCCTCACCAGGGCGCGAAGAACTCCACGAGCACCAGCCCCGGGCGCTCGGCCAGGCCGCTCTCGAAATCGGCATCGCTGAGCTCCACCACGTCGGAAGCGCGAGCGCCGAGGGCGAGCAGCAGGAACAGGAGCAGCGAGGCAGGCAGGGCCGGCTGCGGGGGCCGGGGCGCGGACATCGCGGCGGGAGCGGCGGGGCCGGGAGCGGCGGGGCCGGGAGCGGCAGCTGAGGGAGCGCCGGGGCCGCAGCCGGAAGTCCGGCCCCCGCATCCGGATCTGCCGTGTGGCAGCTCCTGATTGGGCGGAACGTCACGGGGCGCGTGCCAGCGGGGGCGGGGCCTGCGCGCGGCCCCGCCCCTCCCATGGCCGCCGGTTGCCGGCGCTGCCCGGGCCGGGGGCGATCCGCGGTGCAGTCCCCGCGGCTCGGCCCTCCCTCTGCCGCGATCCGCCGTGCAGTCCCCTCCCGCCGAGCTGTGTCGCGCCGGCCACAGCGCCTGCCCTTTCCCCGGCCGGGAGCGGGGGCCGCGGAGGCGCCCCGGGCCGCGCGCTGTCGGTCCCCGGGAGCTGTGCCGAGCTGATGGATGTGCGGTAACCCCACCGCGGCCACCGTGTCCGTATGGCGCGGTGCCGGCGCGGCGGTGACACGTGCCCAGCACATGCCGCACGACAGCGCCGGGCTCGCCTGCTGGATTCGCCGCAGCCACGCATTTTCGCCCACCACCCGTCCCGCTCCGGCCCCGGGACGGTCCGGCGTTCTCCTGGCCCCGAGCCAAACCCGGGAGCGGGTCTTCACCCCGTTACTCCATCCGTCGGCATTTGCGCCTTCTGCTGGGGTCTGCGGTCAGAAGGAGCTCGCTCTGTGCCATCCCTGCCAGGGTGCTCGCCCCCGGCTTTGACCAGGCACAGCCTGCTCCCACCCCGCGCACCGCGCCCCGGTGCTGCCGGGGCCTGCGGCTGTCCCCGCACAAACCCCGATTCTCAGCCTCCCAGCGCCACCTCCCTCTGCAGCGCGCCGTCAGCTCGGGTGGGCCTCGGGGGCAATGCATCGACTGGGGAAACGTTCTCCGCTCCTCGTTTCCGCCTCACCATCCGTTTCTCCTTAGAGCCCAAGCGCTCCTGCCCTCGCCTTGTCATCAGGTCCCTACTGCCGACCGCTGAGTTTTAGCAGCTGCTCCCGTACCCCCCGAGCTGATGGCTGCGGCCAGCCCTCATCAGCTCACCCCCGCCCGGGGGCAGCCGCCCGGGCTGCTTCTGGCGGTTTTGTCACCAATACTGGCTGCACCAGCCAGTCGGCCCCCGGGCTGCGGGGAGAACCCGCCTGGCGCCTCCGGCTGCGCCGCCGCCATTGCGGCAAAGCGCCGCGGGGCCGCCAGGGGGCGCTGCCCGCCGCCCCGGCCCGCTCTCCCGGGCGGCGGCGATCGCGGCCCCGGGCGGTGTCCGCAGCCCGTGCCGGGTTGCCGTCATCAGCAATGCATCCTTTGTGGTGGTGGGGCTAGCGCCGGCCTCGGATTAGCGCCCAGAACCGAGGCCGGCGGCAGTCGGCTCCGCCGCGCCGTGGGCGGCCCGCCCGGCGGCAGGAGCGGGGTGAGCAGGCAGGGAGCGGGCAGGGTCCGTGCGGGGAAGCATCAGGTGTGTCACACCTTGTCTCGGCGGTCTGTGGGACGGGGCTCTCTGGGGCTGCCAGTGTCGGAGGAAGGCTGGGAGCCGCAGCGGCGGGGGCTGGAGCCGGGCTCCGGGGCCGTACTGCGGGACCTGCCGGAGCCAGCCCTGCGGCACCTCGTCTGTCTCCCTCTCGCTCCTCCTGCTGCCCACAAGACGCGGGAACGGCTGCTTTCCTTGCCAGCCCGGGGATGCTGCTTCTGCTGGTGCTGCGGGACCCGCAGTGAGCGAGCACGGGCCTCCGGGAGCGCAGCGCCGCGGGGGTTGCGCGCTCGAGGGCCGGTGCTGCTCCCTCAGCTCCCGAGCCGATCCTCGCTACTGCGCGGGCCCAGGGAGCGGCCCCCGGGACTGACACCCGCTCCTGGCACCGGCTGGTGCATGGGCTCTGCTCAGCCACCCGTGGCCGGGAGCGGCCAGCCCCCGGCTGGGGGTCAGAGCTGTGGCTCAGGGCGAAGACTCCCCTTTGTCCCGGTGTCCTTACCCTTGTAGCAAGCCTGCCACCAACCCGCTGTGGGACGTTGAGCAAGGAGCTCTGAGGGAAGGTGTGGAGGATAGCGCAGGCAGTGCAATATTGCTCCTTCCTGCAGCCTTTGCTCCAGGACCTGCTCCAGGACAGCGAGGGTGCTCCTGCCTTCGAGATCCTGCACTGCCCATCCTGGATAGGCTGGCTGCAGCCCATCCAGGATCCTGAGGAGCATGGGCCCCACTGGCTCCTGCTCTCCCACTGCCTGGGTGCTCAAGACACATTTCCCACAGGAGTATCTTCATTTTCCAGAGTGTGCTGCTCAGTGTGGGACCTGAGGCCATGCAGTGCTTCCTGGCCCTGCTGCACTGCTCCTGATACCAGATGGGAGGTGGCTGGGGTGGATGGCATGGGGCAGGGGGTTCAGAGCCCATGTGTGGTGATTGTGAAGCTTTGTGACTGGGGGGAAATCCGAGTGGTGCCTCTGCAGGGGGACAGGGCGCTGGGAGGTCAGTGCGGTAAGAAGAAGCCTGAGCCATGGCTACAGCAGCGCATGTTTATGGGGTCTGACCTGACGCATTGTGGGTTACAGGATGCAGCGACATGCTGGGCACAGAGATCGCACAAGCTACAGGGGGACCTGGGTCCCACAGCGCTGGCGCTGCCGTGGCCGCGCTCAGTGCCGGAATTGCTGCAGCGGCGAGGGGATGCGGATATCCTGCCCCTTCTCCAGCCGCCGCTCACAGTCGATCAGGTAGTTCACACCATCGATCACCAGCTGCACCAGTTCCACCTGCACCAGGAGCACAGATGTGGTGACTGAGGGACTGTCCTGGGAGCCACACCACTTGGCCACTCCTGCTGCATGCAGGGTAGGCACTGCCACTGCCAGCACCCGCATGCTGGCCCCAGCACACAGCCCTGGGGCTGCATGGGCACTGTGGGCCCATGTGTCTGTCATGCAAACACATTCCAGAACCTCCCTCCCCAGCTCTGTCCGGCACCCACCTCTGACTTCCCCAGACGATCCAGGTTGGAGATGTCAAAGACGCCGCCTTTGGCTGCAGTGTCCACACCACCTGTCCCACGTTTCTGTAGCCGCAGGTTCTCTAGGATCTTAGGGAAGCGGCTGTCCTGGTGCCCAGAGAAAGTGTCAGTGCTCAGCAGGACCAACAACAAGGGAGTCAGGGCTCTGTAGCCAAATGCTCCCTGGTGCAGGCTCCTGCTGCTCACAGGGTCCTGTCAGTGGGTCACCAGCCCTACCCAGAGTCCTGCCATAAGCAGACCCAGGCTGACACCTGGGACTCGGGCCTCTCTGGCCAGGAATGCAGGCAGGGGCTGGACCCTATGCCTCCTAGGGGAACCTGAACATGGCCCAGGGCTGGGTCTCATGTCGTGCTGCACCTTTGTGGCTGAGCTCCCCACAGTCCTAGCCTGGCTCACCACAAACCTGTCCATGGTAATACCTTGCTGAGCAGTGGCAGCTTGATGTGGACGCCTGCTCGCAGCCCTGTGCCCAGGTTAGAGGGGCAGGTCAGGATGTAACCCAGCCGCTCATTCCACATGAACTCCCAGCCTCGTTCCTGGATTAGCCGCTCCACCTGAGTTAGAGGCACAAGCAGTCGTTCAGCCCTGGGCAAGGAGCACCCAGCAGAGGCCAGCACCACAGGAGCCCTGCGTGCCCCTCTTTGCCTGTTTATGGGGCTGGCACAGCAGAAGCTGTTGGACACTCACCTCCTTTAGGCCCCGGCAGAACCGCTCAAAAACGCGCTTCATGTTGCCCCCCTTCTCCATGGAGATGACACGTGTGTGGTCCTCCTCATTGATCCAGATCAAGAAGGTCTTCTGGTGGTTGTGCCTAGGGACAGGGCAGTGTTTGGCTGTGCTGCCAGCTTGCAGAGACCCTCTGCCCACTCAACCGTGCCCCTTCTGCCCCTGCCACCATGCTACCAGTGCTGCCCTTGCTTCCCATGTGCTGACTGCAGCAGGGTGGGTAGCCAGGGGATGCTCCTCCAGATGGGCCAGTGCCCATCCACATGTATCACTGCTGGCTATGGGAGCTGTCTCCAGTGCCTTGGGCACAGGCAGGTGCCAGCATGGTGGTGACCCAGCCTGGAATGGGGATGGGAGCATGGCTCCTGCACTGTGCAGGCAGTGGGAGGCGGCTTGCGAGGCATGGAGTGTGCACCGGAGGGCTGGGTTAGGTGCAGCTGGAGCTGGGGACATGTGTGCCCTGGAGATGTTTTCCATGTAAAGGCACAGAGTCAGTGTGGGTGGCATGGGCGGACAAGTGTGCCGGCTGTTGCTCTGCAGGAGTGTGGGATGTCGCATGGCTGTGCAAAGATGCTGGGAGGGAGCAGTAAGATGTGACTGTGGCACGGTGTAGATTTGGTGTCACATAGAGTGTGCAGAAGCCAGGAGGAGTGCTGGGGATTGCCCAGGGAGCAGAAGGCAATTAGAGGTTTTTGGCAGCCTTAGAGTGCAAGGTGCTGCAGGATGGTGAGAGCAGGCAGGATTGACAGCTGGTACAGGCTCCACAGTCCCTCTTGCCAGTACTGTGCTGTGCTTGCATAGGGAACAGTAGACTGCTGACAGTGATGCACAAGGAGCTCCCAGGTGAGGCCACAGAACCCATGGTGAGCACAGCCCAGGGGCACTGGTGCCACGTGCTAGGGTCTGTGGCGCAGCAAACACGGGAAATGTGGGTGGCAGGGCTGAGATGGATGGAGCAGTACGTCCCCCCCATTTCTGCCCTGCTGCCCAGTGCCAGGGCAGAACCTCACCAGATCCCTCGTGCGTCAGGCCAGTCCCGAGCCATTCCTGCTGCTGTCAGGAGCGGGGACACCGGCTTGTCAAAGAGGAAGTGGTCCTGGAGGGAGGCAGAGTTCATGGGCTCACCCAGGCTGCATGGCTGGAGCCAGGGCACCCTCACTCATTCCAGTACTCCCTGTCTCACTGGTCCCACCTGCCATGCAGGAGATTCACCACGGTTCTCCCAGGCAGGGAATCCATGGGCATCCCTTGCCTTCCTGGCCTGGGAGGCAGAAGGTTGCTGGTGCACAACCCACCCTAGGGGTGCTAGGGGCTGGTGGGGCATGAGCTGAGTGCAACAAGCCTGCCTTCCTCTGGGCATGGGCAGGGAGATGGGGGCTAGAGTCAGAGGTGGCCATGAGCTGCTGGGGCTGAGTTTGGAGAGCTCCTGGCTCATGAGGGCTGAGCAGCACTGTGCTGTTGGGCTGCCTTTCTAGGGCAGGGCTCCCGGTTGAAGGCAGCAGAGCTGTAAAAAGAGGGTGCAAGCTCCCCGAGAGGCAGTGCCAGGAAGGAGTCCTGCTCTGCGTGCGCCCGGCGGGGAGGTCGGGAGCTGCGCTGACTCACGTCAATGAGCTGCTGCTGCTCGCTCTCGGTCATCTCGCTGAGGCGGTAGTACCGGCCCGCCAGGTCCCCGGTGAGGCCGCTCAGCGCGTCCACGGCCACCTTCTCCACCTCTCGTCTCTCGGCGCGCGTGCAGGCTGGCGGCAGGCTCAGGCCACGGATGCTGCGCCCAGTCCGGACCCGGGACGAGAGCACATAGCGCTCATCAAACTGGCCAAACTTGATCTGGAACAGACAGGAGCCACGGGATGTTCATGGGGTGGCCCTGGGGCTGTCAGGGCCCTGCCCCAAGGCCCAAGGAAGGACACCCGCGTGCGGCACCACTGTCCAGCTTCTGCACCTTTGTGCAATCCAGGTCTGTGACGTGCTTCATGGTGCGGGGGTTGTATCCATTGTGCCGCTCCTGAATCACGGGGTCAAACAGGTCGGCAAACACCTGGAAGCAAGTGGGACAATGTAGAGCAAACCCAGGGCTTCATGAAGCTCCTGCCACAAGCCTGGCAGGGCCACACTGCCGGTGTGGGGGACAGTGTGTCCTGCAGTGCAACAGCAATCCACAGGGCAAGTGGAGCGGGAGGCTGCAGGGCTCCAGCAACAGCTGCTCCAAAAGTGCCCTGTGTCCTGCAGGAGCACAAGGAGACTTTCCAGGGGCCTCTCCAGCTGCTCAGATTGGGCAAGAGGAGGTGGGCAGTAATGACCCAGGCTGCTGGTGGTACCATGGCTACTGGGATTCCTCTGGATGCTGCAGGCAAGGCTCTGGCTGCCACTCACCTCATAGGTCTCTTCATCACCAGCTACGATGCCCACAGTCTTGATGAAGGGATGGCCAGGGTTGTCCACACCAGTCTGAATGCACTGGTCCAAGGTCCAGCCATTTGGGGTTGCCTTGTCACAGAGCCTGGCGTAGATGGCTGGCGTCAGGTTGCTGGCCATGCAGTTGTTGTGCTTTCGCAGGTCGGGGTACTCAGCACTGTGGGAGGAGGCACCAATGAGTTGTATGGGGCCAGGGGACCCCAGCACTTGTGCCTGTGCTCCACAGAGACTCTTGGCGCAGGTATGGGCAGGGGAGCTCAGGGAGGGGTCAAATACTCTGCTTATCCACAGCAACTGGGAGCAGGGAGGCAGTTACAGGCCTTGCAGGGCAAGGGCAGGGAGAGCCCAAGCCCAGGGCTGGCACTGAACCAAGACAAGAGTCCACAGGCAAATCTGGAGCAGTCCTTAGGGAGTGGCTCCTTATCAAACACACAGCAGGGCCCCAGAGTGGGAGAACCTGCCGGGTGAGCAGTGGGGCCACGTGAGCCCATCCCCACACTGAGCTGCCAGGGCAGCTGGGCTGCAGAGTGGGGGTCCCACTCCCCTTGTCCTCCCTGAGGCTGCCCTAATGCCAGCTCAAATGGAAGGGGGCTGCTCCTTGTCTGCTGATGCAGTGGGTAGGGGAGGCAGGACATGCAGTCTGCAGGGTCCTGGCTTGCTTGACCCCTGGACCCCTGCACCTCTGCCCTCCGCATGCTGTGGGGCAGGAGATTGACTGACCCTGATCTGCAGCCAGTGGGAACAGCACAGTCCCAGCGCAGTTTATTGTATTAGGGGGATGTTTTCCTCTAATCAGCTTAGAGGGAGGCTGTCTCTTGACCTCATTCCCACTTTAGACAGGCTTTGTACTTGTTCTGCACTCACAGGGAAATTGGCAGGGCAGGACCCACTTGCCTTGGCCAAATCTCTCTTGAGGGTGCCTCCACTCACCTCAGTGGGATGGGACTGGCCCTTGTCAGCCCAGGAGACCACACTGGTGGCTGGAGGGGGTCATGCATTCCTGGGGACACCCTTCTGAGAGAGGCCTGCTTTGGGGGTGACATAGCTTGGGGTGGGGGTCCACGTGGGAGGAAAGGTGCCTGGGCTAGCACAGGTCTGGTTGTTGGGAGCAAGTCAGACATCAGCACTAGACGCAAGTCCTGGCACCCCCTGTGCTCAGCTCTTGGTCTGAGTGCTCACACTGGGCATTGGTTCTGGCTGCCAGCACCAATCCTGTGCTGCAATGCAGAGCCCTGTGGCTGCCACTGCCTCCTCCCCTGTGTCTGCAGGCCAAGGAATGTGGCCCTTCGCCCACAGCTTGGCTACTGCTCATGGCTTCCTGTGCTGTGCAGAAACAAAGGGAGGCAGGGCTCCCATTGCATCGTGTGGGGAAGCATTAGCACTGCTGCCTGGACCAGCAGAAGGAGGCATTTTCTCCAGACAAGAACTGGTCCCAGCGTTGAGGAGGCTGACGGCTGCTCCCAACCCACACACAGACCTGTGCCCTGATGAGATGATCCAGCTAAGAGGCTGACGTGGCATGCATGGGATGCAGCCTGCCCTGGCCTCCCTCAGTGCTTCTGCCCCTGTCATCTGCTGGCCACTGTCTCCCCAGGGTGACACACTTGTAAAAAGCATTTGCTGATCAGAATGGGACACTTGGACAGGTTCCCCCACTGCTCAAGCATGGTCATGCTGCTGGGCATGCCGAGACACTTGCTGTGCTTTCTGTGTGACAGAGAATGCCCAGGAGCAGAAGAGGTTCCCAAGGAAAGCCAGCTTACTCCCAGCAGGCAGGAGACTGCTATGGGTTGAAGCATGCTGTCTGCCACAGCTGTCTACACCTTCCCTGAGGTGTTCAGCATCCAAACCCTGAGACTCCAGGCTCCTGCCTGCAGGTGCTGTGCCTACTGCAGTGCTGCCTGAGCACCTGGCTGGAGTGCACCCACCCCAAACAGCCCCAGACCACAGCCAGCAAATTGGGGCAACCTCTCTACAGCCTTTCCAGAGCACCTGAACTCGGATGGATGTTGCCAGAACCAGCTGGGTAATGCTGGGGTGAAGGTCCTGAGCCCCTGGCACTGTACTCACTGTGGTGCCAGGGAGCTTCTGGGGAGGCTGTGTCCAGGCTGGCACTGGAGGGCTCTGGCAGTAGCACCACACTCCCACCATGTGCTCAGGGTGTCCGGGAGTTCTCTTGTCATAGTGTCAAGGTGATGCTACACCTGGGCTGCTTTGACCCCTTGGTTTTAAAATTATGGCCACTTCAGCACCATCTATTTTGTTCCCACAAAATTTTTTTTTTGTGCCACAGCTCCGAGTGATATCTTAAAAGTCTTTTCCAACCTCAATGATTCCATGATTGCACGGTGCTGTGGTATTGTGTGCTCCTGCCCAGCTGCAGAGGCTGGAAGTGTGGCTGTCTGCCAGGAGTGCAACTCAGCACTGGCGCCCACGCTGTCCTGTGCTCACCTCAGCCTGCCATCCTGCCCACGACCTTGGGCTGCAGCTGCCCTCTCTGCCCTTGAGCAAAGCAGGTGCCTGACCCCATCAGCAGCCAGCAGGGATAATGACTCCACTGTCTACTGACTGGGCAGCTTCTCCAGAACTGACAGCCACCTGCACCTCCCCACAGCTCTTCACCTCCAATGTGGCAGCCTCCAATGCCCTTCCTGGCATCACTGGCCTGAGGTGCCCAGGCAGTCCCAGCCACACATGGCCTCTGGAGAGGTGTGGGTGAGCAGCAGACCCTGTGTCATGGCATGGAACTGGGAGCTGGCAGGCAGCCAAGCACGAGGCTTGCTTAGGCATGGAGGAAGGGGCTTGGGCTTTGTCTGGAGAGGCTTTGGCAGGGATCCCCAACATGGTGGCCCAAAAGTGGTGCCATGCCTGTCACAGGACCCCCCTGGCAGAAGGCACAGGGTGCCCATGTCTCCTTGAGGCTGGGAGTGCCTGTGCCCTTCCAGCATGGCCATTCATACTACAGTGCCTCTGAAAGGAGGCTGTAGAGTGTTGCTCAGACCTCTCAGGGCTGCTGCCAATGTCTCTCGGTTTTTAACTTAGAGACTAGAGGGACAAAATCCTCGGGTGAGTCAGCTACAGAGTGAGGGATTGAAGCTCATCCCTAGGGCTCCACCCAGGTTCTTTTCAAGTGTCAGCATCGTCACAAACCCATTCCCAACTGAACAGAACCCCCCAGGAGGCTCATTTTAGAGCCTCATTCTCAGCCACAGCCTCACCTTGACTTCATCCCCTCCTGACCTGATGTCTATGTCTCTGCAGTTGTTCAGAAAGACATCCCCCTCTTGGGAGGTAAACAATCAATAACATCCGGCCTTTGTAATTCTATTAACTCAATCAATTTCTCTCCCCGACTTTCTGTAGCCCAGCGCAGCTTGCCAGAGCCCCAGTGCCAGCTCCTTGTGAGCCCTCCACATGCCCAGGGTTCCCAGTCTGCAATGCAGCACCACAACACACCGCTCTGACTGTCGGCATTTGGTGCAGGGATGGCAGCAGCTGCTGGTGTTCCGAGCAGCAACGTGCTGCCTCCTTCCCACCCTGCTCCTTCCCTGTGCAGCCTCTGCTGGCATTGGGATGGGCAGGAAAACTCAGTCCGTTTTCCTGGCCCGCCTCTAGGATGTGCTAAACCAAGCAGCTGTTGCCAGCATAAGGACTGCCTGGTGGCCACCACATCCCTCTCCCCTCGTGGCCCTCGCCCCATTCCCACTCTGCCCAGCTCTTGTGAGACACAGGTAGCCACCGTGTTCAGTCCAGTCGGCGCCGTGCCGCTCTGTGGTGCTCAGGGCTGGCAGCACAAACACTGGGCAGGACCTGCCTCTGTCTCCTCCACCCCGCTTGCCATGGCAAGCAATGGTGAGTGGAACAACAGTAATGTGAGGCACTTGGCCCTGCTGGCCCAGCTGGGCTTCCTGGGGCACCCAAGAGCCGTTTGGAGGGGAGTGATGTGAGAGCTGCTGGTCTAGAGCTTGAACCTTAGCATTGTGCTGCAGCTGTAACACTTATCTGGCTTAAGGGATCAGGTGCCGGGTGTGCAAATAGGGCCAGGGCTCTTGCAGAGCCAGCATTACCTCAAAAGCACCCCTAAGCCAGCCTGTGGCCGTGTATGCACCCACTTGGCCCAGCTCAACTCTGCGCCCACCTCCCAGAAGTCCTGACTGCACATCTCATTGTCATCCAAAATCCACCCATGGGGCTGTTTGCTCAGCATCCACAGGCCCCTCCATCTCTCCCTTTAAAAACTGGCCCAGAAAGGGAAGAGCCAGGACCTGCCAACAAAGCTTTTCTTTTCAATAGAGGAGTCCCTGTCCCAAAGGCAGGCGCGTGGGAAGGCTGGTACAGCCAGATGAGGTCGGGCCAGGGGCTGCTCTGACACCAGCTCCCACAGTCAGAGATCCTCGGTGTTCTGCCAGCAGGACAAAATGGACCCTTTGCTCCATCCTGTTCCTACCAGGACATTGGCAAAGTCTCCCTAGCTTCTCTTGGGCCCAGCCTGGGGTATGTCCCCACTGGCACGGGCAGTCCCAGCACTGCTGTCTCCCAAACAGCCCCAATCTCTGCCCTCCCAGTCATCCCGGGAAGTCCCCCGGGACCCCAATCCTACTCTCAAGCATTTGTACCCTCCTGCTCTCACATGTCCCCGGCTGCAGAGGCTTGTCCTGGAACTCTGGGACCACCCAGGGCAGCTGGCAGCTCCGGGCTCCCTGCCCGGACCGCAGCGCCCGGAGCCAACCCCCGGACACGGGAATGTGCCCGCGTTGGCCCCCGCAGCCCTCACAGCCCCTGCCAGCGCGGGTCCCGTGAACGGGGCCCGCGGCAACCCCGGCGAACCCCGGAGAGCCGGGACCGCGCTCTCTGGTCCCTGCGGGACCGCACCCGGGCCGCGGCTGTGCCGGTGTCCTTGTGCGCGGGGCCGGCGGGGCCGGTGACCGGCAGCCCGAGGCGGGGCCGATCCATCCAACACGGCTGAGCCCCCGCGGCCGCTCCGTCCCCCTCGTGGCCCGGGGCCCCGGGGCTGGACGAGCTTGGTGCAGGGCCTCCCGGTGCTTCCCGCCATGGACGAGCAGCGTCCATCGCGCCGTCCCCACGAGCTGCTCCGGGGCCCCCCGCCCGTGCGCCCTCGCCGCCCGCGCACATTACCTGGGCGGGTATCGCCGACGCTGACGCTCGCCCGCGCTGACCGAGTCCCGGGCGAGTAGGAAGCCGGCGGCGAGAGAGCCGGCGCCCACCATGGCCAGGAGGCCGGCGGAGCGGCGAGCGGAGAGAGCGCGGGCGAAGGTGCTGGCCATGTCGGAGCGGCGGAGCAAGCGCGCCGGGGCGGGCAGCGGACGTGAGGGGAATCGGAACGGGAATGGGAATGGGAACGGGAACGGCGGCGGGGGGCGGGGAGCCGGCGGGGCACGGGGGGGCCTGGCGGCACCGCCACCTGCTTGGCTGCCCCGCCCCGCCCCGCCCCACCCAGCCTCCGCCGCTTTCAGCACCGCTCGCCGGACAGCGCCGGAGGGGCGGCTGCGCCGGGACGGGCGGGCTCCGCACCGGGACCCACTCCTCGGAGCCCCCCGCCGCGCCCTGGGGCGGGCGGGCGCGGCCCGGTCAAAGTTCGTCCACCTGAAGCCGAGAGCGGCGACCGCGGCTGCTCGACGGGATGCGGCCCGCGATGGGTCGCGGGGTCGGGGGCCTGTTCTCGGCGGTCACCAGCCCTCCCGCAGTGCCCGCCACACCAAGGGGGCCGCACCGGTGCGCCAGGAAGTGCGCCGCGCTCGCTACCGCAGACCCCCGAGGGACGGGAGCTGCTGGCGCAGAGCTGCGTTGCTCTGGGACACGGGAAGCGGCCGCCCAGTAGAACCGCGCGCCCAGCCCGCTACGGCCGCTACGGGCGCGTGTCGCTCCCGGTGCAGCCGCGCGCGGCCCGCGCTGCCGGACCCGCCGCCAGGGGCCGCCACGCCGTGCCCGCTCGCGTCCCGGCGGGCCCCGCCTCCTCCGCGCCGATTGGCTGCCTACGGCCGTCATCAGACGGTGATTGGCCGGCGGCAGCGCCCGCAGCGCAGGGTGCGCTCGGAGGCCGCAGGTGAGCGGAGCGAAATGGCGGCGCCTGGCGTGGCGCCCCCTGCTGCCGCCGGGGGGGCAGGGGCGGCCGAGGGGCCAGGGCCGGACCGGGCCGGGTCGGGAAGCGAAGCCAAGCGCAAGGCGGGGAGGGGTAGGGCGGCCGACCGCGCCGCTGCTGGGCCCTGTGTCGGCGGCTGTCGGGGAGCGCCAGGTGGGCAGCAGCGGCGGCGCCACGGCGCCCTCCGGGCAGCGCCGCCTCGCCCTTGGCGGGCTGCTTGAGGGCGCGCCGCCGGCCCGGCCGGTGCTGGCCCTGCCTGTGCCTCTGCCCCGCTCTCCGGGGCCGCCGGCTCTCCCGAGCCCGGCGGGCCGGTGTTTGTGAAGCCGCCGCGGTGTGCGCGGGGTGGAGCGGCAGCGGCCCCCCAGTAAACCCTCAGGGACAGCGGCCGTGGCGGAGGAGTTCCGTGCTGAGGAGTCTGGCTCAGTGCTGCGTTACGAGCAGTGTCGGCCGGGGGTCTCTCCGCCTGCGCGCACCCCGCGCGGTGCAGAGGGGGCTGCCGCGATGCTCCGCTCCGCTCCGCCCTCCGCGCTGCCGCTCTCGCGGCGCTCGGCCCCCGACAGCGCTGCTGCCGCTGCAGCCTCCGGCTGAGAGCGCCGCGAACGCCTGTGCTACCGCAACAGAGGGATTTCTCTGATACGCCATGTCCTGATAATTTCAATTATTAACCCCAGAATAGGTGATGTTGCTGTGCTGAAGCAGTTAAGCGCCCATGAGAGGAGCACAGCTTTCACCATTTTAAAGTATGGAATTAACCTTGATGCACACAGCCCTTGTAGCAGTGGAAGTAACTCTCCGTGTGTCACTGGTCATGCAGAGTGTGTTAGTGGTCATGCTTGCAAAGGTACGTCACTGCTCAGGGCCTAAGCTTTCAGGGTTGTTTTTTTTTGGACTGGTTTGTTGGTTGTAGGGCCACCAGCGATTTCAGATAGTTCTACAAGACATTGGCAGCATAAGTGTTTTAAAATGCCAGCTGTGTGTATTTTTAGAAGTCGTGATCCTGCACGCACTTGACCTGGCTTGGCTGGGCTGTGGGTCTCTAAGTTGGATCACGCTTGCAGGCTTTCTGCTTGCCGGGGTAATCCCAAATTCCTGCCACTGGCTATATAAGCCTTGCTCCTGTCCGTCAGCCCGGCACTACAGAGACTGCACCTGCATCTGCACCTTTTGTTTAAAAACTGAAATTAAACAAAACCCTGACATGCAAGCCCACTCTTTGGTTGGTTAATGCCTCATTGAGTACAAACTTAATGCAAGAGCTAATCACATCTTCACACCTTAAATGTCTGGTACCTCAGAAGGAGGGCACGAAGAATTTCTTTACTTTGTGAGCACCCTTATCTGAACAGCACCAGAATGATATGCTGGGAAACCGGAAAACCATTTCCTATATAGTTTCTTATCTCTAATACAGGGCAATCTAGGGAGCTGAAACAGTCCCAGGCCATCAGAGATAAGGACTGTGGCTCCATTTAGGGTTGTGTGTCAGCAGATTTGGATTGCTGCTGGGGTAATTTTGGTAACCTTTGGTATGACTGTGCAGCAGATCACAGCTGCCCCTCCTGGAAGTGCAGCAGGAAAGTCTTCAGCTGCAGTGGCTGGCATGTACTTCCTGTATCTGACAGGACTACCAAGCCTGAGTATTCTGACTCGAAGCCAGAATGATCCTTACCTTTTGTGTGCATGTGCCAGAGCCACATAAAGTCCTCTTGTCTCCGTGGATGACACAGACAGCAGCATTAACTCAACTCTGAATTTTCTTGCTGTGATTAGTGAGAGGTGAGGCCCATAGCACTCTCAGCAACTGTGAACTGGGCAAAATGTGTGGTTTCCATGAGCAGTTAGCTCAGCAGTCAGCAGGGACAGAATCATCAGCATGCTGTGGTTGGTGTGGAAAGTGTGGGCTGTGTGCTGTGCAGGAGCCTGCAAGGGTCCCATGATGGCAATTGCCACCTTCCTAGCATATGAGCTCCGTGCCAGTTCAACGCTAGAGCTGGCTCAGGTGTGGTGGGCAAACTTCCTGTCACTGTCCTTAGATACCAGAAGAGAACTACACTTGCCTGTGTCCACTTAAGAGAAACAGTCTGAGTTTTTAATGCCTTAGTTACGGCTGTAGCTAAAAGTTCTGTTCATCAAGAGTCTGTAGTTGCTTGGTATAAGTTTATGGTAAGGGATCTGCTTTTAAGAAAAACTAGAAGAAGGTTCTGGCTAACCCTCGCCCCACACCTGAAATCATGAGGCTTTCCTTATTAAAATCATGGGCACACCTGTGCTATCAGTGGCTGTCAGCTTCAGTGAGGCTCTGAGTTTTTACCTGATGTAAATATGGTGTGTCATGGCCTTAAAACAGAGCTATAGAGCAAGGAAGAGGCTTTGTCTCTGGAATAGGAGGAGGAAAATAGAGAAGTTACTGCTTTCTGAGTTCTTGGGGCAAAGGTTTTCCTGTTGCTTATCTGCTTTTTTTCTAGGAGGGAGGGGAGAGTAAGGGATTGGAGAAAATAACCCTCTCCTCCTTTTGCATGGTTTGTTTCACTTCATTAAATCATCAGCCTTCCAGCTGATAGTACAGCTGCTAAGGGTTCATTCTGCACTGATGTGCTGAGGCAGCAGGACACAGGCATGAAAATGGTTCCTGAGTATGTTGGGAATGCTACTCTTGTCCTCCTCTGGAGATAGCAGGGCTATGTGGAGCACACACTAAATACCTCTACAGCCTGGTCTGCCAGCACTGTTTCTCCCATTAGGAACAGTGGCAGCGAGCACTGGTGGTGAGTATCAGCTCTGACTCGTGCTGACTGAAACGTTTCAGTGCCAGATGTGTGCTGTGCTTGGAGGATTTTGTGGCAGTAGCAGCAGCACTGGGCTTGGTGCATGGGACTGAAATGGAGGAGATCATCCTTGGTGTGGTATGTACAAAGTCCAGGCTTGCTGTGTCCCCTGTGTGGTTTCTGTTGGATTGATGTCCACTCCCCCAGTGGATCCTTATGCAGGAGGAATGCTTTTGGCTACTTTATAAGGAAAAGCACAGTGAAAGACACCTGCTCCATGCTGTGGGTGGAGCTTAGGTCAATGGTGAACAGCTGTGTCCTTGGCGTGTACAGGTCAGTTGAATGGTGTATTCAGACTCTGTCCCCTCTGAGGCAGGCACTGCTGCTCTTGTAGGTGACAGTGGAGGACATGATTCTTTCCTGGCATTTCTAACTCAGCATATATTCAGCAGCTGGTCAAGGGAGGTGATTGTTCCACTCTGCATTGGTCACAGCACTAAGCCTGTCTAAGTTCAAGAAGCCTGTGGACAATGCTCTCGGGCACACGGTGGAGTTCTTGGGATGTCTGTACAGGGCCAGGAGCTGGGCTCGATGGATTCCAACTTGGTGTATTCTGTGATTCTGTGCCAGCTTGCAAATCCAGATATCCTGACCTGCTTCCCAAACTGTTGCTGATGCTCCCTCTCTGTCCTCTTTCCTTGCCATAGAGTTTTCACTTGTATTTCCTCCCTGCAAACTCCTGCACCTCTCAAACTGTTCTCTCTGTTGCTGTAGGTCTTCTCGAGCTGAAAGGATGAAAATTGGCAATTGGAAAATCACTGTCACTGACCTGAGATTTATCCTGACTTCTGGAGTCCCAGTTGATGTTGTTGGGCATATGAGTCTGCAAGAGTGTCCCTGTCCATGATTTAGACAGCGGTTGGACATGCATCACTGTAAGGATTACATGATTTCAGTGCTGGTGCTGACACTTTCCTAGTGCAAGGGGCTTAATTGCAAAATGGAGCTGCTTATCTAAAATGATCCAGAATTCCGGATCCTCTCCCACCTTGAGTGTTCCCTGTTTTTGTGCTAGGCAGCACTATCCCTGGGTTCCCTCATGCTGAGTCAGTCCCTGCCCTCCCCACCATCATTTGCTTCCATCAAGCAGCTGGCCCTGGGGTCGCCTGCATCTGACCTCTCTCCCTTTTGCACCCTGTAATTCCAGAGCGGGATGGTCGGCCACCAAAGCTGCAATGTCGTCCCTGACGACCTCCAGTGAGGGAGAGAACTCTGCTCCCAGGTTTGTTGTTGGTTCCAGAGATGATGAGACAGAATTTCTGGGATCAAACATGAAGACAGACGAAACTGATTTCTTTGAAGATGATGAAGAGGAGGAGTCGGTAAGGAGGTCCCAGCATTCTGGGCTGCAGCACCTGTGCGGAATCCCTGGTCTCAGCCAGGTTTTGCATGGTTACTGCTGGGGCTGCAGGTAGTTGGGACTGCGGGGGACACAGCACCTGGCTGTATGGCACAGCCATGGGACACAGCAGTGGCATTTAACAGGACATGTTACATCATGCTGCTGTACTCACTGTCCCAGGAAATCCAGCTTTTTTGCTTGCAGATCTGATTCAGGAAAACTGGTGGATTTCTTTGTTCTAGAGACTTAACCTGACACTCCTGTAAGTCTTTCTCTTTCACCAGAGAATTTTTTTGGGAAAACTCTGGTACCTGTGAAAAGGGGCAAAGGTGTCTCTGCAGAGAGGAAACATTCATTTTTTCTGTAACCTCCAGGAACAGAATGCAGAAAAAATTATCTCCAGCTCCTGACTGCTTTTGGCCCCTATTCAGTGTTACATTAAATGCCACTAAACTGATCCCTGTCTTTTCCTCTGTCAGCCTCCAGAACGGCAGATCGTGGTGGGAATCTGTGCCATGACCAAAAAGTCCAAGTCAAAGCCCATGACACAGATTCTGGAACGTCTGTGCAAGTTTGAGTACATCACAGTGGTGATCATGGGGGAAGATGTTATTCTGAACGAACCGGTAGAAAACTGGCCCTCTTGTGACTGCCTAATATCCTTCCACTCCAAAGGTAACACATCTCTAGCAGTCCTTAGCCTGCCTGAGCTGTGAGCGAGGGAGTTTCCTTTCAGCCTTCTCCTCTGTCCTCACCCTGTATTTCAGGATTCCCCCTGGATAAGGCAGTTGCTTATGCCAAGCTGTGCAAACCATTTCTGATCAACGACCTTGATATGCAGTATTACATCCAGGACAGGTGGGTGTCTGTGAGCCACTAAAGCCCCTTTCCTCTTCCTCTGATTCTTCTCAGCATGCTGTGGAATGTTAATTTTTCTGGTCACAAAGGAGTGAGATGAGGAGGAAGGGGACCTTAGCAGTGGCTTTTTGGGTTTCTCCAAAGCATGGAGGGGAATGGCTTTGAGGGTAAAACCATTGAGACCATGTAAAATCATGCTTTGTTTTCTGGTGTAAATGTCTTGTGAGGAGTGGCTGGGATGTAGGGAGTGAAAGAGTTCTCACAGAACAAGGCTGCCACGACTAAAGCAAAAAGACTAGTCTCTAAGCAGGAGAGCCAAGTGGTGAGATGGGGCTCTGGGTCAGACATTGGGAGCAAGGCTGGGTCAGAATCTGTGGAACCTGTGTTGGTCAGACACGTGAGGTTTCTCAGTCTTCTGTTGGTAGAGGCCACCAGCAGCCGCGTACTTGAGCCCTTATACCCAGGCTGCTTTGGCTATGTGTGAGTAGGGCTCCTAACAGTTCCTAAACCTCCTGCCCTGTCTTTGGGGTGGTGAGCAGTGTTATGTGGGTGCTGGCAGGCATCCCAGGGTGTAACTAGCGAAAGAACTGGGGTTTGCCCCTTGGCACAAGATGAAAGAAGGGTCCTGCCACTTCTGCCAGGCCTGAGCATTGGACAGCTTGGCATGACAGGGCACTCGCCAAGAGGGTGGGTCTGGGCAGGTGGTGTGTACTGGGTGCACTGCTGTGCTTTGGGCACATGCTAATAATTGAGTGTCCATGTCTAGGCCAGATAGAGATTTACTCTGGGGCATCTATGTCCAGAGCAGGACTGAGGCAAACCCTATAGCCCATAGGACTCGTCCAGAGAGCATATGCTGAGAAGTATCTGTCTTGATGCTTTTTGTGTTCATCTGTCTGTGTTCTTCATCAGTGGGAGTGAAGTCTTTCCCTTGGTGTGTACTGAGGACCTTCTGAACTCTTCTGACACTGCTTCTGTCCTCTACAGGCGTGAAGTGTATCGGATCCTTCAAGAAGAGGGAATAGACCTGCCCCGCTATGCTGTGCTCAATCGAGATCCTGACAGACCAGAAGGTCAGTGTCCAACTTGTACTGAAAGCCATTTCCCCAGGCTCTGCTATTTAAGGTAGTCTGCAGAGGACAGATACTGGCAGTCACCTCAAAGAGGCCTGACTCATAAGTCTCTTGGGTTTTTTCGTGGGCAAAGGTCCCAGCAGCAAAACTGACTGATGGGCCTGGAAGGGGCTGTGTCTCTGCACTAGGGCTGTCTCACCTTTCCTGATGTGCTGCTGCTGTGCTCTGTCTTCAGAGTGCAACTTGGTGGAAGGAGAGGACCATGTGGAGGTAAACGGAGCTGTGTTCCCAAAGCCATTTGTAGAGAAGCCAGTCAGTGCTGAAGACCACAATGTGTATATTTACTACCCGACATCAGCAGGCGGGGGCAGCCAGCGGCTCTTCCGTAAGGTGAGGAGGGGTCTCCAGAGCTGTGTTGGAACCAACACATCTGAGACTCGTGAGGCTTCAGGAAGGAGTGTTGGGACAGGTGAAGGGAAAGCAAGGTTTTGTGTTGGGGAAGTTTAGACCTTCTTAGAACTTTTAGTTCAACCGCATCTACCTGGGAACCACAGAAGCACATATTTTAGTGGTAGTGCTGACTTCACCTTCCCCATCCTCTTGGTGACCATTGTCCTGTAGTCATGGACCACTGTGTCCCTTTCTGAATTTCATGCTGATTTCTCCTGGGTTTATCAAGATGAATTTTTCAAAAAACCTGCATTCCTGTCATTTAACATCATTCTTGCCCTTCCCATTTAGTGTAGCTTGCACATGTGATGAAAACAGTATTTATTCCTAGATTTCACAGGAAATCTGCCCTTATTCACGTTCCCCCACTTTTCCAGTGAACAGCTACAGCTGTGATATATCTTTTTTTCAATCAGTTACACATCTGACATGAATAAACCTAAAATGATTGTTCTCTTAGGTAAGATACAGGTATGCCTCTTGAGGTTGTATCCAAAGCCTTACTAAAAATGAAAACAGCATCATCCTTGATGTCGATAAAATCATGGTCCTAGAAAGAAATTAAATTGGTTGGATTATCACCTGTCATAATTTATTTTCATTTGCATATTAGTTAGGCTCCTTACTTTGAAGGTATTTTTTCACTTTTTTTTGGTTTCACATCCTTGAAGTGATTGGAGACAAATTAATGGTCTATAATAGCTTTTCTCCTTTTTATAACCTGGAAAATTATATACCTGCTGCCTGCATTTTGGTCTCTTTTGTCCTCCATAAATAAGTGTGCTGTAGTGTCTGGGGGGCCCGAGATGCTAATCCATTAAGTCTGCTAGATTCTCTACGTATGGGATGAAACTTGCACTTTTCTGCTTCCATCTAAGAAAAGGATGCCCGTGCTCTTCCCTGAGGTGTTTATTCTGTGCTTTCAGATCGGCAGCCGGAGCAGTGTGTACTCCCCAGAGAGCAGTGTGAGGAAGACAGGCTCCTATATTTATGAGGAGTTCATGCCTACGGATGGCACTGATGTGAAGGTAAGGAAAAGCCTGGAATGGTGCCTTCCTTTGTCAGGCCTGGGGGAGCTGAAAGTTCAGCAGTTCTGCTTAGTCCTCCTTAGGCTCTGGAATGTGCTTTGTTTAAGCTTTGAGGTGCTGACTGCGCAGTTTCAGCCCCCAAGTGGGGAGCAGGTGCTCTGTAGATCACACCAGGAGGAATGTGTGAGACCATCTCATCTCCTTTTCTGTGTCTGCAGCAGAAATACTTTGTGGAAGCTGCAGTCTGTCTTGGTGGCTGTGTCAGGTGTGCTCACTCTGATTCCAGGTGTACACTGTTGGGCCGGACTATGCCCATGCAGAGGCTCGCAAATCCCCTGCTTTGGATGGGAAGGTGGAACGGGACAGTGAAGGGAAGGAAATTCGTTACCCAGTCATGCTGACTGCCATGGAGAAACTCGTTGCCCGTAAAGTCTGCGTCGCCTTTAAGGTCTGTATTTTCTTTCCTGTGCAAGCAGGACTCCACAAATGTCTGATATGTGTCAGGGCTGGTGTTAAAACTTGTCATCCTGGCATGTCTCAGGCATGGCAATCCTCCATGCTTGATGCCAGTTGTTGGTCCTGCTGGCTGTGGCACTTTGCTGGGCAGAGGTGACTGGGAAGACAAGAGAGCCTGCAGCAAATGCCCTCTGGGCTGGTCAGTGCCTGGTGTCCACACACATCTGAGCATTTAACACTGGATCCTGAGCATGCTGCTCTCTGTCTGACTTGTGCTCATCCTGTCTTAACTGTGTCAGTGGAGGAAGCACTGGACTCCTTGTTCCTGCTCCACTGCAACTGGCACCCCATGCAGTTGAGCTGATGCAGATTTGGTCTCTTTTCTACCTTGTAGCTTTTTCTGTTTAGTGATGGGTGTCTTTGCCTGCAGCACTTCTTGTCCGTGCTTGTCAGTCAGGTTCAAAATTATTGGATTTGAAAGGAAGAGCAGGATATCCAGGAGCTGCTCTGTTTCAAGTGTTTAGAGCTCTGGGAGGTCAGGGGTTGGCCCTGATGGGTTCGTCTGGGGGTTTGTGGTTAGGGCCTTTGGTTCAGCAGTAAGGGGTAAAGATCTGACTAATGGCATGTCTTCACACTTGTTCTAGGCTTGTGAGGTGGGCATGGAGTGGAGGATGGCTGTAGCATCAGCAGAGCTGAACTGGGCAGTGTTGGCTGGGTCTGTGTATGCCCCTCTGGCAGGGTCGCTGCTCTCCCCCACTGCTTCCTGCCTGCGTGTCCATGTCCCAAATCCTCTGCTTCCTCCTGCAGCAAACCGTGTGTGGGTTCGACCTCCTGCGGGCCAACGGCCACTCCTTTGTCTGTGATGTGAACGGCTTCAGCTTTGTGAAGAACTCCATGAAGTATTATGATGACTGTGCCAAAATCCTTGGGTATGAGCAATCTGAGCTTTGATAAGGTGGTAAAGTAACTCACAGCAAAGTAAAATGAAATGTGGAGTCTTGGTCAGTATGTCAGAGAAGTCTGTAAGTGGTTCATGTGAGTCATTTGCTGAGCAGGTGAAAGCTTGGCTTCGGAGGAATGGGTTATTTTCAAGCCCTGGAGCTCCTGCCTGCATTGGCAGGAGCTGTCTTTGTCTACAGCTAGATGTATCTTCCAGGACTTTTAATTGCATTCTGAGCCCAGTTGTGGTATTGGTGATGTGGGGGAAACTGGTACCCCTTTGGGGTGCCCTAACTAGCCCACAGTGTGATAGGTGTCTCTGCAATGAAAGTGAGGAGAAATTCTGTGGCTTTCTTCACATTTTTCAGCAGGACTGCTAAGGAGGAGGTGGAGAACCAAGGGAATGGATTTTCTTGTAAGTGTTGTATTTTGATTTCTTCCAGAAATATAATCATGAGGGAGTTGGCTCCCCAGTTTCATATCCCCTGGTCCATCCCAACAGAAGCAGAAGACATCCCCATTGTCCCCACTACTTCAGGCACCATGTGAGTACCTGCCATCCTCTCAAAAGGATGCCAGTGATGTGGCTGTGTGAGGGATAAAGTGTGAAAAACCCTGTCCAAGGGCCTGACACCACTAGCAGCATGGCATCCTCCAGCTGCTCTGCTGCTTGCAACCCTGAAATGCCTGTGGAAAGGCTTAGCTATGCACCTGGAAGTTGTGACAGGTTGGAGATTAGTTGTAGATTTGGTGAATCCAGATGAGCAGTAAATGAAGAAATTATAGAAACTGCTTACATGGCTTTCAGAGGTCCAAATTCTTCATCAGGACAGGAAACAGATCAGGACAGATGCTGTAGCTGGCTGCTACTTGGAGAAATGCATGTTGGGCTACCAGTGAAATAGGTGAAAACACTTAGCTGAAATATTCATCATTACCCATATGCTTGGCAGCCCCTCATTTGATACCTTTGGCATTACTAGTTTTCTAGCACATAAGGCTAAAAGATCAAAGGCAAAAGTTTCTTTGTGATCCTCAGCATACTTGTACACTGGTATGAAACCTCTCAACTTAGTAGTGTCTGCAGAACTCTGGCTCCCTCTGCAGCTGTGGCACTTGTGTCTGGTTTAGTCTGGGAGAAATTCTACCCTTGCTGAGGAAAGCAGGTGTCAGAAGAATGGAAATGACAGAACAATGGGAAGCTACTTCCTGGTGGCAGTTCTGGACTGTAAGGGCACATTTGTCATCTTTATCTTGTGTTTGCCCAGGATGGAGCTTCGCTGTGTTATTGCAGTCATCCGTCATGGAGATCGCACCCCGAAGCAGAAGATGAAGATGGAAGTGAAACATCCCCGGTAAGAGCCAAGGGAAGAAGGTGCTGTGCTCCTGGGGAGGGATGAGGGCCTGTTCTCTAAACCAGAAGGGCTGAGTGCATAGGAGGCAATATTTTTCCTGGCCCATCCAAGCAAATGCTTTCTGACCAGTTGAGAGAGCCCCCTTTCCCCTCAAGGATCCTGACACCTTCTGTGTGAACACTGGAAGGGAGAGTGAAGGTGTGGTAGGTACTGAAATAGGAAGTACCCCACTAAATGGGAAGCTAGTATCTGCTTACTCGTTGTGTTTTGAAAAACACTTGTTTTTTCAGAATTTCTGAAGCACAGGGAAGAGCCAGCAGCCTGCAGGTTCTCCCTGAAGAATAGAGACTGAATGCACATGTGGGAATGACCCTCCTTGTATTATTGAAATAGCAGAAAATGGATCAGCATTCTTTTTTGTCTGTTCAGGTTCTTTGAATTATTTGAGAAATATGATGGTTACAAGACAGGGAAGTTGAAGTTGAAGAAACCAGAGCAGCTACAGGTGAGGAAGTACATTCTGGGGTTACTGTGTGGGATATGCAGGTAATACAGATCCTGGTGCGAGGCAATTCTTTGGGAGGGTGCAAACCTCCAAAAGGGCAACAGTCTGTCACACAGATGCTCTCTGTCTCATTCTGCACGCTGTGCACACAGCTGGGTGACAGCAGGAGAGCAGAACAGGAACTTGTGCTGCCTGATGCGCACACTGTAGGATGGAGATGCCCTGATGCGGCTTGCCCACCAGCTGTGGCTGCCTCTGGTGACTGATGGGTCCATGACAGGGAGTGGGGCAATTGGAGGTACCTGCTTGGTTCTCAGCAGAACTGTAATACAGCATGGGGATGAAGCAAACTGCAGTGTGAAAGATTGTCCTGCCTGACCTGTGTCTTATGAAATGACATGCCTGTGAGGAGTGTCTGCATGGACCTGATTCTAGGTGAGGATGTTAGGAGGCCTTGCAGGAGTACACTGGTGAGTCTGAGGCAGAATTGCTCTCTGCTTTCCAACAGGAAGTGCTGGACATTGCACGGCAGCTTGTGGTGGAGCTGGGAACCCACAGTGATTGTGAAATTGAGGAGAGGAAATCCAAATTGGAGCAGCTGAAGAGTGTCTTGGAGATGTAAGCATTCCTATCTAGGGGCACTGTGGGTTTGCCTCAGGGCATGTGATACAGAAGCCAGCTGTGCTGCTGGTGTCCTGGCCAGCTGGTGCCCAGAGATTGGGGTCTCCTCTGTCCTCTGTTAGTAACTGTAGATGAAAGGCACCGTGTTCCTCACTTTCTCCTTGACATCAAAACCCTGCTGATCCTTGTCCCAAGTGTGTCTGGTGTTTGGCTAAATAACTTGAGACAAAACTGAGCTTTCTTTGCTGCAGGAGAGGAACTGGGGTCCTGGAGGGACCATGTTGATATGAAGCATTTTGATATAATTGGAATAAAACTGGTTTTAAATAAAGTTGTCCTGGTGCCAAAAGTTTAGCAAAAAGGAGCTTGGAAAACATGAAAAAGTGTTTGTGTTCTCTGAGGTTTTGTACAGTCAAAATAAAAATGTGGTGGTATTGACAACTTCTAAACAAAACAGGGTTCCTCTCAGGACTGCAGCTGGCTATGGCACACACAGCCAGCATCTGTGTTCAGGCCGTCTCTGGAGTACAGAGGAGGACTTTCTGCTGTGATTCCCTCCTCTGCTGTTTTTGCTCATCAGAAACATGAGCATCTGTCAGAGTGGTTTTTTTCTGTGATCTCATCAATGCACTTGTTAAAGGTGTTGATAGAGCCAACATCATGGCCCTCTTGAGGAGTGACAGTGTAGAGTGCTCTTGGTAGAAGAGCAAGGGAATGGATCTTTGAATTTTGTTTGAGGGAGCTGTTTGGCTTTTTGTGGGGGTCTATGCTGGGTCACAGGGAGGTGACAAAAATCATGTTCCATGGGTATGGGTGTTGTAGCAGAAAGTCTATTGCTTGCTGTACTTCTACTCTGTACTGCCTGAGGGCCTCTGGGCAAAGGTTGGGTGGAGTTGATTTGTTTCATGTTTTTTTTCTCCATCCCTTATGACAGGTATGGACATTTTTCTGGCATTAACCGTAAGGTCCAGTTGACCTATCTGCCTCATGGACATCCAAAAGCTGCGAGTGAAGATGAAGGTAAAGAAACCTGATGGTGCTGCCTAAACCTGATCTTTAAGTCCAGAGTTCAGGTGTGAGTGCAGCTACCCTACCTGTATAGGCTTCTGGACATGCAAGCAGAATTGGTGACCCATACCTTATCTTTGCTCACATCATGGGAAGGATTGGAGGGATGCCAGTGCACCCTGCCTAGCTCTACAGGGCTTGCACTTCCAGTTTTGTGAATGTCAGCCTATACCTTGAAAAAGCAGTGACTCTGAATTTCCTACTTGCTGATTTATTTTCTGGGGAGTTTGGGTCAGGCTTGTGTTGAGAACATTCTGCAAGGTGCTGATGACAGCCTCTTCTTCCTCCCGTCCTCTCACTCTGCAGGCTCAGATATGAGCTCTGGTGTAGTGAATACCTCTTTGTCTCCTAGAAGCTCGCCGAGAGTCCTCCCCCTCCCTTCTCCTGGTGCTTAAGTGGGGTGGAGAGCTGACCCCAGCAGGAAGAGTCCAGGCTGAGGAGCTGGGGCGGGCCTTTCGCTGCATGTATCCTGGAGGCCAAGGTGAGTTTAGTGTGTAGCTGGAACTGTCTATTTTGGAGCAGCATGAAAGCTGCCTATGCAAGTGACTAATTCTCTACATAACTTTGTTACTACAATAAAGTTTGTTTGTCTAAACCAGTGTATTCAGCTGATAATTTTGCAGGTGTGAGAATACGAACTTTGAGTTGTCCTTGGCTGCAGGTGATTATGCTGGTTTCCCTGGCTGTGGCTTGCTCAGGCTGCACAGCACTTATCGCCATGATCTCAAGATCTACGCCTCGGACGAGGGGAGAGTTCAGATGACAGCAGCAGCTTTTGCAAAGGTCTTTCTTCTCTTTTGGGCATCCATTTGTTCTGCTTCATTACTCTTAAAATGTGCTGGTTCTAAAGGAAAACCTCTGGTGATGAGGAAGGAGTTTTCCTAGGATCTTCCCCCTCTCTGTTGGATGGACTGGGGTACGCTGTGCTAATAGCAGGTGTATGGGGCAGTACTGAACATCTGGTGTATCTGCACACACCTGTCACCCTTAGTGTCCTGTCCAGGACAGGACTCTCAGTCAGGAAGGAGTTATGTATGGATTATTGCTGGTGCTTGTTCTTAGAGCACACCAGATGTGCTGCTGAGTATTGATTGCCATAAAATGAATGTTTCTGGGGTGGCTGCCCAGCCAGAGGGGTCGTTCCTTGCCTGCTGAATTTAAAAGGGGAATGAAATGTCTTTGGTGCATTATGGGATGGAGGCTGGGGAGAAGACAGGTTCATTTGTAGCTAAAGCCAAGGGGAATCCTGTGGCGGCCTTAGCTGGTCTTTGGAGCATTCACTGCATTAACATTTTCCAGCAAACTGAGCTGCTTGATAGTTGAGCCTGCTCAACAGTTGCTTGGACAAATCTGGGGCTGCTGCAGGCAGAGTTATCCTTTGATTGAACAGCTCTAGAACCATGCCAAAGTCATCTCTGACTGGAGGGGATGTTGCTGTAAAACTGCCCTTCAAGGACAGTTGAGATTTCACTTATGTTGCTTGAGTTTTGGCCATGAAACTACCAGAATTTTTGTTGCTTGGGTTGCACAGACCTGAAATCTTGTCCTGTGTGGTGTGGCTTTAGGGTCTGCTGGCCCTGGAAGGAGAGCTGACCCCCATCTTGGTGCAGATGGTGAAAAGTGCCAACATGAATGGTCTGCTGGACAGTGACAGTGATTCTCTTAGCAGCTGTCAGCACAGAGTGAAGGCACGATTGCATGAAATCATGCAGAAGGATGCTGAGTTCTGTGAAGAGGATTATGAAAAGGTAAAGCACCGGTGTGGCTTCATTGCTCCCTGTATCTGAAAGGGGAATAGCATTGCTGCAGTGGTTTGATGTGAAGTGTGTGGTATGTGAACAGTGGTTTGGTTAGTTTGAGATCAGTTCTGGTCAAAATGACAGGATATGTATGGAAGTGAGCAGGTTAATAGCCCTTGCCTTTCTTTGAGTGATAGTTCTCAGTGCTGCTCTGCTGTCCCCTTCCAAGACTGATCATGGTGCCTTTCTTTCCCTTCAGAATTCCCAGTTCATTTTGTTCTTGTGGGTATGCTAAAAGAGCTCCTGCATGCTGCTCAGATCAATCCCAGCTGCTGAGGGCAGGGAGTGTGCCTCACTGGACTCTAGATCCGTGCTCTATGCCCATGGGAACAGACCTTTTGGTTGCAAACTGTTGTGTGTCCTGTCAGGTTCTGATAGCTGCAGAGTAGAGAGCATGGGCTGCATCCAGCACAGCAGGCTGTGAAAGCACTGTTGCTGCTTCTCCAGCAAGTCCCAAAAATACTGTTTTTCCCAGGCTCTGAAATGTGATTATTGGACTGAAGTCCTTTTAGGATTATATTTATCATCTCAGAGAACTACTTAAGATGAAGCCCTTTGCTCAAGCACAGGAGCAAAATGAGACAAGAGTGGATATTGCAGGAGGAGGGAGGTCCGATCTGATGGGAGCAGTTGTTTGCTCCCTCTGAGTTGGATCCTGAAGAAGATTTTAAGACATGTCTGACTACTCCTAGGAATAAGCCAGCTTATTGTGCTCAGCTGGGAGCACAGCTTTTGTCCCAAGTCAGAAAGCAGTATGGCTGCAAAAGACAGACATTTTGCATTCCCTGTTTGTGAAGACTAAGTAATGTCTGCTGGAATCTTCTTTCAGCTAGCACCTACAGGCAGTGCTTCTCTGCTCAACTCCATGACCTTTATCCAGAACCCAGTTGAGGTCTGTAACCAGGTTTTCACCCTGATTGAGAATCTCACCTCCCAGATACGGAAACGTCTGGAAGACCCAAAATCTGCAGGTGAGCAACAGGACTGGAAAGAGTCTGGAAGATCTTGATTAATTTATTCTTACATCTTAAGAGCTCCCAGTACCATTAAGGCTTATGTTTGTCCGTAGCAAAGGAACTGTGAAGTGTAATTCTGTATGTGCTATTGATGTGGAAAGCTCCACTTTCAATTACTGTTAGAGAGCTGTAATGTAAAGGAAGTGATATGTGCATCTTGGTTTAGAGTAAACGTAAAGAGCAGCACTATAGCCTGGAGGGGTATGCCTGTGTTTTTTCAGGCGTTTTCTGGAGACTGTAAACAGCAAGTTTTTCAGTCACAATTTGCTCATCTCAACTTTCCTAGTATCAGTGCAGAGGTTTCACAAAGGCATCTTGGGGGCCTGCCATGGGATCTATGGCAGACCTAAGCAACTAGGCAAATGGTTTCACTTTTGTCAAGCATTTCAGAGGTAGCCTGTTGCAGCAGCTTAAAACTCCTGCAACAGTTCCAGTGGCTTTTCCAGACTAGGATTCCTGTGGGTGACACAAGAATTGGAGCCCTTTCATGCTGGGAGAAGTCAGTCACAGCTGTCACTTGAAACCTCTGCAGCAATAACCAGGGTTCTATGATTCTGTGGTTCTAGGATGTGAATGTTGTTTGGTGTTCTCTGCTTTTTAGACCTGCAGCTGTACCACAGTGAGACTTTGGAACTGATGCTGCAACGCTGGAGTAAGCTGGAGCGAGATTTCCGCATGAAGAATGGGCGCTATGACATCAGCAAGATCCCTGATATCTATGACTGCATCAAGTATGATGTACAGCACAACGGTGCACTGAAACTGGAAGGCACAACTGAACTCTTCAAGCTCTCCAAAGCCCTGGCAGATGTGATCATACCCCAGGTACAGCCTGTATGACAATGCCTGTGGTGCCAATTTCTGAGCCTTTGCCTTTGCATTTTGTCTTGATTCTCTTCCCCATTAACTGCCAAGGCAGCCTATCACAGTAGGGTGTTTCTCAGATCTGTCTCAGTGTTTGTATGAGGCCAAAACTATTTATGACTTGAAATGTGGCAAGGCTGGGTTTCTGGTTGAGGATTCTGGCAGGGTCAGAGTAATGAGCAGCTGATGCAGCAGCTTTTCCATGTTTGTTGTAGTGCATCACAGCACAGCTCCAAGCTCTGTGTGTGTGCTACAGCAACATTCCATCCTCTCCACATGTTGGGTTGTGGAAGTGAAGGGAGATTTCTGTGTTGAAGTTCTGACAAGTTTGTTATTCTTGTCAAATTATGACTTTTTCAGTTTCCAATGTTGAGGTGCTTCTGACAAAGTTTAATTTATATGGGATGAGTTTCTACCAGCAAGGTCCCGCTGCCCCTGTAGAGCAGAAGTGGTCTAAACTTCTTCAGTGTTGCTGGTGATGTGCAGTCTGGCTGTTTTCAGCACAGCTCTGCAGTTTTTGTCTTTGCCAATAGCAGTTGTTGCTTTAATGTTCATGCTAGCTCAGGGTGTAAGTTTGCATGTCATGAGATCTGAGCTTTGCTCATGGTCCTTGCACCTCTCAGCTGTTGAAGGATACTGATAGTCATGTCCAGACATAACTGGGGTTCTTGGAAGAGTCTCAGTCGTCTGCTACCCCCTGCAATAAGTGGGAAAAAAGAAGTGAAAAATGTTGAGTGACATTTCTCTTCTCGTCCTTGCTTAACCAGTGGTGCTGTGGACTGGGCTGTTGAAGATAAGTGGCCTATTATGTGAGGATGTGGCAAAGAACCGGGGCTCAGGGTATCTGTTGTTTTGTTCCTGCAGGAATATGGGATTAATAAGGAGGAGAAACTGGAGATTGCTATTGGCTTTTGTCTTCCTCTCATTAAAAAGATCCAGCTGGACCTACAGAGAACTCATGAAGATGAGTCTGTCAACAAACTACATCCATTGTAAGGCTTGTGCTGCATGCTGCTGGCAGTGGGGAGGGCAGCTATGGAGCAGGGGGTGGTTCCCATGCCAGAAGAGTGTGCTGTTGTGGAAGAAGGTACTAAGCCTACACTGAAGGAGCCTCCAGGAGGAAGGCATGTTGGTGCTCCCAGAACTAGAAAGCAGATGGAGAAGGCACGTTGACACTGCTGACCAGAAGCACAGGGCCACAAAGGCTTGTACCCATTGTAGCTGGAGGGTGGTGCCTCATCCAGGCATTTCCCTGCACAGGGCCAGTGGAGAATGATGAGCTACCTACTGTGTGTCTCCATTAGGATTCCACAAAATTGTTGCTCCTGTGCCCAGTGCTCTCACTGTTTGTCCCGCCGCCTTTGACATTTCTCAGTGTGGGATGTGTCATTCCGTTAAGTGTACAGAAATGCTACTGTGTGATAGGTGGCAATTCATTTGCAGGTGAGTAACTGTGGGCTGGTTTTGGTTTAGGTACTCCAGAGGAGTTCTGTCTCCAGGTCGCCACGTTCGAACACGGCTGTACTTCACCAGTGAGAGCCACGTGCACTCCCTGCTCAGTATCTTCCGCTACGGGGGGCTTCTGGATGTAAGTGTCCCAGCAATGCTCACAGAGTAAGCCTCCCTACTTTTTTCCAGTAGCCTTTTCCAAGGCAGATAGTGTATGTTTGTAGGTTGCCCCTTAAGCCAGCCCTGCCACAAATGCTGTGCATCAGTGGCATCTGGCCAGCTCCATCTCTGCTGTGTTTGCATGCTGCAGCTTCCTGCCTTCCTGGCATGTAGGAGGATTGTTCTTCCTCAGTGCCTCCCTTGCTTGCACAGAGACTTGTTTTCTCCAAGATCTGTCCTGCTAGTTTCAGGTGAGCAGACCACTTACTTGTTTAGGAGAGGAGCGGTATGAGGCAATGGGGATGAGTGAATTTCTTCCTTCCTGCTTCCTTCAACCCTTTATTTTAAGAGCTTGGTCCCATATTTATAGTCTTTATATCAATTCTAAGTCAATAAAATCAGTTTTCTTATGGAGGAAGCGACTTGAGGTTGCAAATTCACAGGATGTGCTCTCTACCAGAGAGGCAGATGACACATTTTTAGGGATTAATTGATCCAACTCACCCTTCACTTGCTCGCTCATCACCTGCTTCCTCAATGAATTGGTATGCAGATCGTTAGAAAAACTCTGCTTTAAAGAGGCTCTATGATTTACCTTCCAATTTTTAAGCATGGTCTGAAATGCCTTGAGAATTTGGGCTTGCTTAACAGGCATGATTTCTGGTGTCTGTGGCAGCTTAGCATATCTGTAGACAGTGATCAGAAAAGTGCCTCTAAATCACTCCCTGAACGAGATGCTCCCTTTTCCCTGACTTGAGTGCCCAAGGATGCTGTGTTGCCAGCACAGGGATATTGGGCTGCAGCTGGGTTCTTTGCAGTGGAGGGTTCAGTTCATGTCCATCAGTGTGGTGATTCGCTTCACAGCATCATGGGTGGCACTTCAGGTGTGACCATTTCCTGGCAGTGCTGGGAGGCAGTGAAGGGTGGGCTGTCCTGCTGTGCAGAGCCCAGGGGTTCGGCCTGTCTCCACATTTTTCATTCAGTGTCAGGTAACAGCATTTCACTTGGTCCCTTACTTAGCACAGGTTCACCCCTGGTGCTTGTTCTGTAGTTTGAGAATGGCTGTGTTTGGGAACCTGCTGTGGGCTCTGCTTGTCTCCAGTCAGCGTGGCACAGCAGCTTGCAACTCGCATCTGCACATGGGTGGCTTGGGCAGCTGTAGCATCCCTCTGTGCAGATGCTCCTCACTGCAAGCACCCCACCACATTGCAAGGTCATCTCTTCATGCAAATTAAGCAAGGTGCTTTTGTCCTGACAATGTTACCTTGTGGAGAGAGGAACTCTCTCAGTTCCATTTCACTGAATGCTGCAAGGTGTCTGCTGTTGCTTATCCCATGCGACTGTTTGTGTGTATATATCAGGAAAACAAAGACCAGCAGTGGAAGAGAGCCATGGACTATTTGAGTGCTATCTCAGAGCTGAACTACATGACCCAGATTGTTATCATGCTCTACGAGGACAACAACAAGGTGAGGGATAGAGCAGTAGGATACAATGCTTCCTGCCCCGTTGCAAGGCACAATCCTCAGAGATGAGTTCAGTTGGAAGTCTGTAACTTGAGCTCTTGCTGCTTGTGGACAAAGACAGATGGATCATCAACACAACTGCTAGTTTTTAGTTTATGTGGGAGGCAGTGAGCCAGTTCATGTTTGTTACATGTAAGCAGAATAAGCAATAATACCCAACTTATGTAATTAATACTGACTATTTTAAAGCATTTCCTGGTGCAAAATTATTTGCATTGCAAGTGAGCAGTAGGAAAATTAAATAAAATTGAGTGATATTTGATTTGTGTTTTTGAAATATATCTAGAAAATATCCAGAAATTCCACATTCATAAACCATTTTTTTTTCTGAAAATGTGCTGATATAGTTAGAGAAGTGTAAACTGGTATCTTTAGGAAGTAAAGAGAATCATTTAATGCACAGCTAGAATGTGGGAGCTGAGGGTGCTGGCTGTAGGTAGGTTTGCCACCAAACTGCATGTACTGATCATCAGACCTTGTGACTTGGGTCTGTGCTGCAGGAGGTTGTAAGGATGAGGGGAGCAGCCCCTCAACCCACACCTTACAGAGTTAGAGCCTTGTATTCACAGAGCTGGTGTGAACTTCTAATGTTAGAAGTGATGCTTGTCAAAAAAAATGTGACTAGAACTCTCACAAGTGGTGTGGATGTGTCAGACAGCCAAGATGGGTTTATATCATTAGTGCCACATACTGTAAAAGCTCTGGCTTCCTTAAAAAAAAGGTTAATGGAAAATTATTATTAGAGGCAGTTGCTTAAATCTTGGACCAGCCTAACTGAAGGGCTGGGGGGGACCCAGTCTCCTGTCCTGGCATATGCTGGGTTTGCAGCAGAAGTGGGTCAGAAGGAGCTGGGGTTTAAGGGTGTGTGTGTATATATAAATGGAGCCTGATTCTGTTATACTCCTCTGTGGCTGTTGTCCCAAAATAGCAACAGTCAGAATGCCTCAGCTGGGTGCTGATCAGGGCTGTCGTTTTGGATGGGACAAACCTGGAGCCATTCTGTTCATGCTGGTTGCCCCTGCTTTCCCTCCAAAGGATGAGCCTGGGATGTGTGCTGGCCAGCACAGCAGGGTGGGACCTTGGCCTGGGCTGATGCTAGGATTAACTGGGTTTGGTTCTTTACCTGTTCCCTGTGACATGTGTTCACAGGACCCCTCTTCAGAGGAGCGTTTCCATGTGGAGCTGCATTTCAGCCCTGGTGTCAAGGGCTGTGAGGAGGACAGGAACATACCCACGGGGTTTGGCTTTCGGCCGGCCTCAGCGGAGGTAAGCAGACACCTGGGCAGAGCTGCCAGCCCCAGGAGACACCTGGGCACTGTCCTGCTCTCTCTGGCCCTGCTGCAGAAGCCTCCTTGCTAGTGGGGCACACAGGGCGCTGGCATGTTGTGTCTCTGTCCCCTTTGGGTGGCTGCTGGGACTGTGAGTGCCTCCCGAGCTTGGCACAGCAGGAGATCCAAGCCTGGAGCTGGTGTGGGGCAGCGTGGGCAAAGGCCACGTGCCTGTAGACACGAGTGGAATGTTTCCTTATGGCAGAACGAGGACAAGAAGGCAGACCAAGGCAGCCTGGAGGACCTCTCGAGCGCGAAGGGCAGCGACGAGCCAGACCGTGCTCGGCAGAAGTCCCCGCAGCCCGCGGAGCCCGTCAGCGTCCAGCGAAGGTCACCTCTGGTCAGGAGCCGCAAAACGGGGTCCATGGAGGTAACCGTGCTCTCCGTGCCCTTCCTTGTTCTTGCAAAGGCCTTTTGCTTGGTTTTGGTTTCCTGGCATTTCTTTGAACATGCCAGAGTCTGAGTTGATTCTGGGAAAGGATCTGCAGAAGACAGAGAGGGGTGTTGTGGAAGGCAGACCTCTGGAACTCCTCCTCACAGGCCAGAGGAACTGATGAAGAAAAGCAAGTAAGGAAATGCTTGAGAAACACAAACATTATTTGGATTACATGCTCTATAGAGGCACTGGTGTAGCCAGTATGAGATTACATGCAACCTCAGCACCTAGCTATGATGACATCTTGCCTTCTGTTAGGCTCCAGTCTTTGTCTTTCCCAAAGGCAGCTCCATGTTTCGCATTCCTCCATTCCATCTAAGATCTCATGCTGATCAGGGGTCCCTGCTCACTGATGGATTCATCCAGGATGTTTAAGCCATCAGGGCTTAGAACTGTCCTATTCACTGATGTGGTGAAGTAGCAAAATTAATTTTACTGTTCTAACATCTCTCCTTCTGGCTGTTCTGTGTCACAAAGCAAGTGTCACAGTCAGCAGGTGACTGTTACCTTCAGAGTGCTCTGGAATTGTCCCTCTTTTCAGAGGGATTTCACAGGTATTTTTGCCATCAGTTTTCTGAACCAGAAAACAGCAGAGTTAGTACTAAGATATTTGTTAGCTGTCTTCCATCGGTGTATGTTTCTCACGATGTCACCTCTGCGTGCAGCACTTAGAGGCTCTTTGTGATAGGCACATACTAAGTTAAAGGGGATATGATTTCCTGCTGTTAAAGAAGGAAGGCTGTGTCCCAGGGATCACAGCAAGAGTCTCGGGAGAAAAGATGCTCATTACATGAGTCCCATCATACTTTACAAATCTCCACTGTTCCACAATCCAACAAAATCTTGAAATTACAGTTGAACATTCATTGTCACAATCCTAGCATATGACTATCTTTGTGCTTCTTGAAAGTGGTGATTTTAAGGAAGAGATGTAAGTTTCTTTACCTTCAATTGATGTTTAAAGGCTTTTGATACCAGTGAGTAACTTGGAGCATGGTGCTGATTATTTACACTGTGTCTTTGCAGGTGCTGTCTGAATCTTCTTCTAAATCAGGAGGTTATCGCCTCTTCAGCACTTATTCCAGGCAGTCTTCTGAGATGAAGCAAAGTGGATTAGGTACTGTACCTGACCTGTAACCAGCCTACTCGCTTGTAACTCTATTTCTATGGGCATTGGTCTGTGTCCCCACATACACATCTGCCTTGAGTTCCTTGTATGCCTCTGTGTGTTTCGTGTCTTCTCTCAGTGTTACTGTTGAGACCAGTGTAGAGACTGTCTAGTCAGTACCTTTTGTGTACAAACTTCTCCTTCAGCTGCTAGCAGCAGAAGATGGACTTTTCATCCTTTCTAGTACAGCAGCAACAGGGCAAACTGCCTACCTGCAGGCTTGCCTCTGCGTCTCTGTTGCTCTCATTTGTTACATTTCTCAACTTAGTAGGAAGAGATGATTTTAGGTGAGAACTAGTGTGCTTTCTGTTCTGCAAAACATCAGTTTATACGCAAAGCCGTTCTTCGTGTGAGACTGCTCCGTTTCTACCTTTGCTTGATAAAGATCTGTTGTATGGAACGAATGTGTCACATACAGAGTGTTTGATAGCTCTCTAATCGAGCTGAACTCCTTGGTCAGCCATTCTTCTTGGTAGCCAGTGGAAGAAAATATTTCAGAGGATTTGACAATCTCTGTCCTCGACTGTTCCATTCCATGTCATCCTAACCTAAACTTTGTCTGAACAGTTGAAATTCTTCCTGAAATATTTCTGCTAAAGCAAGATCTATTTTGAAACTGGAAAAGCTGTCTTTGCTGTCATGAGGTTCAGAGATGGCTGTGCAACCGGTGTCTTGAAGAGAGGAGGTGATAATGCCCAAGTCATGCCCACTTTCTTTAAACCCTCTTAGCGTTATAGCATGGCTGCAGACTTGAAGCAGTTCTGACTCATCACTCTGTTATATGGACAACCTGCAGCCAAGAGACTTCTGAAAGGCCTGCTCATTTCTTTGCCACTTTTGGATGAGCAGTTTCTTTGGAATTTAATTCTTACCAAGGGAAAATAATTTTCTTCTGAGTGGTTAGAAGGTATCCCTGGAGTCTGCCAGCTAATGTGTCCAGCCGGCTGGAAAAATCTAAATAGGAATGGCTGATGTATATTATTTTCATAAAGGGACAGTATCCTTGGCCATGGTAATTTTTGAATGTATTATTTCACTCATCTCTGCCTTTCCCTGTGCCACTGCGAGATTCAGTGAGCTGTGACAAACTGCTGTGCTTAGGCTTGAAGAAACCTGTGGCTATTTTGTAAGTCCATATGGATGAATGTGGGAATTTCTGAAATGGCACATAGTCAAGGAGGTGCATCTGCCTGGAGAATTACTGAGTACATCAAATGGTACTGCAGACTGGTTTTACTGTTTGAATGTGCAACTACCAGAAGGCCTGGGCTCTGGAAAGCAGATGTTATAGCCCTTGGACTACAGCCTTTTGCAGGTTTTTGAGGAATGTCTGTTTTGGCAATAGAGAAGACTGCTGCTTTTCTACACCTTTGTACAGTACTACTCTTCCTTCACAACAAAATCTGAAATATGATCCTGTGGAGCTCTGCAGGGACAAAACCTTGAGTAGGAGCTGATAGATCTGATCTGTGACATAGACCTCTAGCCCAGCCTTGGTTCTTCTCTGTAGAGTCTTGCAGGTACAGAAGGATTGAGCAGGAAAGACCTGTTGTACCACACCAGCTTGCACAACAATTGGTGATTAGAATATCTGTGTTTCTGTGAGGTTTTTTTCACCTGAGGCCTGCTATGAAGAACCATGCCCCTTTACCTGTACAAGTCAAGCTCTTCAAGGAATCTTCCTGATTCCTTTCCTGCTTGTATTTAGAAATCTGGTTTTTGCCGCTTTAGGATTTGAAATGTGTTTTCTCTCTAAGAGATAATACAGAACTCTGGAAACTTGAACTTTGGCTTTAATACTTGTCTCAGCAGCTGGGGGGGGTTATTAGGGGGGTTAATCCAGACACTACCTGCTGTTTCTGAATTTTCTGAAGCTGAGCCTACCTCCTGTTGCCTGACCTTGTCAGTCAGTGCCTGGCTGTCATTATCTCTGGAAAATGGAATATCTGTCCTGGTGTAACCTCATATGTGTAGGCATGCAGGAGCAGGGAGCACGAGAGAGCTCCTACAATAGCTCTGCCCTGCTGCCATACCTTCCAGAATGGTGCCTCTACTGTAATTTAAAAAATTTAATTCCTCCTTTGAAAATGGGCGGCTGCAGCTTGCTTAGTCTGTGCTTTGGAGTGTGGCAGGTTTTTCTGGGCAGCATCAAGTGCACTGCTGTGGATTGTTTGCCATAGTGAATGTGCTTGTAGCTTGAAAAACCTAGGGATGTTTCACTGCCTTTCTTTGCTTACAAGAACCCTTCAAAATGGAGTAAAATCGCTGCTGGCTGTTTGAGCAGTAGAGGTGGTGCACTGCCAGTGGCACAAAGCCTTGTGCTGAGATTCCCAGAGAGAAACCAAGAATGACTATTTTTAAACATCTGACATACTGAATGAACATATGACAATTAAATGCACAGTAAATATCCAGCACGTACAGTAATTTCTAGCAAGTGTTGCTACATTTAAATCCAAATGGCCATTGTGTTCTTTAGGGTGTGTGTGTGTGTGTGTGTGGTTACTTTGGGTACAACGGTCGTCTGGAGTTCACTGTAGACAATTGCTGTTGTCCATAAAGTCATCTTTGTAATTTTCTTCTGGCATAATGTCTCTGTCTGCAGCAGGAGAGCAGAAGCACTGGGGTATCCGTAGCTTAATCATTAACAGCACAAGGTTGCTCAAGATATACAGTCCTAAAAAGCTGATGTTCTATTTTTATCTGCCAGTAAATGAATCTGTTGGGTGGTTTTTGTTGTCGTTTGTTCTTAAACCATGGAAGAGCTATTAGGAGCATCATCCTGTCTGATGTGTTACAAAATTTCATTTTCATTCCAACAGATTCCAGTTCATGCTGAGTCAGCACTTTGCAATCAATTTAAGGCATTAGGAGGAAATTTTCTAAGGTTTGTGTATCAGTGACCCTGCAGGCAAGAGTTCTTTTATGTTCAAGGGCATGTATGTGCTAGTCTGTGCTGTGGAAAGGCACCAGCAGTGTCACAGTGGGGGAGCAGCTGCAGTTCAGTGCTACAAGGACCCTTTTGGTCACCCCAGGAGCAGATGTCCTCAACTCAGCCTGAGCTTATACAAGAGCATTTTAATACTCAAGATCTCTGTGTTTTCTCCAGAGAAGCTCTGGCTTAAGGATCTTTGCAGAAACAGAGCTGGGGTCCCCAAGAGCAATGAGTGGATGTGAAGCAGCAATGTGTCCTCACACCAGGGAAAGCTGATGGCATGCTAGGCTGCATCAGCTGGAGTACAAGTGTCCAGCTGAAGGGTTTGGCTCTTTCTGTCTGTTCACCTCTCAAGAGTGCCTGAAGCTCTGCTGTCCTGCCCTGGGCTCCCTGGGGTGTGGAGGGTGTGTGTGTCAGGACTGTGAGCCCACTGGAGGGTGGTGGAAATGGGTGGGAAGCCTGGAGCACATGGCATTGGAGGAGAAACTGAGAGCCATGCTTGTTCAGACTGGAACTTGTGGGGACTGGAGACCTTAATGCTCTTTCACCGCCTAAATGGGAGGTTGCAGAGGGAACAGAGACAGACTATCCCCAAGGCCCTGTGGTGGTTGGTGGAGAACCAATGAACACAAGTTGCAGCACAAAAAGTTCTAATTGGCTGGGAGGAACAAATTTTTCACCCACCGTGAGCGTGCCAGATTTTAGAGCAGGAGCCCAGAGAGGTTGTGAAATTTACTTTCTTGGAGGTATTGACAACTTGATTGGACAAATCCTTGCAAGCTGATCTGAGTTGGTCGTCCTGGAGTGTTGGGGAAGAAGCTTCAGTCTCCTTCCAACCTAAATCATGCTATGATGCTGTATTTTAAGAACCAAGAGCTGCTTCCAATGTAGGCACGTTCTCTTTCACAGCAGTAACAGTTGCACTGTTCCCTGTTGGAGGTTTTTTGCTGTGGCAGACAAGGTGGAACCAGATCAATTGGCTTGTTTCTGGAAGCCCTTTGTATGTAGGAGTAATGTTGGTTTGAGCAGTCAGTACAGAATACAGCAGCAAGACTGTTTGCAGAGAATTTACAGCCAGTCAGTGGCTGTGTCTGGTCCATAATAGGGTTTTGTCTCGACTCACAATTGCTTTCCTCAGTCAGTTGAAAGAATCCTCTTTCAAATCCCTGGTGTTCACTGAATATCACACTAAGTCAAGTCAGTCTTCAGAGCACTGTGCCTTGGAGAAGCAAAGCCACAGCCCCAGGAATGAGGTTTCCCTCCACCTTGCATGCCCTGTTCCTTGACACTGGGTAGGTAAAGTTCCATGCTGTGTGAGCTCCTTGGTGGGCTGATTGCTCCTGTGCTGGAGCAGTGAGACACGACGAGCAAAGTATGTCTGTGAAGTACGAGCTTGTGAGAGCAGGCCCTCTGGTCACAGTACTTTCTCTGCTAGTTTGACTGGAGATGGATCCACACTGGCTGATCCACAGATCAGACAGTTCTTTCCTCTCCTCAGTGTCCTACACAAAAAGGAGCTTTCCAAATAGAAGGGGCAGAAGAGCAGAGCAATGAACCTCTGTGACATGAACATCAGTGGTTTGGCATCCTGTCTGCTCTGGCATTAGTGTGTAGCTTTGCTGACTGAAAGAGGTGAAGGTGTTTCTCCTAGGTCAGAGCAAGAAAGCCAAATGGAAGTAAACCTTTGGATGGAGTTAGGAACTTTCCTGGTGCTGAGGTTTGGGCTACCCGCTCTGCGCTTGGCACTGTGGAGTTTAGAATGGAGAACACGGCCTCCCTGTGCTTCCAGGCATCATGTATTTTTCTGAAATTGCTTGTGAAGTGGCCAGTTCATTCTTCATCCTTTGACTAACCCTGCTTTTCTGTAGTTGCATGCAGTGGATATGTGTTACTAACACCTTCCCTGCCTTTCCAGGGTCACAGTGCACCGGGCTGTTTAGCACCACTGTGCTGGGAGGCTCCTCCAGTGCCCCCAACCTCCAGGACTACGCACGCAGCCATGGCAAAAAGTTTGCCAGCAGCCTGACATACAAAGACGGTATGTGTGTTCCCTGGCAGCAGGGTGGTACTCTGTGGACGCTGGTGTCTCAAGATGTGCCTGCAGCACACACTTGGACTGCTGGAAACAGTGACAGTTGGATGTGTGCATTCACCACATCTACAGTGATATATTTTAACATGTCCCAAGAAATCATGATCCTTGCTAGGACAGAAGGGACCTGACGTTGTGAGAGGAGTTTGAGGCTTATGTGTGGTATTGCTGGGGTCTGATTTTGGTCTGATGTTTTAATAGTACTTGGCTGTTGGGAAGGGGAATTTATTGGTCCAGATATTAAATTGGTTTGTCCTGGTAGGGAAATCCAGCAGATCACATCATCTTGCTTACCTTGATCATTTTGCTGATGGTAAAATGAAGCTCTTTTTGGGGCAGCAATCCTTGCCCCATGGAAGGTGGAGCCATCCCAAAGACAGAATTATATGCTCGGGCATGGATAAGATGGGCACTAGAGAGAGGCTGAGCACGTGGCAGAGTCTGAGGTGGCTCTCAGGAGGCAAGGGCAATATGCCTGAAAGGCTTGAGGTTGAGTTGCTTGGATGAAGTACTGCAGATGAAGTACTGGAAAGTCTGGTTTCTGTACAGCTGTGCAAAAGCTGCCGGGAAGGTCAGCAAGACAATCTGGTGAAGGCATTGGGGCCAAGGTTACAAATGCTCTATGTCCATGGGTGCAGGTGCTGCAGCTGCACCCTGACCTGCCAGCAACACTTGGTGCAATGTGCACGGAGCAGAGAGGGTTGTTATTTGCAAGGAAGGTGGGGCACAGGGACAGACTGAGCTGTTCTGGAACAGCTGGAGGGTGTAATGCACATGTGCAAGTGTCCACTGTGGCCCTGATAGGAAAGACACTCACTCAAACTTTTCAGTACTGATTCACATATCATTTGTTGGGGCACTGATTTGAGGAGCTCCATGGGCAGGGTCTGCACAGCATACTCTGACAAGGCTGGAAATCCACCTAAGGTTTCCCAGTATTTGATTGGATGCATGTAAGGTTGTCTGTCTTGGATATCTTATCTTTTTGGTATTTTAATCAATGCAGAATCTGAGTGCCTTTCTTATTGGGATTGTAAGGAACATTAACATTGCTGGATTTCGAAGTGGGAAGAGGATTAAGGGAGTAGTTTGGGAAAGACAGGAGGTTGGTTCATCTGGATTTTTGTCCAGTTTTGAGGTAAGGAAAATGGCCTAGCAAATCAGGATGGAAAGATGTTGTCCAATTCTCAGCCCTGTTGGAACTCTGTAGGTATCACTACGTACACTAGCTGCCTGTGCTGCTTTTCTTGTATAAGAGAAAGCCAAGCTGGTTCTCACCTCCTCAGGGCACTCCCAGCCACACCGTGGGCTGTGAATGATGGTGTCAGGGAGTGTTCTCAACCCCAGTGTACCAGTCTGAGCTGCCCCAGGCAGCAAGTACTGGCTACTCACAGGTTGCAGAATAAGCTGATGGTGTTTGGCACAAAACCAGGATGTGAGTCACAGTGGAGCCTCTGAAAAGGCCAGCAAAGGCCCTGGTGGCTGTTCTTTCCTGACTCTGCAAGGAGTGGGAGCCCAAGGCAGCACGGATTCTCAGGGAAAAGCATCAGAGACTGCTCTGTGCCCAGCTGGGCATGGAACAGACCTGCTCAGTCCTGGTGCTGGGCTGCCTGCCTCTGTAGGCTGTGTAGCAGGATGTGCCTGCAGCAGGCTACAGGTATTTGAGGCCGTGGACTCCTGCTAAGCCTAAATTCAGTGACAAGGTCTCTGTGTGCTGAGATGCAATTGTACCCTCAAGTACCTAAAATATGGACTTAGTTGACTAGCATGTGTCTAACGCAGCTCAGAATTATAAATCTTGATGTTATACTTCTGTTTCCATGTTCCTTGGCATGCCCTGAGACCCTGTGCTGTCAGTGCCTTGCTGCAGTAAGGGCATTTGGAGGGAAGGTGTCAGGGGCTTGGGAAGACAGGGAGGAAGCAGAAGGACATTTTGCTTCTGGGGAAAGCAGTTTGGAATGTGAAATGAGCCCTTGGTCTGCATGTTTCCACTTAAATGAGCACTACTGCAATGCTGAGCACTGGAATTGAATCCAAACATCACTACACATGGTTGCAATCAGTGGCACTGCAGCTACAGCAGACTCTTGCAGAACATTTTGTTCCATACTCTTTAGAGTAATGGTGTTGAAAAGCAGCATGAACTCCTTGGTAGTTTTTCGTGGCTGTGATGCTTCAAGATGCAGTGTGTGGCATATAGCATTTCACCAATGTTAACTTGCCTTGTTCCAGGGATGTTTCAAGGGCCCTTATTTCTGAAGGCTTTTATGCTTGGAGCTGGAGGAGGGCTAAGGAACATTTCAGCAGAAAGTTTTCTGAACCTCAGGCTGAGGGAAGGTCCATGGATGGTTGTGATTTCAAGTTGGCTTGCCTGAAGCCAGGGATCTAGTAAACTGGGTCAGTGCCATTTCAGTTGATGTGTCTCAGGGCAAGGGGAGGTGTGGGTCAGCTGGAGACTGTCACCAGCTGACTGCAGCTCCAGGCTTAGACACTTCCAAGGGATTGCATGTGTAGGGAAGATTGTCATGCTGTTTGTTGAGTTTAGAGAAAGAAAAACAATTTTTAGTGCTGGTACACTAGAGGAGGAAGTTCCAGTGAGAGCTGGTTTTAGATACATTATTTGGCCAAGCCACTGAATGTAGCTGTAGGAGTACGTTGGGAGTATGGAGCATACATTGGTGCACTGATGAGGAGGATAGGCATACAGACCCTGTGTACTAGGGAGAATGGATGCATGAAACGTGAAAGAGAAATAAAAGGGTTTTCTACTATTTCCTGAAAGATCCCCAAGAGCAGCAAAAGGTATGATTGGCTGGGGTCTCACATCAAATCCCACATATAGATGGTCTGATCCAGGCCATTCTTTTTCATGATAGCTGAGGATTTCCAGTGTGGGAAAAAGGCAAAGTTTCCAGCCTTTTTTATTTTTTTTTGTGTGTGTGTGCATGTGGAGCGTAATCCATGTCCTTTAAAGCCTATCTGTTTGCACCCCATTAGATGCACAGTGTCTGTCCTTGCACAGTCTTTCTGATACATGATTTGTATGGGAGAGGTTGGCCTGGCCTGGGGCGTGGCCAGGAGAAGCCTGAGGACCACTCTGACAGGTGTATCCCAAAACTTCCCCTGAAATGTTTTGAGCAGAGAACTGTAGAGGCATGTCTTCATGGCTCTTTTCCTTCTTCCTTACTCAGGTGGTCTATCCTTAAATTCATAAATAGCTCTGTGTAGCTTGCATTAAGAGGTTGTTTTGAGCTGTACCTTTGCTGGAACTCCTTAATACCTCTGCAGGGAGGTGTTTGTTTTCCCTGGGCAGAGGTAAATCCTGAGAACAGTCCTGTGGTGCTGCTGCTTGCTGCGGCGTGTGCTCTGGTGGCTGTGAGCATGGCCTGGCTGCATTCTGCACTGGACTGAGCCTGGTGTGAAGTGTGAGTTGCTGACTGGGAGTGATCGAGAGCGTGGCTGAGTGCATCATGTCAGAGAGACCCTGGCAGGGTGGTGCAAGGGCTGGGGAGATGCAGAATGCTTCAGTCAGACCCACAGGCAGAGTGTTGGGTGCCACAGCAGTGCCAGTGGGAGCAGCTGTTGTGGGGGTCAGGAAGGTGAACCTGAAAGCCTAATCAAGTGTATAAAGGTCGGGGGATCCTTTGAAGCAGGCTGTTAACTGAGATGATCTGTTTTTATTTCCTCAGAGCTCTTGTCTATGCCAGCCGTAAAACGATTTTCTGTGTCGTTTGCAAAGCATCCGACTAATGGTATGTTTGCTTTCTGGATTTGATGTTCCCTCACACTTCTAACCCCATGCTCACGTTCAGTTTTCTCTGCACACGTTCTCCTCTCAGCCTTCTTGTGGTTTTTTTTGTGTTTGTGTATCTGATGTCCAAACACGCTTCACCTTCCTCCATTGTCTCCTTGTGACTAATGTGCTCACTCATACCCTGTTACTGCTCAGTGGTGCCTCTGCTCTCCCCTGAGGTGTTTTTGTCCTAGGTGAAGAGGCAGAAGGCATGGCTCTGTGAGTGTGCTGCTAAAGCAGCTTTAACTCTGTGGTGACATTGAGGCCTTTTGTCATGCTCCTTGTCGGGAGGGTGGGGATCAGGGGGAGAATACTGCTGGATTGGGGGCTGATGCCCATTCCATGTCATGAAGCATCAGCAGCTTAGGTCCTCAGTTTCTACACTGCAGATTTGATGGATGAAAACAAGAATAACACTAGGACTGCTGTGTGTCACCTGGAAGGGCCTAGTGTATGGTGGGACAGACGAAGTGCACCTGGTGTATCATGTCAGGAGTACTGGTAGCCTCTTGGCCTCCTGTTGTGAAATCTCTGTTAAGCTGGTCTAGTGGTTCCTCCAAGCATGTTGATGTTGGCACAGGGGGGCTCACCTTTATGCAGACGTTACCCTGTGGATTGTGCCTCTCCAGAGCTCTTACTCGTCTGCTGTTGGTGGGTGGTGCTGGCTTGGGGGGAGAGGATGGGTATCGTGCTACCTGGGGTGGCATCACCTGCTTCATCCCATCCTGCCTGTATCTCTGGAAAGGCTTGGTGACAGATGTCTGACAGAGCTTCTGCTAATTTACTATCTCTGCTCCATGTTGCTACTTGCCTGACAACCGAAGTGTGAGTCTGTGAGGTTGTAGGCCACTAGCTCTGTTGTAGCAGGTGCCTTGAACCAGTGTTTATTCTCCCAATACTTTTAAAAAGGTTTCACAGCACCCCTCCTCTTGCATGGCTCCTGCTGCTGAGACAAGGTGGAACCAAAGGAGATCACTGAATGCTACCAAGTATTTCTGCCTGATGCAATTGAGGCAGCTTGCAAATATGAAGACATCCTGCTTGGTGTAATCTGGAAGATGAATGAAATTCAGAAGACTGTTCTGCAAATGAAAGTTTTGGGAAGGATGAAATGGGAAAGGACAGGTCACTGTGGCTTTACTGTTTCAAATAACTAGAGGGAGCCTATTCTCTGTGTTTGCTTGGCTTTGGTTTTCCCAGAGCGGCCAGCTGCTTGGTTTGTCTGTATGTCTGGGCAGTATTGGAGCTCACATGGTCTATGTCAGCAGGGTGTGTTGTTCTATCTTTCCTGCAAGGTTGTACCAAGTACCTTTTGTAAGACATGCTGTAAAACAGTTGCCCCTGCTCCAAATATGATCGGGTGAAACTGGGCATCATGTTTCTCCCAAAACTCCAATTAGTATTTCTTATGGCAAAGTGCTTCTTAATCAAGAAAACAAAGACGGGTCCAGCAGGTGAGAGCTCAAGGTCAGGGATATTTGGTCTAGGATTGACACTGCTTTGAGCAGGAGGGATGTTTACCCCATGAACCACTTAACTGAATGCAAAAAGTGTTCCCAGCTCTGAGTCTGGATTTTGTTTCTGGAGAGCTGCCTCTGTGTGGTGAAATGGAGTGGGTGAACCAGGGTAGTGGTCAAGCACAGCATCAGGCCAGATGGTTTATGCCCTGGCCACACAAGACTTGGGTGGGTGACGCGAGTCCTGAGGCAGCGTGTAGGGAGAAGACATACCTGCATGCTGGTATCTTGTCTGCCATGCAAGGATATCACAGAAGATTGCACAGGGCTCTTCTCAAAGACAGGGAAAGTCAGTGCTTCTGGGCTCCCTCTGTTCTGCACTCTCAGCACTTTGGTCTCAGTCAGACCCTGCTGTCCCCGAAGTCCCTTGCACGGCCTCTGCTCATTTGATGCTGGGCCATTTGCTCTCTCCCCATGCTGATGTGCCTGGCTGCGCTTGGATGCAGGACTCAAACACTGTTGGCAGTCTTGGCACTGCTGGATTTCTCATCTGAGCTGCAGAAGGGCAAGTCTGGCCCTGAGACTGATCATTTTATTTAGCCAAACCTGAACTGCATTGGACTTGGACTGTGTCCTGAAATTTATTCACTTGTCAGACTTTCCTTTACAAAGATGAGCCCCTGCTGCTCAGGCAGTGCCCTGTGCTGCAGCTGGGTGAAGCCTGGGCTGGGTGGGAGTCTGGTCTGCCCTGGTGTCACTGGGGGGACATAACTCTCAAGGGCATTCCTGACCTGCTCACTGTGGGAGGGATTTGGCTGAATGTGTGGCGTGTATCCTTCTCACCCAGCAGCCCTGGTGCTGGCAGCTCCATCCCCACATCTCCGCAGTTTCTCTGTCCCCCAGCTGAACCTGCCCCTCTCCTCTCACTCTCTATGGCCCCTTTCCTCCAGATGTGTTGGAGCACCAGCACGTTGCCCAGTTGCTACGCCGTTTTTCCTCTGACTGTGCCACGAGCCGGACCATCTCCTTGGATGCCACCCTAGCCCATCACCTGCAGCAGTGCTCCTACCACCTGCGCCTCTTCAGGAGCTGGCTGATCTCAGGGCAGGATGACTTGGAGTGTCTTTACGGTACTGCACGCTGCAGCTGCCTCTGTCCCATGCTCTTGTAGCTGAGCAGGGACCACTGTCTGCTTGAGAGTGCAAAGTATGCTTTGCTTCTGAAAAAGGAAAGTGTTTCCCTCACCGAATCCCAAAGGTCTCTGGGCTGCTGCTGCAGCAAGCTGTGTGGGCTGTTGTACCAGCAGTTTTGGAGCCTTAGGCAGGAGCCTTACCACATGGAGCCTCTGCTCCCCATGTGGCTGTAACTGCTCTTTCCATCTTAGGCAATTGTTTGTTGCCTCCTTCCTTTAGCCAGGGTAAGCCCTTAAGCTCCCTTCAGGGTAGGTGCTGAGCTGCTATCCATGGAATGCCCTGCTGGCAGGATGCTCTCTGCAGGTCTTGGTGAGCTGCCACAGAGTGTCCCCATAGTAGTGGAGGAACCAAAGTGAGTAGTGAGAGTATAGGAAGAGATTAAGGAGGTGCTGCAGCTGGTCACAAGCTGAGTGGACTTGCTGTGGAAATTTTGGGGAAGTGAGAGCTTGTGGGTGTGTTGTATCTAGAGAGACTGAGTTAAGTTAGGGTAGAGCTGAGCTTTTGTGTGGCTGCACTGCATGGCATCTTTCCTGCCTGATAGGGCCTCTCAGTGTGTCCTGTCTCTGGTGGGAAGAGGTAGGCAACTTCAGCATTGAATCCAGATGTTATAAATCAAAGCTTGCTGCTGTTTCTCTGGTGTTTTTCAGCCTCTGTCACAGACGAGGAGTCTGGTGCATGGAGGCCTTGGTGCTTCTCACACACGCAGAAAGACTGCTGCCCCCTGAACGAGGCAGCGAGCTGGGGCTGCCTGCTGAGGTTTACTTGCACCATAGGAGCTGCTCGGAGCATGTGGCTTGCTGAGCTGTGTGGTGTGATGCATGGACCCCCTTTTCCATTCTGACCCACAGGTGGAAAGGGCACAGACAGTGCAGCCTTCCATGTAGTGAAGCAGCAGGACCAAGCATTTTCAGACCCTGGAAGATGAGAATTTTTCTTAAGTCTGTTTTTCCTTGATATGGCCCTTTCTGTCAAGCAGACAGATTTGGAGGTTAGTTGTTTTTCAAATGTAATTAGGACAATTCCGTGGTCTCCTGGCAACAAATGCTAAAGAGGAGCAGAATTGCTTCAAGGGAAGAGATGCTGGATCACAGCAGACTGCTCCAGAGCCAGGGCTGAGCTTGGCCCTGTTTGTGATCTCGGGTGGGGAGAGGAAATGAGCTCAGTGCTTTGGACACAGCAGGCTGCTGGGAGGTGCATCCTGCCCAGCACAGCCAAACACAGGCATTAGGTGCTCCATACCTAACTCCTTACCAGCACAGAAGCCCTCCCAGCTGCAAATCAAATATTCACCATCAAGTTCATGCTGTTTTCCCAGTCCACCAGCAAGCCCACAGTTCATTGATGTGTTTGGGATTCCTGCTGAGGCTCTTCTCAGAGCAGACATGGTTGACAGCCCAGGTTTCTTCCTTGTGAAAACTGCATTCTTCTGTCCTCTCTTGGCTTTCCACTGTACTTCTATCCACACAAAGGAAACATGAATTAGAAGATAGAATCTCTGAGTCAAAAGTATTCCATTGGCATCCACAGTTGGAAAGATCAACAGTGGAGCCCTGAAGGAATGTCTGGGAACCTGTGTGGTCATAGATGGGAAAAAGAAACGTGCAAAGTAACTTCATATTGGCAATGAATCACACTGGTGATTCATTATTGGTGATTCATTCAAAGCCAAAGGTCAGCTGTGGACAGAGAGCAGCCCTGTGATGATGAGCAGGAAAGTAGCGGTGATGTCCAGTGTAAATGAATTTAAATTACAAAGGGAAACAGCCCCAAACTCTTATATATGAAATAGTGGACTCTGATCTGACCATCATTACTTGAGACAAGGTGGAAAAGGTAGAAATTTGCAAAATTAGAAATCTGGCAAGGATGTTTTTAGTAGTGGTCTAAGTGGCCTGAGTGAAGGGGTGTGGATTCACAGTTTTGTGTAGATCCAGGAGCAAGAAGGTTTCTAATGGAGTGAGTTGAGACACTTGGGACAGAAGTGGGTTTTTTCCAAGCTCTGTACCATGGTACCTGGGGATGTTGGGAGCTTGACTGAGTTCAAGGGGAAACAAGAATATGGAAGAGACAGATGATGTTTATAGCAGTTCTGAGCTGTGGGTCACTGCTGTTTGGGGCACATGACTAGACAGTCACACGTGCTGTCTAGACTCCTAACCCTTCATATACAATATACACGTGGCATGTTGGAGTTTGTCCAGAAAAATAGGGGTGGATTGATGATGCATGTCAGAGAGGAGCCTGGTGAGTGCTTTGTTCGTGCCGAGACTGGACAAGTGCTTCTTGGATAGAATTCTGTCCAGTTTCTCATGCCATAGCCTGTATCACAGACTCCTGCCCTTCAGGCCCCAGGAAAGAGTTTGGGGGAGCATCAGCAGTAGCTGCACAGTCAGCACAGGGTAACTGTCCGGCAAGGATGCTTCCTGTGGCTTGCTGTCACATTTTATTTTTCTTGCCCCTTCCCAAAGGTGTTGGTTCTTTGCTAGCTGTGTGTTGCAGCTGTGGTTGGAGCCTTCACTGGAGACACGTAGGGATTGTGATCCATAGTGGTAGCTGCTGCCTGAGCTGTGCTGTGGTGGCATGAGCCACTGTTGGCCTCTTCCCCAGCAGCTCAGCAGGTCTAGGGAAGTGTGCAGGCAAGTGGGGTCCCATACACAAACGAAAAGGATTCCTTGAGCACAGTACTCCTCCACCTTGAAAGAGGAAACTTTGGCCATTTTGCTCTGCTTGCTCAGGAGTGGTGCAGTGCCACAGCGCTGTGCAGAGTTGCATGAGCAGGCACCTGGCACTTTGGGGATACAGGTATATGATTTCACATCAGCTGTGTGTCAGTGTCTAATTTTTCTTTTCATGCTGGACCTTTGATTTGCTCATCTTACTAGAGGGAAGCCCAAGAACTCAGATCCCCATTGGTGCCCCTAGTGTGTCTTGTAACACTGCTTTGCCCTATCTTATATTTAAACTTCCTTTTTTCTTTGGAGACCCCAATTCCTGAGCAAACTTTGGCCCCTCTCAAACCAGATTTTGATGTGAAATGACATAAGCCTCAAACTGGGCTGCTCCACAGCTATGTCCCATGACCATTTTAAGTTTTGCCCTCACCTTTTTTGTTTAGCTCTGTCTCCCAGGAGGCCTCTGAGAAAATAAAGAACGTAATTTCTTCCTTCCTCAGCACTTCCACTCTCAGGACTTCTTAGCAACAGACACAAGAATGTGGTCTTTTTCCTGTGTCTTATGTTTCTTCATCCTAGCTGAGGATTTGTTATCCTGTCTTGAATTATGTTTTTAGGCCCTTTGTGGCATAGGTAACCTCTTGAACTCTCTGGAGGATTCTTTATCTCCACCAGCTGTTATTTATTCAGTGGACACCTTCATGGCTTGTGCTCCTTGCCTCTTGTAGAACTGGGTTTGGGGAGGGTATTGAAGCAGAGCCTGTCCTGGAGGTGACTGCAACAACTGTCTGCAGTACACAAACAGGTGCTCCAGGGCTTCTCCTGAGGTGCTGCCAAGCTGCAGGAGTCAGTTTTATCCTGTTGGTGTGCTGGGCAGACATCCTCCCACAGATTGCATCAAGAACTCTCTTATTTTTTGCATTTCAAAGTATTTTTCCTTTTCTGTAGATACAAACACAGTTTATTTCCAGAGTCTTTTTGAGGTCCTTGGAGGAGACTGGGGGGGTCACAGAATGGGAGGTCCAACCCTGAGGAGTTGAGAGGCCATTACATTTGAGAGGTGCAGAGCAGGGGGCAGCTTCATTCCATATACCCGGGACTCACCTGTTTCTTCCTTGCTTCTCTGACAGTTCAGGTTGGCTTGGTTCCACAAGGCATTTACAGGAAGCTGGGATGACGAGGAAGATGCTTTGCTGTGATACTCTGCTGGCTTGAGCAGCAAAGGATTTATTCTGAATGGTTGTGATGCAGCTTAGCTTTGAGAACGTGTCTATTACACACTGAGATGCCTATTTATGGGCTTGCTGGCAGTGAAGTCTAGTTAAAGGGACAAATAATTCAAGTCATTACCCAGCCCTTCCTTTGGACACAGCCTGTTGGGGTGCATGGGGGGCTGCTGTGACAGGGAGGTTCTGTGGCTCCCTGTGGCTGCTGCAGTGTGTGCTCCCTGCTGTGGGGAGAGGGGGCTGTGCCAGGCAGGGGGTCACCAACAGTGGGACCTCTTTAATGGAAATTCTGTTTGGCTTCCGTAAGAGAGGGCACTGTGCCAAGCTCTGTGCCAAGTTCTCTGTCATTGCTGTGTATTTTAAGTGTCCCAGGCTCAGCAGCAAAAATGGCAGCTGCCAGATACTTTTCCTCCACTCCCCTCCATGTGTACCCAGGTGCTTGCTTTCAGATCTGTTACTGCATGGGATTGCTTCGTGGTGATTTTCTTGGGTTAAAAGAGATGACCTGAGGCCTGAGTGTGCCTGTTGTTTGATCCTGTGCCCAGAGTGCCCAGCTCCTTCAGCCATGAGTGCTCCTGCATGGATTTTCCCTGCTGTTTCCTCTATTCATTTTCTGCTTGGGTCTCTTTCAGGTTTTGAAGGCTGTTCCATGGTTCCCACCATCTATCCCCTGGAGACCCTGCACAACTCCCTCTCTTTGCGGCAGGTCAACGAGTTCCTGACAGCCGTGTGCAGGAGCTGCAGCGAATCACACGTCCAGTCCACCGCAGGTACTGCGCAGGTGGCCTTGTCTCTGGCGAGGCAAGGAGCACTCCTGCTCTTTTACATCCTTGGGACACATCAGCCTGACAGGACTGGAGATAAGTGCAGTCCCTAGAGCCTGTCCCAGAATGTTCTAGCCCAGGAATGTGCCATGGGACCCAGCTCAGAGCCATCCTAGGCCATTTACGTGACAAACAATCAGTCAGGACTGTCTGTAGCTGATGAGTTCGGTGATGAGGATACCGACTCCAGCTCTGGAAATCTTAGCCTCAGATTCCCAGGAGTTGATGGGCAGGCATGGCTCTGAATTGGCACTGGTCTTTAGCTCTTTCCAGAGCACCTGCTCATGACTGCTGGGCTATGAGCCATTCCTTTATGTCTGTTGGAATATTACTGATCTGTGTATTTTTTTTTTTTCTTGAAGCTTTGTTTGATTCAATGATTGGGAGCCAGATACCAGGAGACCCCTTTATGTCCCAGCGAATCCTGTCATCATCGTCCTTGCCACTGCGTCAGCGTTCGGATAAGCCCCCTTGGTGTGAGTCTGCTCTGCTCTCAGTCAGGGGCAAATGTAATGGGCAGGGAGGGAAGTTTATGAAGTCAGCAAGGTCAGGAAACCAGTCTGGCTGAAAACAGTTGTTTAGTTCTCCTCCTTTATTGGATTAGATACAATCTAGGTATTGCTCTAATTTCGCTTATTGTGCAATATAAGGCAAGAATAAGCATTAGTAGAGAATCAATATTTCTTTCTCTAGTGTTGCCTCTCACTCAACACTCATGGACTGTGTCTGTCAGGAACCAGGAGGAGCAAACTGAAGCTGGGATTGTTCCATAATAATAAGGGAATGAAATATATTGGTTTTAATTTTGAAGCAAAACATCACACTTCACATTTTGTGCTGTGACAACAGAATCCACTCTTGGCTGTATGCCAATATAGCACTGGATTACAAGGTAGAATTGTACTCTGTGTGCTTGGGTTTTCATCAGCTGAACTGTCAGAAATACCCAAGACCAGCTGCAAGCCCCTGACAGGTCACACAGCATATAGACAGCCCTCACCTCTTGGTTGCAGAACTGTGGGACTGTGACTGTTCGGGTGGGAAAATACTAGCTGCATGTTTTAAGATTTTTCTTCCTCTTTGCAGACAGCAGTGGCCCCTCCAGTACCGTCTCCAGTGCAGGCCCATCCTCCCCAACTTCTGTGGACAACTGTGCTCGTTTCAGCTTCACTGAGAAACTTTCCATCAGCCCCCCAAAAAGTGAGGAGCAGCTGACTAGCCAGTCCCCCGAGCAGGAAGAGAGTCAAGCTCCCCGCAGAGGGCTTGATGTGCAGGAGGGCATGTCTGGGCTGTCAGTAGCAGAGCCAAGTGCCCCAGAGACCCTGATCTGGAATCAGGGCCCAGAGCCAGGCAGGATTCTGGAGCTGTGCAAGAAGGAGCTGGCAGGGGAGGACGCTGACCCAGAAGAGAAGAACATGGGGGAGCCGGATGAAGAAAAATCACCTGGGGAAGTGTTAGAGCCAAGTAGCATAGGAAACCCAGAGTGTGGTGAAGGGTTTGACCTGAGGCTGGCTGGGGAGACAGTGAAGCCAAGTGAGGGGTCTGTCAGGGGAATGACTGGCCTGGGTCAGTCTGGGCTGTCCAAGGAGATGCTGGTGCCCTGTGAAGAGGAGCTGCTGGGAGAGGTGTTGGACCCAGAGCATACAGGCAAGGAGCTGCCGGGGGACAGTGCTCTGTCAGACCAGCTTCTCTCTGGTCACCTGTGCCAGGTGCAGCCACTGCCTCCTGAGAAGAATGTGGAAGAACTGCAGCTGCTGTGTCAGAAGGATCAGCAAATTTAGTGGCTCACTGGACAGCACACTGCAAGCACTTCTAAGCCCAAAAGCAGCCTGACCTCCTGCATGGCACCTCACGCAGCTGGCAGTCCGTAGCAGAGAAGAAGCCACTTCCTAGGGCCTCAGGATGCTGTGGTGTGGAAGAGACTGCTTTGCTCCTCCACAAGCCAGCTCTTTGCCATTCAGCAAGAATGTTTGCCTCGTTAAATGAGCAACAATGCAGTCATGGTACTGGCATGGCACCTCCATGGAGCAGGGACATGGTGCTGCACTGGTGTCCCAAGGGCTTTGTGCTCACTGGGATAGCAGCATTAGAGGACTGGTACAGCCAAGGCTTTTAGGGTGGTAAGTCCAAAGGGGACAGATCCTCCCTGGTGACCTTTTGGCCCACAGCCTTCAGAAGAAGGCATTCTGGGCCCAAATTAATCAGATCAATCACAACCACCAACCTCTCTGTTTCTTCCTTCTTCCTCTCTCAATTCCCATTGTTGGCCACCAAAATCCAGAGAGTCCATGGTAGGAAAACTAGCAGAAGCAGAAAGCATTCTGAATGAGTGTGGAAAAGAAGGGTAGTGAGGGCATCAGGTTTGACTGCCACTTGCAAGGAAGCATCCCTTTGGCATGGCCTTGGATGTTTCCCTGCTGGGCTGGGGCAGGCAGGAGCCTGTGGATCCAGCCTGAGAGAGGTGTGCAGGGAAGACACAGTTGTTTTTTTTTCTCATCCCCAAGGATCAGGCAGGGTACAGCTCTGAGGTCTTGGTGACAGGGATTAAAAGAAACTGCTATTTTGATAATTCCAGGACTATTAGAAACCAATAAGGAGAAATCTTTATTATATAAAGTGAAAAGTATTTAATGGATATTTATGTAAATGCCTTGTGAGCACAAGCCTGAGGGCGAGATTGATACGGGTGTCCCTGCCGCATCCTGAGTGCCGGCCAGGGCTGTGCTTCCCACTCCTCCTGTATTCATGGACAAGTCTGCGTGTCTGTCTGTAGCTAGGATCTGTGTTTCTGTGAAGCTGTGCCCAAAGATCTCTATGCTGTGTTGTGACGGTGTGTGTTCATAGTAAATCTATGCTGTGGGTCCAGTGTCTCTCTGTCTCTGATGCTGACTTGGCAGCAGTGTGTATGTGCCAAAGCTTGCAGGTGCTTGGAACAGTAAGCCCTGCTCGTGCTCTGTTGTCCTGGAAGAGCAGCTGTAGCTGGAGTCAGACCTGTAGTAAAAGCACAGGCTCCAGGCCAGGAAAAAAGCCTCCTTTTTCCTGCACAGGAAAACTGGTCATACTAGGGAAGAGCTCAGGGGTGTTTGTGGTAGAATGAAGACACTTGGAGTGGTGTGTTCAGCTCCTTTCACCTGGTCCACACCTTCCTGTCACTTAAAGCACATCCTGGGTGTCATGTCCTTTTCCTCATGCCCAGTAATCCCAAGCTGCCACTTGGGAAAAGTCATGTTTACTTGCACTGAGAACAGAGCAGTCATGCAGCTGCCCAGAGTGTAGCACTGGGTGGGGGCACCCCAGCCCCCTCCCAACTTGCTGTGCCTGCCCTGTACTCTCTCTCCCTGCCTTACAGATCTGCACAGTGCAGATCTACAGCAGTGCAGCCAACCCCTGCGCTGGCTGAGGGACCACAGGTGACTGAGCAGCGTCCATGAGATTTCCCCTTGGCACTGCCCACAGCCCTTGCCCTGCTCCCTTGCACAGACAGTGGCCTGTGGCACCTGCTGCCACCAGCCACGTCCCTGCTGAGCACCAGCCACATCTCCTGCCAGGACCTGTGTGTCTCTGTCTGGGGACGGTGCCTGGGCAGGGTGGCTGCCACGATGGACCCAGCAGCACCTGCTGCAGGGGGTCATTGCTGAGAGGGGCATGGAGCTGGGCCCTGTGGGGTGGGACTGTGGCTCTCAGGTGCTGATCCCTGCACAGCCTGAGGCTTGTCACTGCACACCTTTGGGAAATGCACTGCAGTCACAGGACCTTGGTTAGCTGGAGTATGGCCAGAGACAGTGCTCATTTACCTGAAAAGTAGCTGTGTGTGGAAATAGTTCCTGCTTTATGGTAACAATTCATGGTTCTTCCCATCAGCACCAGGTATGGCAGGTCCTGCCCTGAGGTCTCCACCAGGGCCTGCACAAGCTGTGGTCTGTTCTAGGGCAATGATGGCCTCTCTCCTGAGGACTGTAGCATGGAACCTGCTTTCTTTTTTCCTGGCATCCACCTGTGCCATTGTTTCCTTCTGAGGGCAGGCAGGCAGGAACAGAACTAACTGGGCATCAGCCTCTCCTGACTGTGTTCCAGCACAGGCAGAGCAGCAGCTGTCCCAGTTTTCTGATAAGTAGCTGAAAGAACTGAAAGAGAATTCCCTTGCTGGAGGTCCTGTTGAAGTTCTGCAGAGGTGCAAAGCCCACTGCTGCAGTGGGGTCAGGCATGGGATCCCTGGCATGCCTGCACCCAGGTCCCATGCAGGCAGGTGTGCTGCCAGAGACCCTTGCAGCTCAGAGTGCCAGCAGCACAGGGCAGAGTTGCCATTCCCAAGAAGTGCAGGGACAGGCAGAGGGCTGCAATGGACTGCATGATTCTGGAACTGTAAGGAGTGATGGTGTTGCACGGCAGACAGGCCACACCAGGCTCCTCACAGGATTATCAGGAGCTACTTTCCCCCTACAGCCCTTAGCCAGCTGTCCCAGATGTTCCCCGGGAGGGGCCCACGAGTTACCCTGCTGAGGCCAGGGGCGGGGGGCTGTCCCAGGCAGGCTCTGGCCTTATGTGCATGTCCCTTTCTGAGTCACAGCTGCTGGTGAAGGTGGGGTGTTGGTGGAAAAGCTGGGGCTCGCCTAAGCTGGGAGGCATGGGAGGCTGGCACAGCAGCCATGTCTGTGTGCTCCTGCCTACAAGCGTGGGCTCACTGAAAGAACAGTTGCAAACCACTGGAGATGTTCTCATTTGCAATTAATGTGGCTTTATTATTAATGTGTTGGGCTCCTCTCTTGACAGCAGTTAGTTACAGTGTTTCACATGGAAATGGGCAAAAGGACAGAACTCAAGGAACTAAATTCAAATAGAAATGTGATGCTGAAGAAAAGAATCAGGGCTCTCTTCTTAAAACATTTAGCATAGAAGAAGCTAGGAGCACAAGATGCCATTTCAATACAATTAAGACGTTCACTTTTTTAATTATAGGTTTAAAATAGTATTTTTTACCTATTACATACAGGAAGATTACGCGTTGTTGCCCACATGCAGAAACAAGCAAAAGCAGAGTTTAACTGTTTCTCTCTATAGTGTTGTATTACCTCTGGCTCCAGTGGGTCCTGCTGGCTCCTGTGGCCTGAGCAGGGCCAGACTCTATGAATCAGCATTTTCCTAAGTCTTTTTCCCCATTGTTTTTTTAAGATGGAAGGGGGTGGAGGAGAGAGGGACGTAGGGAGTGAGAGAAGCTCAAGGCAGAACAGACTGTGACAAAAACTGAAAAAAATGTGGAGCCTTGAGGACGGGGAAGCAAACTGGTGTAGGATAAAGGTAGCCAAGCAGCAGAGCTGCAGAAGGCAGGAGCAGAGCATGGAGGGCAGCGTTCCTCCTGCAGTCCGCCAGTGGCCACACTCCTGCCTGGAGGATGCAGGCACCTCACAAAGCCTCACTATTTACTGCTGCTTAGTCAGAATTGCTTCAAGTTTAAAATTGAGAAAACATTCATGTGTGGGTCTATCTAAAGTTAGTGCATTAGCTTTTACATCTAGCTAGGCAGAGGGATCCCAGGAGCCAGTGAGGGCCATGCTTGTGCCTCTGGTGTCTGGCAGCCGGCAGCTGCCACCGTGGCACGGGGCCGGGGTCTCCCCAAAGCACAGTAGACAAAGCTCCCCAGCATTCTGGGGAGGGGCAGGGGCAGATGTTTTAGTGCCTGCAATTGCCAGAACCAACATTCATGAATACTGACCCCATCAGGGTACAGAGAATGACATTTATTGTGCTGGCAGACACAGCTGATTCCATGGTTAGAATGAACACGGCACAGGGCAGGAATTTGCTAAAGCCCTGAGTAAGCTCACATGCTCCTAACAAGGGCCATAGCCAAAGAGCTGGCTGTGCCTTGGGGAGGCTGCTGGCCTCAGGCCTTGTCCTGCAGCTGCTGGGTTTTAGACACAGCCTTGCAGATACATTTTTGCTGCCCACAAGTTCTCTATGGTCTTTTCATTTTGTTTAAATTGCAGCATGTTAGTATTTGTACTGAGAAAACCTCTGAACTGACACTAAAAGCACATGGTATCATGTTAACATGTATAAATTAAAATATTAACACAAAATGCAGCTTAACGTTAAAAAAATAAATATATAAATTAAAATGCAAAATAGACCATTTCCCTAGAAACTCCATTTTAGTGCTAGGAGCAGGTTTCTAAGCAGCATTTTCTTCATGTCACCTGCCAGAAACTAGCATTGAGACTGAAGTGTCCCAGGCAAGTGCAACACAGGGTCCGAGGATGCTCATGGTGGAGTCAGCCCTCTGCTCAGGGCCAAGCACAGTGGGTATCACAGCAGATGGAAATAGGTTGTGCTGACTGACAGCCACTGCAGCACAGCTTTCCATCTCATTCCTTCTTTTCCAGAGCACAGCCTGCTGCCACTCTCTTTGTCTTACAGAAAAGCTATCTTTGTGGTAAGATCCTCTGTCACTTCTCTTGGACGTGGCAAAGGCTCATGGATGCTGCAGGCTTAGTGCACCTGAACATCCCACTCCCTGCTGGGAGAACTGTCTCCCACACTGAAACAGGTCTGTGTGCCAAGGAGGTTCTGGGTGGCTGTTCAGTAGCCACAGTGCACTCACTGCACACATTTGTGTTTCTGCCAGGGCCTCCAGAGAGCAAGAACAGATGCCCACAGCAACGTGCAGGCCAGGGAACAAGCTGCAAGGTGGCACCACATGGATGAGCAGCACCTCACCTGTGCCATCAACACACCCCTGCCACAGTGTGGGGCAACTGAGAATGACTACACTTGCTAAACTACTTTTTCCCAAGTATTTTGGGAAGGGCCTTCTCTTCCCTCACACCACAAGTTGTATTCCCCACATCCTGGACACTTGGGGGGACAACAAAAAGCTTGTACACAACTATAAGGCTTGGAGCCTGGCACACAGGCAGTGAGGAGATGGCTGCTGCGTGCAAGCTGGCACAGCACAGCGCCACAGCTGGGCACCAGCCTCCCCCAGCATGGCTGCGTGCTCCTCACCTGCCTCACCTCAGTCCTCCAGAGCCTTTGGTTTAGGGACAGGGAGGTTTCTTGTACATCCTGGGCCAAGCATGGCCAAGGTTTTTCAGCCCTTCTGCTGTTGAGGGGGCTGTAGTTGTGCGTTTGGATGCTCTTTTTGTGTAACTGTTTAGGCCACAGCCTCTCTGTGCCTCCTCCTGCCACACAGCTGGTGTGCAGGAGTCAGTTGGCTGCTGTGTGTGCAAAGCTCAAGTTAGCAGGTTAGGAATGTGCTGAACCCTCCCCTCCCACTGCCATGTCCTTCATCCCAGCTCCCTGAGCACAGCAAACAGGTGCTGCAGGATGCCACAGGCGAGTACTTGGGACAGAAATTTGCCAAGCTGGCTTGTGGTGGTCGTGCCTAGTTGGAGCGCAGGTCCCCTTGCTCAGAACACCTCCTGTATGCTCAGGAGGGGAGATGGAAGAATGACCTTCACTGTTACATTACAGTTCAGAGGGTTTTGTCTTCCCTCGTCTCTCTGCTGCAATTTCTTTGCAAGTTAGATTTCACCTCTGCCCCCTGCCTCCCATGCACTCTGCATGCAGCAGCAGCACTTCAGCCCTCACCAGAAAGGTGAGGTTCATGGTGCTACAGGTTAAATGGCAAGGCAGCCAGGAAGAGAGTAGAACAAGCTCTCACAGCAGCAAGGCAGCCAAGATAGTATACAGAAACTGTACAGGCAGCAGAATAAAGCAGGGAAGGTGAAAGTGCCCCTGGCCTGCAACTGCTCTTGCACAAACTCTTAGCTCAGTCCAGAAAATTACAGAGCCCTGCACTTCTTCCTCATGGCATCCAGTGCTGAGCAAGATGGATACCCGATTGCCTGACAAATGGGAACCATGTAGAGGACTAAACCAGAGAAGAACTGGACTGTGATTAGATGGTGTCTCTCATGTTGCATCGGTGACTGAAGAATCAATGGATGAACACAAAATGTGGGAGATCTAGAATTCAATCTTACAGGCTGGAAAAGATTCGTCCTGCATCACAACAGTGCTGCTGCTTGCCAGTACCATGATGTTTAGCTCCTGCTGTTTCTCATGAGTCTGTTGATACCATTCTCGTGTTACCTCAGTATCGTGTGTTGGGATCAAAGTCACCTGGGAAAAGAAAGCAGCAGGGATGATTGAGAACAACTGCAGTGAAAAGAATGCCCATAGGAGCTGAGGCTAAAATTTCTTGTTAATTTTGGAACACTGTACCCTTGGTACTGCTTGTTCTATTTAGTGTCTTTCAGATGTCAGGCTCTGAGGCAGAGCTTTATTTTATACAGTACCAACACAATGGGGCTCTGAACTGGCAGCAAACTGGCAGCACTGACACCATAATGATGAGAATGGCTGCAGAGCAGGGGAGAGCATCGTGCTCTGGAGCTCCAGAGACAGCCTCAGAAAGATCCTTCAGTGTGAAAAGGAACAGTACTGGCAGTGTCACTGTTAATGGACACTATGTGCCCATTGACCCAGTGTGCAACTCGGGGAGCTTGAAATATGAGGCTGCTTCATCTGGAAGAACATTTATACCTTTCTGTATATGTCTTCAGGAGTGCCCACCTGGGGTGTCCTGCAAGCCTGCCTAAGCAAGAACTGTTACAGAACATTCTTGTTTAAATGCTCTATTAGTAAGTTGATGTCAGAACAATCTTCAGAAAGCCAGGCTAGCAAGAGATGCCACTAGGTGTAGGACACTGGTGAAAATTCAGTTTGTGTTGGTGTTTGATTTTGCTTGAGGATAGGCTCATCCTGCAGTAGGTAAGGACGAGTGTATGATCTCTTAATGCTTCCTCCCCTTAGGAGGATGTGGAAAAGAGGACATATCTGCTTCGATTCATACCATTTTGCAGATGTCCTCCTCCTCATTAGTACAAGCAATTACTCTGCTGAGACTGAAACAGGGTATAGCCAGTACTATTTGCTTCCTCTCAGTGTACTCCCTTGGGTATGTGACACCCATCTTCTTCTGAGCACTCGTGACATCAAAAGCATGACACACCCCTTTGTATTTCCATGGCCTACCTGCAGGTTCTCTCCCCACTGAGACTTCCCTTCCAGAAGTGCATCCAGCACCGCACGGCTTGGCTCTCCGTTGGCTGCATCATTCCCACTCACAACATAATAAGATGCTCGAACCCGCTTGAAGAACTCTGGGTCTGTGTTCTTCCCGCTGCAGTGGTTGGGGATGTAGGCCAAGTCCACGTAGACAGGTGGACCCATAGGCACCGACAAACTGCTCTTAGGACTATTGGAAGCTTTGGAAAACAGGAAAGAAGAGGCTATCAAAACCCTTCTGCAAGGGACAAACACTCAAATTAACACAGAAGGACTTGCATTCCAGAAAGACTTTTCCACTGCAGCAGTGAAGTTGAGATTTATCCAAGCTCTGCTGCTCAGAGGTGACCTGGGTGCATTTCTGGGCCAGTGCTGTCGCAGGACTTGGGTGGGAAAGGAAGTTCTGCTATTTTTTGAGGAGGGATTGGAAAGCTTTAGGATCAGAAGCTTTTTTCTGGGGAAGGGAACCAAAAATCTCCATTATTAACTTTTGCAGAGTTGTCATCCCAATTAATATTTAGTCCTAACTTTTGTCAATAACCTACATTTGCTTAAACACACACACGCCCTCCCCCATTCTGATAGCCTATGTATGCTATCCTAGGGTATTACACTAGTCTTTCTGGAAGGTCCATCCTGGCTTCCTGCCATCCCTGCTACTCCTAGGACTCTATTGCACTTTCATATCAATCTTTTGTACACCTCAACCTTATCACTGCTTATAACTTTTTATGCCTGCCTGGGAAGATCTGTTCTCTGTTCTGCTGTATTTAACCTAGTGCTTTTCTCTGTGTTGGACCTATAGAGATAATGCACTTTTCAGGAAGGATTTCTTACCGGGATTTGTTTTGATGCCATTAACAAGGCTCTTGCCAGGGTTGCTGTGACTACTCCGGGATAACTCATCCTCTGGCATCAGTGCACTACGTGGTTTGGGCTTTTCTCCTCCATCTCTTTCTTTTTTGGCAGTGACAGATTTTGGAGACTTGTCCGATGACTGTTTCACAGGAGTGGGCGATCGTTTCCCTTTCGCATCTAATTTCCGGGCAGGTGAGGAAGATTTGGGTTTGCTCAAAGGCTTCCTGACACCTTTGTTCTTTTCTTTTATGTCTTTCTTGGAAATTTTATCAGTTCTGTTCATGCTTTGCTCGTTTAACAACATATCAGGGTCTACCATGCAGACATCAGGGTGAGGAGGATGTGGATGGGGATCTACCATTGGAACAGGCTGAGGATCATGGCTGGACCTAGAACTGGCGTGATGAGCATTCCCCACAGCTTTGTCCACTGGGAGGAAATCAGCATCTTCATCTGAGTCCATGTTGGCATCTGCTGTGATGGATGGACATTCTTCAGTCTCAGGAGGGACATCAGAGTCTGACTGGGAGGTTCCAGAATCACTCACTGATGTTGGAGGGGTTTCCTCCACTGTGGCACTTTGCATGGGACTGCTTCCAGTGTGGGGCGGTCTCCCCTGCACTGAAGGGTGACCTTCCTCCTGTGAGAGGTCACTGTCTTCAGAGAGCTCATGGGGGCTCGGGTTGATGAATGAGGGAGAGAGCTCTCCCTTTCTCTGCTTGTATTCACATGAGGAAAATTTCTGTCCACAATCAGAACTGCCTCCTAAATGGGTCTCCATGTCATGGGAAGCATCTCCACAGTCCTCTGCTTTTTCACCCCTCTGCACATCTGGGAAAAATGGCTGGAAACTGCTTTCAGGGGACATCAGAGAGGAAGGACGGCTTTGCCTCTCCGTTTCCTCTTTGCCTGCGCATGGAGAAAAACTGCTGTCAAAATCGGGACATGTTTTTTCATCTTTTGCCTCTGCTGCATGGTATGTGCTTTGGAAAGCTGGCAGACTGGTGCTCACCTCTGTTGGACCATTAGCTGTAGTTTCATCTTTGTGCTGACAATGAGAAAATGATGTCAGCACATCAGGGAGAGATGTCAGTAGCAACGGCTGTTCTGCAAATGGTGCCTTCTGCTCTGGGCTGCCACCACAGTGCTGCTGCTCTTGCTCTGCAGAGAATGGTGTGGGCTCTGAGCCCTGGCGCTCTTTTCTGCATGGCAAGGTGTGGTCACCCATGCCACAGGGAAATGGAGACCCATGTTCTTCAGCAAGGACTAAGTCTTTGGTTTCAGCTGTATGTATTTTCACAGCATTATCTGGAACCAGTGGAGACACATCCCAAGCACTCCTGGTACCTGATTCCACTCCTGCACCTGTGGATGTGGAAAGCATATGGGAATAGAAACTGTCTGCTGTAGTCAGTATTACAGGAGTGGTGGCTTCAGATGAAGGTTCCTCTGACAGGCTGGAAGAGTCATCTTTCAGCTGCTGCTGGGTCACAGACTCTTTCTCCACACCTTTGGAGAACACCTTGTCTTCTTCATATGGACTCAGCGGTGAGAATTTAGGAAAAGATGAGTCAAGGCTGCTGATTTTCTCAGAAACCTCCAAGTACTCATCTTTGTTTCCCTGGTCTGACAGCAAAGCACAAGGAGACTCTAAAGAAAGAGAAATATCCCTGAAATGGCTTGCGGAGGTTTGCTTATGTCTGAATGTGCTGACTGTTTCAAATCCAGAAGAGCTATCCATTCCTCTGCTCTCTACCCTTGGGCCCTGTTCATATACTTCTGTTTGTTTGCTGGAAGCAGATTTCAGGTATGTGGCTTGCTCTTGGCACTTGGAAGCCACTGCTGCACTTGGATAATCTGCTACCCAGAAATGGGATTCCTTTGTGGATTTTTCAGCAATGTCTATCTTTTGGGAAGAATCATGGCACATTTCTGAAGTTTGCTCATCTCTGCCCATGTCTGGCATGTCACTGTAACCAGCAACATATGTCTCCACAACAGCAGCTGATGCAGTCGTCCTACTTTCATATTTCTCTTGCCAGCCTGGACCAGAGGGAGAAGAGGCAGTGGAGCTGGGTGAAAGGGGCTCCTGACATTTGCTCTGCAGGAAGGGGTCTGAGACAGGGAACTTGCTGATGGCTGAGATGTGTGTGTAGACAGTGCCTGCAGCTTCAGCAGGGCTGTGCAGTTTAGACTCCTTTTCAGACTTCTCCTTAGCACCTTTTTCTAGCTCTGAGTCACTTGCACTTTCTTCCCCTCGACCTGCTTTCTCATAGTATGTATCTTTGGGATTTGGGATTTCAGATTTCAGGGACAAAGATACCTGCTCCTGGCTAGACAAAATTATATTCTCATCTGGACAACCAGCATCAATATAGGTGGATGATTTTCCTTGATAAAAGGTGTCAGTTGTGACGGTGGGAGAGGCAAATGCTGCGCTCGCAGATGATGGATGCAGTGCAGAGTCCAGTTCTCCTGGCAAAGCAGAAGACACAGTGAGTTTTTCCTGTCCTTCTGATGTCCTAGGCTTCCCTGTTTCAGACAAGGGGGAGGATCTTTCGTGGATGTCTCGATAGTCAAAGACTGAATCTGCTTTATCCTTAGGGGATGCTGGAGATGACAGTTCCTTCTCAGCAGAGGTGTAAAGGCAGGATTCTTCTTCCTTTGCAGACACCTGAAAATGTTGACCTTTTTGAGAGTTCAGTGCTGTCACTGGCACCTTGTCAGTGTGACCTGGGCTGTGTGCACCCATGGCTGTGAAGGGGGAGGGTCCCACTCCAGACACAATTATCTTCTCATAGATGTCAGCATACTTGAAACTTCTTTCATCGGGGTAGGGAGTTGGTTCTCTTTCTTCTGGCTCTTGTCTTGTGGAAGTGTCATCATCTCTCTGTATGCAGACCCCTTCCTCATAGGAATAGGGCTCAGGGGAACTCCTGGAATAGGTCTCTGGAGGATACGCCTCTCGGATGGTAGCACCCACAGCCCCAGCACAGCCAACAGCATCACTACTTTTTTGACATGGGCCTTGTGCTGGAGGGGAGCGTGCATACTGCCCTGACAGCTCAGCACTCCCTTCTGTGGACTCCGCAATAAATTCTGCTGCTCTTGTAGATTGCAACAGAGTAGATGCTGCTGCTGTCTGCTCTTTTCTTCCTGTAGAGTCATCCAGACCCTCAGTGGATTTGCAGTCATCCTCTTGCCTGCTATCTGACTTGTATTTGCAATCTATTTCCTGATACAAATCACTGATGTCTAATTTCTTTTCAGACATCTTTGATGGGACATCCTCCCATAAAGGTGGCTTGCAGGGCCTGTCTGCTTGTGGAAGTGTCTCTGTCTCCTTTCTCACTGCAGACAGGGGAGATGTCAGAACTTGGTCTAGTGACTTTGCATAGATATCTAGGACAGCTTTCTCCTCACTGTCTAAGCAGGAGCAATCTTGTTTAGAGGTCAACAACAATTCTTGACTTTTTTTGTTTCCAGTTAAAGCTTTGGCCTGATTTTCCTCACCAGGGACATACTGAGGAGATAGAGGAGAACCTTCCTTTTGTGTCCTTTCTGGGACAGTGATGTCAACAGGAATCACATCCACTTTCTTTGTTTCTGACATAGGTTGGGCACCCTTCTGTGTGTCTTGTTTGTAATCAAATGACTCCATCTTTAAACATTCAGTTTCTGCTTGCAGTAGCATGGGTTTGTCTTTAGCATGGTGAAGCTCCTCATCCTCCTCACTGGGTAATTGCTCTCTTCTCCCACTGTCTCTCCCTTCCTGAAGATACCCAAAGGCAGAACCCCATGCTTCCCTTTCTGCTTCTCTCCAGGTATGGCTGCCAGGTAAGGCAGGAGACAGGTTGTCCTCCTTTCCCAATTTAGGAAAGGATTTTGTTTCAAATTCTGGTACCTCATCCAAGAATGTACACTCTCTCTCTTTGTCATATCTCTGCCGCCTTCCCTGAACAGGGACCTCTTCTACCTCTTCAGGAAACCACACTTTCTTCTCATAACTTAAATCTTTCATGCAAAACTTTTCCATTTCTGGAGATTTTTTTTCTTGAGCTTCTGTGAACCTGCAAGATTTTATGCCTTCAGTAGAAATGTGTGAACATGTTTTATCTTCACTTGGGCTAGATTCTGTAAAATGTAAGCCCTTTGCATCTGGAGATACTTCCTGAGAGTCCAAGCCTGCATTTCTTCCCCTCAACAGGCCCTTTTCTGATGCAGAAAATAAACTGCTGTCATCTGGAGACATTTCTTCAGTTGAAGAATCTCCGGGTGATGTGCCTTTAACTGAACTACTTTCTGGGCAAGGAAAAGATTTTGATGCTTCTTTCAATTCTTTGGCAGAAATTTCCAGTGATTTTTCATATGTAGCTGGGCTCTGGTCTGTGAAACACATGGATTTCACAGCTTCTGAAGAGAATTTGTCAGTGCAGTTGGACACAGTTTTTTCTTTTGTAGATATCTCTTCTGTGAAACTAAGAGCTTTGATATCTTCTGGAGAAATTCCTTTAATAAAAACATCTGAAGAGATTTCCCTGCTGAAACTCTCAGCGAGAGAAACTGATTTGGTCTCTTCTGGGGAAATATCTTCAATGGAAGCATGAGAAGATTTCTCTTCTTCTGAGGTGTCTCCTGTGAAACATAGCAGTTTTCCTCCTTCAGTAGTAACTCTCTTAGAAATATCTGAGGATTTTTCTTTACCAACGCTTTCTTCTGTAAAAGAAGGTGATTTGATGCCATCTGGTGAAAATTGCGAAAATTTGTCATTTTCAGATTTGCTTTGGCTTGTGAGCTGTGGAAGATCCACATTTCCTAGAGAAGTTCCTGTGGTTGCAAATGGCTCAAAGGACAAGTGTTTTGGAAATCCTATTAAACTTTCTGTCATGGTTTTAGTTCCTTGCTCTTTCTCTGGTTTTGTGCTGGGACGTTCCTCATCCTCCCCGATCACCACCGTGTCCTGCTTGTGGTAAGAGAGCCAGGGCAGCTCCTCCCTCCTCACTGGTTCTTCCTGTACCTCCTCCTCCACAGGAACATCACTGCTCAAAACCAGTTTGTGCTGCACAGGTCCAGGCACTTCTCTTTCATGTCTGGATTTAGCCACAGATGCCTCGTCCTCTCTGAGAGGTTCACCCTTGGCTCCCTTCGCCACAACAGAAGTTTGGCCTTCCAGTTTCTTGGCAGCAGCATCCGTTTGTTTTTCAAATAGATCTGAATCTACTGTTTCCAGCTTTTCCTCCACTGGAGACTGGTGGAAGGGTGTGTGCCCTGCACTGGTGGGGCCAGATGGAGTGGGAGAGGCCATTTTGACTGTGCTGTCATCGGGACTCGTGCATCGCTCTTCAGCCTCTGCAGAGTCAGCCTGGGAAAACGGTGCTTCTTCAGTGGATAAAGGCATCACCTGGGTGGGAACACTGATTATCACATTGTCAGGGCATCCTTGAGGAACAAACACAGGGGCATTGTAATGCCCTCTGAGTTTCTCAGGCATCTCAATATTTGGAGTCCCATCTTCTTCATCTTCTTCATCTTCTGCCTCCTCGTGAAGGTCCTTTTTTTGAGTTTCCACTTTCCTCTCTCCTTCTGCTAATGCATGGAAATCTTCAGGGGGTGGAGATTTAAAGCATTTGTCTTCCTCCAAGGATGATGTGGGAGAAATTGTGCCAGCAGAGGGAACATAGTCAAGACCTTGGGTTGCTTCAGTCCGAGAGGAGGGCATACTGTTTCCTGTGTCCAGAAGTAAGGAGCTTTTTCCAGTTTCTTCTGTTTGTGGTGCTGTTATGGATGCAACAGATTGATCCTCTGCTACTGATGTTGCAAAAGATGAAAGCTTGTCACATTCAGTAATGGAGGTAGCAGAAGATATGTGTTCCTCCTCAGCTAGAGGTGCTGCCACAATGTTTGTAGGATACGCCAGGATTTCAGACTCCTGCCCAGCATAGCCCTTGGTTGAAAGATCAGCAGGAGGCATGGTCTGTATTCCACGTACTGCTTCAAAAGAGCCTGGATGGTCAGGAACAGAAATGTTATAGGCATTGACATCATACTTCAAGTGTGGGATCCTCTCTTCCTGTTCATCATGTATTTCTTCATCAGAAATGGTCTGCTCTGTTTCTGAGTAGCCAGGGATAGTTTCATCTTGGATATAAGAAACATGTTCTGCTGTTGCTCCTGGTGGGACTGGCAGGCTGCTCAGATACGACTCTTCCTTTGTTATGTCCTTTCCAAGTAACTTGGTTTTCTCATCCATGAAACTAAATTCTCTTTCCTTCTCTGTAATAGTGAACAGTTTGTCCTCCCTATCATCCTGATTCAGCTCACAGAATTCTCTATTCTTCTCCACTTTCTCCTCTGCTTTCATGTGCTGTTCTTCCTTTTCTTCCAGTTCTGCCTTTTCTATCACGTCTTCTCTCTTTTCCCTCTCATCCTCTTCCTGTACCTCTGTCCCCTCAATATACTTTTCACAAGTTTCTGGTTCTCTCTGTTTTCTGTCCAAAGAGATTTTCTCCTCTTCCTCCTTTTCTTCCTCTCTGAACACTGGTGGCCGAGCACCCTTTGCCAAGAGGTCTGTATGTGATGGCAGGTGTTCTTTGTCAGGAAAAGCCTGAATGTCCTTGCCCTGCTCAGCTTTTCCCTCCCAGTACCTTATGTCATGGTTTTCGTCTATTGTTTTCCTTTCATTCTCTATTTTTTCAGCAGGACCACCCCTCAGCTCCTGCTGATGGACTGCCATTTCCTCTGCTGATGATTCTTTTTCCACATCAGTAGTAGTTACTCCCTGATCAGGGGTCTTTCTTTTTAAAATCAGATCCACTTCAAGGTTACTCTGACCAGTCATATCAACAGAGTCTTTTATCTCTGCTTCAGGTGCTCCCATAATGTGATCACTAACCCCCATATCAGACAGTTCTTGAGTCACCTGCAAGGCCCCTCTCTCCTCATGCTTCAGTTCCTCGAAGTCCTTTGTAAGATCTTCTGGTGAAGACAGGACTAACCTCTGTTCCACTATGGATGTCTCTCCTGGATCCACTTGCACAGATGCCTTCTCCATTGGTAATGTCTTAAGGTCAGCAGCAACCTTTTCAGGTTCTTTCTCAGGTTTTACTTTGAGCTTCTCTGTTTTGAGTCTGCCTGGAAGTTTTGCCTTGTACAATGTTTTTCTTACTTCTGGGGTAAATGGTTTCAAGTCTGGTTTGGGAATTTTTTTGAGCTCTGGTTTGTTTTCTTTCTTTTTATCATCTTTTTTTGAATCTTTTTTCTCATCTTTCTTTCCATCATCTTTTTTAAAGTCCTTTTTCTCCTTCTTAATCTCTTTCTTTTCTTTGTCTTTCTTCTCCTCTAATTTGGATACTTTCTCTTTGAGATGCTTTTTCCCAGCCTTGTCTTTTGTCAATTTTCTTTTCTCAGCTTTGAGAACATCACTTGTTTCTGTCTTTATCTTTTCATGTTTAACAGGTTTCTCTGGAACTTTCTCTGTGTGTTCCTTAACTTTTTTTTCAATTTTAGCATCCTTTACAACTTCTGGTTTTACTTCCTTAATCCCCTCCTCAACTGCTTCTTCCTTCTTGACTTGCTTTGTCACAGATGGCTTGGGGGAAGACTTAAGACTCTCTTTACTGTCAGTTCTTTGTTTAATTTTGGTCTGTTTCAGCACAGGTGGAGGTATTCCAGAAGTGATATCTTTCTGAGTAGCCACTGGGTACCTCAGAAAATCCAGGTGCTTGAGTTTCTCAAGACCTTCCAATATCTTATTTTGAGGAGCATTTCCAGGAAACAAAACCCTTACAATTTTCTCAGTTGGGCTGGCTGGTAGCCATACCACTAGGGCTGTGATAGATGTGAGATAGGGAACAGAAATTTCACCTTCTTTCCCATTTGCAAGAATGATGCCAGTTTTTGCTTTACTGTTGCCAGCCCATTTCTGCATTAGAAACTGCATTTCTTTACTGTCCTTGACAGGGTTCAGTATATACATGTCCAGCTTACCCACTCCCATTTTGTGGAAGAGTGTGATGGGCTCAATGGTGCTGCTCACCACCCTGTAGAGAGGCTCTGATTTAATGCCCAGTCTGTTGAGATACTGCAGTGTCATACACGCTTCTTCGATGCTCCTCTTTACTTTCATGGAGGCTTCAGGCATCTTCAGCTTTTCAGGAACATTAAAAAAAACCACCCCTAGCTCAGGAGAAATTAGGTTTTTCATCCAGTCACTGTAGTTGGTAGAGCCCTGGGATTGTTCCTCCTCTTGCTCAGCAACTTTCCTCTGCAGTAACCCGTTGATGCCAGGCAGGTTGTCTGCACCAATGTGGGTGAGCAGGATTGAGTCAATCCTATCCAGGTGCCTTACCAGCTTCCAGAAACATGATTTCCTCTCAGAGCCACCATCCACAAGGATGTTAAACCCATTGACAGCAAAGAGAGCAGAATCACCTCTTCCCCCAGGGAATATGTAGCAGCAGGGCTTAGAAAGCTTCAGAAAACCCCCTGAGGTGGGTGGCTCCAGGAGATCAAATGGAGATGGCACATCAACTGTCTCAGAGACATATTCTGCAAATTCAGACACCCCATCCATTTCTGGCAGAACTGGATCAGGATTCAGTTTTAGATTAATAATGTCCTGAAATCGAGGATGCCCAAGGTTGCTCCAGGCTCCTTCTCCTAGGCACGACACAGTAAGAGAGGCCTTGGTATCTGAATGAGAGTTGCTGAGAATCTGGGTGACCTAATGAGATAAGCACAGACAAATAAAGGTTAAATAGAGCTTTGAGACCTATACAGCACTTTAAAAAAATGCAGCTAGTTAATGCAGAAATACTGAAGATATCATGAGCACTTTACCAATGGGAAACATTGGGGATAGATGAAATAGTTTGAAAGCCCATGGAAAATCAATGCATAGAGAGCCATGCTCTCTTTTGAAATTCTTAATGTTTTTGGAAGCTGCCCACAGATATGTTAAGAACTGCTTTAAGAAATGTTGAGTGTTTGTTCCTTGCAGAGCCAGCCTGGAAGGGTATTTCAAGCTGAACACTTAAAGGAATCACCCATGCCTGCACCTTGGAAAACTTAAGACAGAGAGTTAAAGCAAGATTCCCAAGACAATAACATTAATTATTTATAGTATGCAATTTTTTGCTGGATTTCAAACCCATCTGTCTGCAAATCTGCCTGAAGATTACCTGAAGGAGGGTGCAGGCTGCATTATTCTACCGTGCACTCTGACCAGGAGGGATGTGCTGGATTACGGCTCACACTCACCTCCGGATCTGAAAGTATCTCGGCAAACTTCTGGTAAGTAAAGGTCCCTGTCTGCAGGACCAAGTCTCCTTCCTGGTCTGAGCTCTGACCACACAGGATCAGTAGTTTGTGGGCTGATGAATCACACACGAGTGAGCGGACCTATTCAGACAGGAGATGAGGCAGAGGGCTGCCGTTAGAATTTACCTGTACTCCACACCAGCACCCAGAATCCCAATCCCACGGACAGGCGATAACTCACGTTATTCACAAACAGCCAAACCCTACGTTCTCTACATACGAGCTGAAAATGGAAGACACTGCTACTGTCTGCCCAACACAGCTCCATGTCACATCAGAGTTCCTGTGTATATCCTGATTACTGGCAAGACCAGAACACCTGGCCTTTTCACCACACCTTGCAGCAGACTGGCAATAGGTTTTCACTCTCCAGAAGGTGCAAAGTGTGATAATGATGACCACCATGTCAAGCAAGGGCAGGAGAGCTGCTGTGGAGAGAACTTGATGGCACATCTGGTCCTTACCTCAGACACAACACTGTCCACATTAGGATTTACCAGGATCACCGTATCCAGGGTGTCACTCCGGTGATGAAGAGTTCTTTGGCCTGAGGAAACAAAAAGGATTAGACAGGATGAGAGAAGCTGATGAGACAGCATCCAGCTACTGATATTTTAGCCTCAAAAATTCCACTTCAGTATGGGTTTGATTGCAAGGCTGCAGTTTGCATTCAAGATCCAGTTTGATACCCAAGTCTCATAAAACAGAGCAAACTCTTTTCAACAACAAGGAAAGAAATCCTTCTGCTGGATCAGCACACTCGGCTCCAATGTATTCTGGAGTCCAGAGAACCAGGCACGTTGAGCTGCCTGCCTGTGCCAGATGGCTGTGTCAGTAAACACTGGCGCAGACAAATTATCCCCTTCCAGACAGAAGTGCCTTGCCTCATCCCAGCTGCCACAGAGAGGTGTCTCTAGCACTGCCCAAACCCTAGCCAGCACAGGGCTCTGTGAGCCAGTCAGTGGATGCCAACTCAGCTTTCACTGGAGTGGTGCAGCCCTGGTAACAAGTCTCCACTCATTCATAACAATTGTTTTTCTTTAATGAAGCATTTTTCTTTAATCCAAATGTGCAGTCCTAAGCTGCTGCTATGGGAAGTACCTAGACAACAAGAATTCTCATTCTCCTATCAGAGGCACAAATATGAAACAAGACAGGAGTCTACTTTCTCTCTCCATTTAGAGAAAAAAAAAAGAAAAAAAGGAGAAGTCAAAGAGCAAACAAGATCCGGGGAGTGCAGAAAAGCAATTCGTGTGCTCACATTGTCATGGGCATTGTACAGATATTTGGCAAAATGCTACCATAATTCCAGGGCCCTATTAAATTATTAGACTGTAGGGTAATGATTGTCTGCCATGCTGACAGCCAGGACCAGAGCTACTGCTGTATGCCCACATCAGACAGCTCTGGAATGCAGGACAACATACAGCACCTTCCTGCAGCACTTTCCTGGTCACTGCAGGCAGCATGGAACCTTTTTTGATTACAGTCTTTGCTAATACCTACCTCTGGACATTACATCCACTCAAAAATCCAGACACTTAGAACTTAACTGTTGGAATGTATAATTTATAGGGTTTAAGACCTTCATAGGTTTTAATCCCTCATATAAATTAGAGGTCCAACTATTTTTATTTTGCATCTTTCAGACAACTGTTGCTTGCTGACAATGTTCTTTCCACCCTCCACAACCTCCCATTGCCTCTTTCTAGGCAGATCTCAGTTCTTCTAAAATAGCTCTATCAATCTGGTGGAAGGATGGAAAGGGTGGAAAGGATTGGAAGGATGAAGGTCAATATTCAGCACAGCTTTAAATCAAACTCACTTTACTGGAATGTTTTACTAGCAATTAATCAGACAGATAAGCCCAGAAGTTAGCTTTCAGCCCAAAGAGAGCTAAGCTCTCAGCAGAATTATTTGTACTTGGCATCTGTAGCTGCTTTCTGAACTTGTCTTTCAGTTTGGCTAAAAATCATCCCTCCAGACTAAAGCCAAACCATCACTGTGCAAATGCATTGAGTTCAGTGGCATTTCTGGCACTGGACATGGAATAGGCACACGGCTGGAGACACTGGGAAGCAAGTTCCTGTGCACAGAAGGGATGTTGCAAGTGAACCATGGGGAGCAGCATGGGAGGGTGGGAGGAGGCACAGGTGAGGAGGGCCCAGGAAGTGGGGCCAGGGGCATTCTGTGCAGCCAGAAGAGACAAAACCCAGTCATCCTTGAGGCAATGATAATTGTGAAGGCATTGCTGATGTCCCAGAAGTGCTGACAAGGAGCACCCTGGATCCTCAGGGATCCACAGCTCCCCCATGCCAGGACCTCCAGTCCTGCTGCTTGGGGCTTCCAGAAGAGAAGTGATCTGCCCCCATTTTTCAACATTACTACTGGGACAAAGTGACACAGCTTCTGCCCCCTTGGTGCCTGTACATCCCAGACAGAATTTTAGCAGTGGTTACCCACATCACTTGGGGAGCACTGCGTGATGCACAGCACCAACACCAGCAGCCTCGTCCTTGTGCCACGTGCCAGGGAGGGCTCCTGGGCACAGTGCAATCACCGTGGCCACCTGTGGGCATCTTTCCAGGCCTGTGGGCGTCTGCCCAGGTGCTGCAGGGGGAAGGCCAGCCTGTGGATTGCCAGCCAGGCAGCACTGGTGACAGTGCCAGCTGCAGAGGCAAGGGGCCCATCTGCAGCACTAACAGGCATGAAAACACTGCTTCTCACTGCCATCCCATGGTCCCAGCCCAGGCAGCTGAGCTGTCCCCGCTCAGGCTGTGAACAAAGCCTGGCTGTTAGCATTCTGCTGGCAGCCCCTCACCCCCATGGGGAATGTTCCCTGCACATGGGGAAGAAAGAGAAGGCTCAAGCTGCAGGGCCAGCAGTTGCTGGCAGATGGGGAAGGACTGAATCTTGTGAAGAGCTGTGAAGATGATTAAGGGACTAAATTGTTTTAATACAAGGTGAGGCTGAGTGTGAGGGAAGGATATTCATACTCAAATTTTCAATAGGAATAAATAAATACCTGATGGGAGGGAATGAAGAAGAGGAAATCAGATAGGCACTGTCAGTAGTGCTCAGTGACAGAATGTGAGGCACAAATTAAGACACTGGCAATTTAGTCTAAACACAAGAAAGCACTTTTTTTACTGTGAGAGTGGTCAAATACTGAATAGGTTGTATAAAGAGGTTGTGGAACATCCATCTCCAGAGATACTAAAACCACAATTGGATACAGGCCTAGGAAATCTGCTTTTGCTTACCCTTCTGGAACAAATGTGATTGGACTAGACAATTCCAGCCTACAGTTTACCAATTCTGTGATATTGTGAAGCACTGCAGCCCTTCTTAGCTTTGCTCCTGACATGCTGTGGGGTAGATTGCCTCTGTTCAGTTGCAGCAGTTGATTCTATCTTGGGAGGATCCAGGAGCAGAGCTGTACAGATAGGCCATTTCCAGAAGCATGGACTCACTGCACACCAATGGACCCACGCACACCAATACCCCAAACTGTTTTCTAACTAAATTCAGAGGCAAAGCAGAACAGCACATGAACGCCAGGCTGAACTGCAAACTGTGAGTAAGGCAGCAACACAGTTCCCTGAGGTGGCCCATGGCCCAGCCTCTGTTCACCCCAAGCTGGGGCAGTGGCAGCCCATGCCCGGCTGAGGCACTCAAGGCCTCCCTGAATCCAAGTGCCTTCAGGCTGAGAAGCCCTTTGCTGGCCACTTTCTCTATATAGCCTGTGGTAGCAGCTGCACAGACATAGGATTTAAACGCACAGCCTGGCACATCATTCCCCTCACTAACAAAAACCATATGCACCAGGAGCACGTAGCAGTATGGCTGACATTGCAGACATGGTGACTGGAAGCATGCTGTTCAGGTCACTTCCAGGTATTTGTCCTTATTAGAGCTCTATCACAGTGAAATGTGTGCATTGCAAATGAGAAAATCCCTCCATTCCATTGACCAGTACAAGAATATCCTTCTCAGACTCCTGAAGACTGCCATCTTCAATTTACCTGGAACAAATATCTGGACACAGCTCATCTCCAGGTGCACCCTGAACACAGATCCCTGGCCCTCTGGCTGCACAGAGGGCCCTGTGCAGCCCTCTCCAATTATACTCAAAAGCTCCTATGTTAAATAAACATCCTCTCTTCAGTAGCACTGCATTTCTCATTTTGTATGAACCCTCACTCTGTGTGTTCAGGTACATTCTGATTTCTGCAATGATCCTTGTGCACATGCACTTCCAGGAAACATTCCCATCTATCATGTCCCCACCAAGGCAGAAAGACCCTGGTCTTTACCATTTTTTTCTTTGGAGGAGAGTTTCTTTAGTCCCTAGGAACTGCTGTCATCCATCCCTATGGCCACCGGAATGAGGAAGAACAGAAGTATACAAGAAGGAGCACAGAAGATTCACAGGGTGTCATTATTGTATTTTCTGTATTATTCCCCACCCTATTTTTTTATGCATCATAATATAACCTAAGATTAGCTTTGCACCAAATAAAGCTCTTCAGTTAGGGTACACAGTGACATTCAAATTTCACCCTGCCATGAAACTATTAAGCTCTTTTATGGAGTCTAGAAGATTTAATTTCTTTAGTGTGCTTGATTTTGCTTTTTTTGACAATGAATTTAATAGACACCATGACTGTGAAATTTAGTTGCTGAAGTTCCTCACAGACCTTTCTAGATCTCAGTAACTGCATCATCTATAAGTTTAGCCACCTCCGTGCCTCTTCATCATTACTGTACTGATCAGCTTTGTATTTAGTAGTGGAAATCATTAAGCCCTTGTACTTTACCTCTGAATGCTGCTCAAAGATGATCATATATTTGTTTGATAACTTGATGTCTGTCTTTTAAGTAGTTTTGACTCATGGCATTACTTGCCTTTTACCCACACAAAGTGCTTGCTGCATAAGATATGGAAACATAAAAACATATGGAAAGATTTAATGCACAAATGCACCTCGTTCACAACCACAGTAAGGTTTCAGAAAAGAGACAGGGCATTTGCCTTCTCCACACAGATCACGTTACTTACCATTGTGCAGAAACATCTGCAACAAGCACCCTCACCCCAAAGGCCCGCAGAAGACACATACAGCTCCTCCCTACAGGGCAGCCACCCATGGGTGCCTCCTCCTGACCATGGAGGCACTACACAAAACATCCCAGAGGTGGTGAACAGCAGCTAATCTGGGCTAGAGGATGGATTTCCATTACTAATGCTGAGAAGGGAAGAAAAGAATTCTTTTTTTTTTTTTTTAAAGACTGTGTACAGCTCACATACTAGAAGAGCTGAGGGTACCCTCATTGCTGTTCACAGCATTCTCAAGAAGGGCAGCAGAGGAGAAGGCTGCTGATCTCCCTTCTCTAGTGACCAGCACTAGTACATGAGGAAATAGAATGAAGTTGCATCAGGAGAGTTCAGATTGGACATTAGAAAATGTTCTTTCCCAAGAGAGTGGGCAGCCTTGGGAAGAGGGTCCCTGGGGAATTGGATACAGCACCAAGCCCATCAGAGTTCAAAGGGTATTTGAGTGATGCTCTTAGTCATATGGTTTAATTTTAGCTAGACCTGTGAAGAGCAGGGAGTTGAACTTGGTGAACCCTACGAGTCCATTCCAAATAACATACTCTGATTATATGGTCCCTTGAGCGTAGAATTTCTTTGGCTATGGCAGAGGATAGCAAGTGAAGAGCAAAGCCATATTGACTCTGGAGTGGCTATGGACTAACCATTCAGGGCTGCACCTGCAAAGAGACAGAGGTAGAGAACGGAGGAGCAGATGCTGTGGGTTTAGTGCTCAGCAGTCAGGCAGAGAGAGCTCTTCTGTGGCGGTCAGGCTAGGCTGGAAGAAAGGACAGTGCACTGGGGTGACTGTGACAAACAGGATGCTTGAGAGAGAGATGATCCTACAAACAGACAGATGGCTGTAGAGGCAGAAAAGGAGGTCATGCTGACAGCACAGATCCTTGTGTTCTGCTACTTTAAATGGAAACACCTAAAGCCCCTGTAGCTGCAGAATAAATTTTGGGCTAGTCTGAAGAGCTGTCAAGAATAGATATGCAAGATGCTACTTGTTATTTTCTTTAATCTTTCAGACCATCAAATCTCAGAGATCTTATTCTGTTAATCAGGACTGGAAGAACCACACTTACAGCTCACCATGCTGAAATCAGAGACTAAGTGTCAGGACTGCAGGACTCAGTTTCTCACCTCTGTGAAATGATGCCTTAGGCGAGAGCAGTGGGTCATTTTTCAGGTGACTGTGCTGAAATCGGTCATGATGCTCTGACTGGTGCAACAAATCAGAATGAACATATGGGGCAAAAGATGATTAAAGGACTGGCACATCTTGATGAGAAGTCAGGTGGGACTGTTTAGCCAATAAAAGAAAACTCAGGGCAGGGATCTCACTTACCAGTCTGTGTACCTGTCTGATAGCAGGTGTAAATCTGGGATGCAGAGCTCCCACAACTTTGCTATCCAGAGGATGGAGACTGCTTGTCTGACCACACAGAAGTCAGTCCTTTCCCATCCAAGGTGCATTCTATATACCTCATTACCTCCCTTAGGTCTTCCCACACCATTCACCCCTCCTTTGTCCCCAAAATTATTTATCAGGCTTTTCAGGCCAGGTTCTATCTGTAAAGTGAACACCAATAATACACTAATAAAAAATACAGACATTTGGAGTCTGAAAATGTTATCAAGGCTCACAAGCCACAGTGATTAAAAACCAACTCTTCCTCACTTCTGGCTTAGCTGACATGAACATCCCTCTTCAAGGGGACACTGTTGAAAAGACCCTAACAAGAAGATCCTAGATATTGCTATGGCTCAGTACCTTTTTGCTACACTTCAGCAAAGAGCTGAGCCTGGGAGCATGTGGTCTTCCTGATGTTTATTGAACAAAGCCCACCTCTGAAGACAGTCAAACCATGCATAGGGTTCTTAGAGAGCATGTATTTGCAGAGCTAGTGCAAGCTGAAAGACTGCCATTTCCTTCACTCTGAAATTACATCATAACACTGAGATAGTAACTGACTCTCATTCTGAGGCTGTGAAGTCTCCAACTGCAGTTTCTTCAGTGCCAATGGAAGAAAAAGGACCCAGCCCCAAATGGTGTCCATTCAGAGAATGAAACAACACAGTCATTCACCAGCACTCCAGGACTGTACCAAGTACAGCAAGCCACAGCTCCTTGGGAGGGAGATTGTAAAGGCCAGAGGAAAAGCAGAAAAGGTTCTGCACTGAACTCTGGGCTGGGTCCTGCCTCTCATTCTGTCTGTCCAGATACACAGTCCTGTGTCCAACCGCACTATGGACCCACTCCTCTGCCAGACCAGGGCTGCCCATCTTGCTGCCTCATCAGTAGCGAGGGAAAGGAGTCAATGTGCCCCTGTTGGAAGCAATATCACACTCCCAGAACCTGAAGAGCGCACAGTTCCTTCCTCCAGCAGGCAACCTGAACAGAGTACAGCTGGCAGATGGGACCAGCTGCGGCTGACAGAGACCTGGAAGCTCTGCCAGCTAGTGAGGTATGCTCAGGAGTTAAAAAATAAGCACAAAGTCTGCTTTGGCAGCCAGTACATAGCCAATAATTGTGGATTGTTGGCTATGTACTGGCTGTATTGTCGGATTCAGGTCCTCATGTGGTGGTTCCAGCTCAGGAACTCAAACACAGTTTCTCACACCCCAGGGATATACCTGGATGTGTTTATCACAATGACAGGACAAGTCCCACTCCATTCCTTCTGACCATTTAATGAGAGTGTTGTGTCAGACGAGACGAGACTCTTAGGCAAGGTAAGGAGAGAGACACCAGGTGAAGAATACAGCTAGAACTTGGCAGAAACCCCACAGAAAAGGCTAAGAGACATTCTGAGTCCTGGGTGGGCAGCTGCTGTGCAGTGGTGCCTAACCACTGCCTTCCAGAGCCTGAGGCAATGCAGCAGTCCCAGAAATTCTGGGCACATCCGGCTTTTGTTGCTTTTCCAGAGATGAGCAGAGCAAAGGGCTTAGCCAGATCACTAGGGATCACAGCAAAAGGGCTGTCTCACTGCCTCTTTCCCTCCTGACACAACATGTGATAGCTGCAGTAGCTACTTATTTTCGTAAGATTATTGGGAAAGCGCTGTAGTTTTAGCTTGTTAGTGTGATTCAGCATCTGAGAATGATGAGGAGCTGGCTTCAGACAGTGCTTTGTGGTCCAGCAGCAAGTGCTCTGCCTCTCATAGTCTGAAAAAAGTCTACTGTAAAGATCTATTTCATACACTTCCTATTTTTAGGTCTTCAAACACGGTGCAGAAATAGAGAAATATTTATTTGTCAATGGCTAAATCAAAAAATCTATCCCCTTAAAGGGGATCTTTAATGATTTTTCCAGAAAAACTCATTGTGTACCAGCAAAGGGAAATATATTTTTAACAGAAATATGAAAATAATCTGAAAATTGGGAGGCAAGAAACTGCAGCAAAGTGCTGAGCCCCTGTCACGGGGGGCCAGGGCAGAGCCAAGTGCTGTTTGTGGAGCAGTGGAAACCATCACCCAACAGGCCACAGATGCATCCAGGGCATAAAATGAGGGATTTAAAACTGTGTCTAGAAAAGAAGGGGAAATCAATGGTCTTTAAGCAGGAAGATATTATAGGTATGAGTTTTTATTTTTTATGAAAATTTCAAAATAGTGTTTGATGATTTTTGATATTGAGACACCAAGTCACACAGTTAAAAACACAGCACTACTGAAATAAAGTTCTGTGAATTTGCAACAGGAGATGTGCCTTATCTGAAGGAACTGAAGAAACAAAGCAGTGTGCAGAGAGAATGAAGATAATTCAAACATCTTTATGAAGCAAAGCATTCTATTTGGACTGAAAGCATACCCACACCAACTTAGTCCTATCAACAATGGCAAATCTCCAGATACTGGCTTTGGCCTTAGCTAATATCCCAACTGCAGACTGAGGGGAATTTGGGGTACACATGGTATACGGACCACTATTGCTCATATTCCAGTTATATTGAAGCTGAGTAGAAGGTAGAGGAGCACCCTCCCTACACTATGACCACACATCCACTAAGGGTCTCCTGCTGTGTGGTTCTGTACCTGGACAAAAGGGTGACAGGGGTTACACCCAGCCCTGACAGGGAGCCGGGCAGTGCAGCACAGAGGGCTGAGCAGAGAAGCACACAGCATGTGCAGGAGCATCAGGAGAGGCAGAGCAGAGCTGGTGATGCATTCTGTGCTCCTCTGAGGGCTTCATCTCAAGCTTCCAACCAGAACACCCACACAGTTGTCTTCAGGAGGACAAACAGGACAACCAGTCACAGATACACTTCCACAAAACACTGCCACATTGAACTCTCTCAGTGTAAGAGGAGCTGTGAGGTGCTAACACCAGAAAAGAAGAGAGCATCTGATTTGGGACAGAAAAGGCACAACTTCAGAACAGCTCAGAGGCAGAGCAAAAGCCTTAAAAGCTGCAGAACTGTGCAATCAGAGAACTCAGTTTAAGAAGCTACAGAAAGAAGACAGCATCAGCAACACAGCTCCACAAACAAAAAAAAAGATTCTCAACAGGAACAGAGTGAAAAAGTGGAATTAATTGAGAACCATACTTGGAGGGACAGAGAAAGAAAAAACACAGCAGTAAGCCAGTAGAAAGAAAAATATCTGTGGGAGGACCAGGCAGCAGTGGAGGAGAACAAGATCTGGTTTCTAGAAACATTGCTGAATCTGTCAGGATGAAGAGAGCTGAGGAATCTGAAAGTGTTCTCAGGTTTCCTTTCATGTATAATGCTGGAGATATTTCATAACTCACCTGACCATACTGTTACTGCATGCCAGGAGAACTGTTCATGCTTTAAGGTAAGAGCAGGCTCTGTGAAATGACTGACTGCCTCCTGGGGATTTACTACAAAGGTGAACCAGCAGCAGGGCAAGAGAAGGAAATTATATATTCCTTAAGGTGTGGGAGGTTGTGGGCACTTGCCACATCCCAGGAGATATTTCTGCTAACCACTTGCCTGTGCTTCCCATCTTCCCTCCTCCCTGTGATATTTTCATGCCATCTAGAGCTCCTCTCCCAGGCAACCTCTATTTCTATACCATGTCAACCATAGCAACCATCTCTTGGCTCCCTAATTGCACATACTGTCTCACTCTTATGCTAAGGAGCAATTTGATAGCTCAGCCATTTTAGAACCACTAATTGAAGATGCAGGTACTCACTTTGGAAACAGTTTCACATATTTCCAGAAGCTACTGCCTTGCAACTGGAATTTATACCACCACTGAGATAATTGATAAAGTGAGCATTTCTACCTAGCTTATCAGGTGCTAGATTGGCCACAAAAAATATTCTGTTCCCTGCAGCAGCTTTGCTGACTCATGTAGGCCTTGCATCCTTCTGCTGAGGAACAGTGTGGCATTCATGTAAATCAGGAATGAAGCCCTGCACAGAGACACGGCCTCCAGCTATGTGAGGAGCTAAAGCTGTGACTTCTTAAATGTCTCCAGCTAAATCCACAAAAGAAAACCTAAACACAACTTAAGACACCCTCTTATCTGGTGTCCTCACCCCACCAACCCCTGACAGACTTATTACAGCTGGTCCCTTTGGAAACCAAATTAATATTTCCCATTCCTGTGTCAGTTGGACTTCAGCTGGGAGTTGCTGCCAGTCCCTGAAACAGAGGTTCCATAAAACCACTCCCATTGGCACTGAGGCAGATACCCTGTTCCAGCTTCCAGAGATCTTCCAGCTTCCACAGACTTACTCCTGTAAGTCATGAAATTGGACAGCTTATTATCTCTTAATTTTAATAATATGCATCCCAGAACACATGCTCTTACAACCAGAACATTGCACAGACTGAAGAAAACTGCATGTTTCTCTTAGTTAAGAAGTATCTGGGTAATGCTGACTGACTGACTTGGAGGCCCAACAGCTTATGATGACTTGCTCTTTTTCTTTTTTTTTTTCCCCCTCAACTGATCAATATGACAAATAAACTGCCTGAGGCAGGGAGAACTTAATTGTGTAAAAGAGTGGATGGCTGCTCACATAGGGAAATAACTCTGAGATTTCTTCCTGTTTGCCTGTTGAAATGCCAAATTTCTGGAAGAGAGTCCTGCTTCGAACTTACAGCAACTGTTTGGACTCTTTAAACCTCATTTCTATTCCATACTATTAACAGTCTCATTCCAAGTAGCTTCTCTTCTCTCCCTTGCTTGCTTTTAGGATGACCTTCTGAATGTCAGCCCTCATGAAGATACAGATATTAGACCAGCTGTGAACTCTGAGTAGGTGAGGTGATTGGTGAAGCAGAGGACTGCACCCTGCTAGCCCTTGAGAAAAAGCAGCTCTCCTCTGCCAACAGCTTTCTTTGTTACATCTTGACTTTGCGCTCTTGGATCTAGTTGACCCTTGACAGATCCTCTGCATGGCCTGTGTTCCTGGGATTTGATTTGTGGTGGAGTACAGCAATAATGAATGTGATACAAAAAGTTATTTCAAAGTTGAGAACTTCAAGGCCTCCTGTCCCTTCTGCCAGCAAACACAGGGCCTGTCCATTTAGCACTGAAGGGAGAGGGCTTTGGAAGCAGCCAAGGAGGTTTCTAGCACAGTAGTCCAGGCCATCTTCCCCTCACTATGTCCTCTCAGCCACTGCCTCTCACCAGTCAGCTCGAAACAAGCTCACTTAAGTCTTATTGAATCTCAGGAGCCCCTGCTTCCCAATGCCACCCCATCTAGTCAGGTCCCTTTCAGCTTGCAGGTTATGCGCTGGAATCAGGAACTGAACTTACTAACCAGGCAGAATAAAAAGGACCGGGAGAGGCTTCCATCACCACAAATGCTTCTCTCAGGGCCTCTCACTTCTTCAGCTCCCTCAGAGCCATGCAGGCATGGAAGTCTTCCTTGCTCCTATGCCTTCCTCTTCCTTAGCTGTGGTCTTTGACTTCGAGTCTGGACCAACAGCAAGAAAGAAAAGCCGTAAGAAATAAAACTCACACATAAATCTATCAACCAAGAACTGGGCCAAAACACACATTATGCTTATACCTATCAGCCTGCAAGCTGATTCTTGAGAAAGATGCTACGTGGGTCAAAGGCACACAGAGCCACCCTATCCAATGCTTTACTGTTGTGCAAAGGAATAATTTTTGATGGAGGTCATTGACTTCTTACATGGCTTGGGTAGTGTCTGCATTTCTTAACTTATTAAGTACTGCAACTTAACTTACCCTTCTTAATCCATTTTTAGCAAGCTTTTCAGAACATAAATCTAGTCACCCAGAAGATAAATCACTGGCTTCTTGCCCATTTCTCTTCTAAGAACATGCAGAGTGCCTGATGACAGACCGACATTCCTCAGACAGTTTTCAAAAGGGAGGTACTAATGGCCTTTTCCTTCTAGTTTTTCTCCTCAATTACTTAAAATTTTGACACTGAAGCTTAATAGAGAATGGACAGATGATATCTCAGTGAAATAAAAGGCTAGAAAAGTGCAAAAGCAATTAACTGAATTTCTCAACTTGAAAGTCAATAGAGGAAGCCAATTATGCTGCCATGCTTTCATTTGTAGCTATAGCAAGTTGTGAAAAACAGCACTGAACTTTTACAGCCCCGAGGTAGGTTCTAGCACATTGTCAAAGACTTCGGTGCTTCACAAGAAGGTGCATGAATGACAGTAACATGTGCAAATGTTATTCAGTAGCTTTGTAGCTACTGAAATGTTATTCAGTAGCTATGTATTGATAACAGACATGCATCTTGAACCTTGCCCCTCTGCAATTTGCAAGTCTCCTTCAGCTGGTGATTCTCAGCCTTCAACTTCTTGGAGGAAATATTCAAGCCTTTACTTTCAACAGCAAAGAAAGGGTTCACTAATATCTTCCCAAATACTGATATTGGGATAATGCTGCTTTTCAGAAAAGCAGAAATTAATAAAAAATGTATTCCCCATTAAAAAAAAAAGCCAAAGAAACCAAGCCAACCCAGTAATATTCTATGCATTTGAGAAATCAGTCAAGCAAGACTTCAAAGGCTGTCTCAGGAGAACTAAGTACCTGCTGGCCAAGGAGATTAGTGCTCACGTTCATCTGTGAATAAAGCATCAGAAGGACAGAACTTCCTGAAGAGCTGGATACATAACTAATTGTGCCATCAATACTAACTTTTGAGATCCTGGAGAGGAAGCTATGAGAGGAAGAAAACTGATCTAAAGTCACCACATGTAGAAATTTATCTCCATTTCTTTAATGTGAAGCAAAGGTAAAAACAACCCACAGAGCTTAGGCACAGCAAAGCATGAACTAATGAAGACTGCTTTTTGTGTGTCCACCCTGCTCTGTTCCACCACCATAATCCCAGCTCCCTCCACATTCCCTGCTGTCCACTGCCATAGTCTCAGCTCCACTTGTGAGCCAAAACTCCCAACTGTGCAAGTGGCAGCACGCTCAGAGACAGCCATGTGCTGACAGCTGGCGTGCAGGACAGATGTGCACTGCTCTCATGAAGGCACTGACTGATCACTTGCCTGCTCCACCAACTTTCACAAAACTGGTAGAAGCTTGTTAATTTCAATGTTTAATTGAAACGTTTTTAATGTTTTAGAAGGAAAGTGTTTACAGCAAACACGGAAGGTGTATTTGTAAGAGGAATTCATACTGTGCACCCAAGCACCTCTAAGGGGATGGAGAAAAAATAATACAAACTAAGAAGTTAGAACCAAACTAGCTCAATACTTTCTCTAATGTTTCCTGTCAACAGCTCCTGTGCTGGTGTTGGACTCCAGAAAATTCATGATTTTTGAGGGGAAAAGAAAAATAAATCTTTTTCCATCTCAGTAAATTCTCACCCAAATAAATTTTAGGCATTCATTTACACATAGCTTGCTCTCCTTCCTCCCATACAGTTTCTGGGCTTATGGAGAGTCTCTATCACCTTCTCCCCCAGGTACTTTTGCCTAACTCACAGGCTGGAAGATACTCCCTGTGTTTTACACTAGCTACTATTGTCGGGTCTCTGTGTACTAACCAGACTACCTGAACTGCTTTGGACTCCCATAGCATCTCTTCTCAAGGACTGGAGGCCTCTCTCTTCTGCCCATCAAGGAGCAGTGGAAAGTCTGTGATAATGCCTGCAGCAAGCACCCTGGGCTCTGATAGAAGCAGCACCCACTAAGATCTCTGGACTCAGACACCTATCACAAGAATGTATTACTGTATCTTTATCTGCTTCTGAGTTCCTTCTTCCTTTGCAAGATGCATCCCAGAAGTTACCTAGGAAGGTCTGTGTCTGAACATGTACAAAGAGCACAAGCCACATCCCACAGAAACTCATGCTGAGGATCCACTCTTCTGTGCTTCCCCTGGTGTCCAGCCATGCCCCTTGGAGACATACTGCACCTCTTGTTCACAAACATGCAGCTTCCCTGCTTTCACTAAAGAGCTGGCAATTGCTCCTGTGATTCAATCTACCATCCATTTACCACCACACTTGCTGAAGATGCAACTCAGATATACCAGCACAATGGACAATGAAGAAGAGTGGCAAAAGGACATGACAGGAGGTGGATTGTTTTGTCAGAAAAGAAACTACTGCAAAGCTACATATCTCTCTCTCTGCAGAATGGGAGTAGGGCAGAAGGTTTCACAGCTTGGCCTTGTCAGATCACACGAAAGGAAAGCAGGGGAGAAAAAAATGTGTCCCAACTCAATAACTACTTGCTGGAGAAATTGTAAGGACAGACACAGAGGCTGGATGCAGCCAACCAGTATGGAGCCATCAAGGAGACAGAGAGGGTACTGACCTGACACAGCAAAAGGGGCCCTACCCCATCAGAAGAAAGAGGAATCCCTGTCATTCTGGAACAGTGCCCAGCCTGCAGGGCTTTTCACAGCGGAACCAGAGCAACTTGGAATAGAAACAGCCTCGTCTCTGAGATCAGAGAATTTAAACCGGAGCTTGTTTTTTCTGCAGTCACAAGCCAGCAGGCACCAGCTGCAGAATTTGCCGCAGTGTGTGTGTGCGTGTGTTTCTGCGTGTGTGAGTGTGCAGCAGCTATGCTCCTCCCCTCCAAACTCACTGTATGATCAATGACACACTGATTATCACTCCCTCCTTTTTCCCCTCCCTACATCACTGACAGTCCCAGTCTGATCACTCTCAGCCCTCTCTCTTCTATATTAAGAAAGCTTTTGTTGGCATCACTACTGATTTATTTTCATTGCTCCCTCCCTGGTTAACAAGGTTTTGCTTCTTCTCTTTTTCCCTCTTAGCCAAAACAACGGTGTCTGACAGATATTCATGGTCACATACCCATGTCTGTGCAAAGTGCCAAACCATGCTTTTGCTCCTTTAGTTCTGAACCCCGGAGACAAAAGGCCATATTTTTAAATACTTCAACGTATTTCAGCTCTAGCATACAGATAATTTAACACTTTTAACAAGAAGCTTGCTGGTGGCGACACTAACGAATGCCAGAGATACCCTATTAAAATAGAACCTTATGTGTCTGTGACTGCAGAGGTGTCATCATCACACAGTACCACTGGTAATGCAGGAGAGCTAATGATAAAGAGACAGCTGGCCCCTTATCCCTCTGTGTTACAAGGGCAGCCCAGCAAGGTGAGGGATGACAAAGGACTACTGCTAGGCAAAATAAAGCATTTTGTTATTATCATTTCTTAAGCACAAAATTCCTGCTTATAGCCTACTAGGATGAAAATCAGCTCCAAGATTAGCCACATCTTCTCCCTCTGCTGCTACAGAAAGGCTGCATCACTCACATTTTAGGGGAACCTTCCCTTTTTCCTCTCTCACTCACTGGACACATTTGGATGCTTTTTGGTTTCCTGTACTGGAAGAATGTAGTGTTGTGAAGCTTGAAGTCAGACTTCAGCTACTTCAAGACTACTAATATGCGGGTGTGCAGCACCAAAGGACAGAGAAATTGCAAAAGAAGGCAGGCCTTGTATCTCTCTTCCATCAAATCAATAGCATGACAGTCCACCTTAACAACCCTCCCCCCTCCTGCCTGGCATTAGCCTCATTCCAGCATCAACTGAACGGTGATACAGACGCTAATACTGTCTTTCGCCAAGCCTTGCCCAAAGGCAGCATCTGCGAGATGCCTTGTACCACCTCCTCCGTTCTCCAGCAGCACACCATCTTCAGGGTCAGAAGACTATACTGGGAAAAACATAATGCGGCAGGACTCCTTACGTTCCTGACAGGCAGAATACTTTCTCCAGATTCTTCTCTAAACCCATCTTCATACATCTTTCTCTCTGTTTGAGCTAAGGACACAAGTGCAGCAAACAGCTGAGCAGCTGGGGAATTTGGGTTTTGTTCCTATATTCGAGCACAAACAGCTGAGAAGGGGGAAGGTCCGCAGGTCATAGAAACCCCAAGCTCCATCCGCAGCCACTTTCCCCTCTTGTTATTAATCCCCCTCAACCCTCCAAATTCCAAGGAAATAAACCCGCACCCGCTATGACCGCTCCGCGCAGGTGCGTTTCCTCACCTGCGCCTCTGCCAGGGCTGCGCAGCCCCAGCAGCTCACCGGGACCGCGCACAGGAGCGCAGAGCCCGGGCAGGTCCGCTTGCCGTCACCGATATCCCCCGTTACCTCCCCAGAAGGGCCCCGGTCCTCCCCGGCCGACCAACGTCTTCCAAAGCAATGAGCAGCATCCGAGCGCGAACAAAGCGCCGCCGCCTCCATCCCGCAACCTCCACGATACCGGGGCTCCTCACTCCCGACCGCCCCGGCACCTTTCGCTGCTCGCCCCAGGCGGGCGGGGAAGGAAGATGCACCTACCATGCTGGCCGGGACGCGACGCCGATCGGCTGCCCTGAGCGCGGAGGATGCGGCGGCTCGGCCCGGGCTGCGGCGGGCGGCTGCCGTGTCACGGAGGCGGGAGGGGCCCCGCGGCCCCACCCGTGCGCGCGGCGCCTTAACCCGCTGCGCACCGGAGCCCCGCAGCGGCGGCCCGGCCGGCCCCGCCAGGCTCTGCCTCTCCATCTCCGAGCAACGGCGTGCACCGAGATCCTGCCCCGCGCTGCCGAACACCCGACAAGGGTCAAAACCGCGGCCCGCGCTCCGAAATACCCGACACAGGTCAAACCCCAGCCAGCACGGGTTCCGGTGCTGGCTGAATGCTTCTCACATCATTCTTAGGCCTCACGGGCCTCTCTCTCCTCACGGGCTCCCGGAGGGGTGCTCCCCATCCCACCATAGGCACCTTCGGCTTATGTGTCTCAGACTGGAACCTCACGTCGGACTCCAGCTGCAGAGCTGCTCCTCCGGTCAAAGACAAGCGACACGAACCACCCCAGCTAGCCAGTGGGGGACAGATGTGCCTGACACCACACACAGCACCCGGCTGCTCGTGCATGGGCACGGGCCAGCACTGAGCTTGGACCACACTGGACAGACAATGAACGCGAATGAGTGAGGCAAGAATACCAGATATTCGACCTCTGGAGACCTATTTCCAGCATGTTTTCAGATAATGTTTATATTGTTTTCTGAGAACCTTGCATTTTGTTTAATAATCAGCATCAGCTCCAAAACACTTGCAAATAATTGTGCCTCTTTGTTTCTGCTTTCCCTCGTGATTTTAGGAGGACTGTCAGACACAATGGAATGCTCAGAAATAAAAATATCACACAATTTTAAGTTTTAAAAGTTAAAAAAAAACCCCAAACCAGAACTTCCTTTCTGTAGCTTTCAGATTATGTCAATCAGTGGCAAATATCTGTAAACCTGAGGAAAAATCAAAGCACTGGATCAAACATCTTAGATTTCTGTATGTTTTGGACAGGTAACATTGCATCCTATTTTAAAAAGACCAAAGGTTAAAATATTCTCAAAGGACAAACTATCAAGAAAATAGCTCCATGCTATGGGTCCCCTGTGCGCTACCATGGACATTGTTTGAAACAGAGTGGGTCATTATCACTACCCATTGTACTTGTCATCCCACTATAACCAGTATAACACAAGTTGAAGAGTTATGTATAGTCAAAGCGAAAAATGAATCAGAAGTAAAGAGCCAAGTAAACAGTGGGGATGCAGATGACTACAAACCAAACGTGCAGTCCCCTTTTTCAGTTTAAAGATGCACAAGGGAAGCAAAGGATATTACCTTAAAGGTGCTGCTATGTAGCAGTGCTGAAGACAAAGCAGGAGGATGTATTTGCTATTATTGCTTCATATAAACTAGGCTTCTTAATATTTGGGTTAACATCATCCACTTCAGTGTAAGAACTGCCCCAGATGGGTAGCCCAGGGACAGTTTCACCCCTTGGGCAGTTCTTGGGGTCTTTTCCTAATAAGCCCACAACACTGAGACATGTCTGTCACTTCAGAGAGCAGTGCCCATGGTGCAGGAGGGAAGGGAGGGGAGTACATAGTCTGGGTCTAGAAATGACCCACACTGGAAATTCCACTGCCATCAGCAGATTTTTCAGAGCACTCCAGAATGGCAGCTCCCATTGCACATGCAGGAAGGGCATATACCCCAGGCCATTTTATACAGTGACACACAACTCTTCAAGCCTTTTCCTTTTCTACACCCACTACAACATTGATCAAATTTAGTCCCTAGCAGGATATTTGGAGCAGCATGATCTCCTTCTGCACTGTTTTTTTTTTTTTTAATATTGATATATTCTATTTCAAGCAACAAAATTAGATTTTACTGTCTAATCAGGACATTTCCTCATATTAGTAATTGTTTTGAAATCCCTTCCTATTAACACTCACGCAAGTACAATTTAAAACATGAACTAGCCGGATATCCTTAAGTGCATTAAAACCTTTTTAATATATATATACAGACCAATTTGTTATCTTCCATCCAGGATCTTATTTTACAAGGAAACAATATTGTTTCAACAATATGTCATGCTCTTTTCTCTTTTGCCTCAAAATACTTCTTTATAAGTCACAAAGATTTTGCATCTTCCAGTTGCTATTGAGAATTTACATCAGAGACAGCTATCTCTGTGAAATTAATGACTGAAGGTAGGTGCATCTACTGTCTCTAGTTTCCCTCTCACTTTCCACTCTTAGTTACGTGTTCACACCCCAGCAAACTGGAATGCATATTTTTATACTTTGCAAATGTTTTTTTACAAAGCAGAAGTAATTTACAAGGTGTGGTGGTTTTCAGAAAGCACAGTTCTTGGCATATGTGTACTGTTTGATCAGCAAAACACTTCTCAAAACTGAAGAGGTTCTTAAAGCAGCTGCTGCCTTTACCATGCACCTGTTATTTAAGTGGCCTAAGAAGCCTCCTGCACACATGTTCTCTGAGGCAGCCCTCCTGCCTTCATATGATCAGGTAGCAGCTGCAGATAATCTCTTCTTTTTAGCTTTTAAAGAAAACTACATTTAGCAATAAGCTTAAAAATAGTCATCAAAAGCAAAGGGAACTAGTAAGGGAAGCACTCACCGATCTTCAAGGCTCTTCCAGTTCCTGAAAAAAGGGCCCTGAGCTTCTACCAGGAAGACCTAGAGCTATGATCAAGGTAATTTCCATTTCCAGTCCTTCAGGAGATCAGGAGATTCATCTGACAGTTATGGAACCTCACACCAGGCACCAGGACCAGTACTATGATGAGGCTCATTCAGGTTCAATTCCAATGACCACTCAAACATGAAAGGTTAAAGACACTATTATTCTCTGATGCAAGGATAGATTTATTTTAGGTATTGAATTAGAAAAGAGACAGGGAGTTTTTCCCTATGTATGCAAAAAAACCTCAAACCACTTTTCTCCATTATGTCAAACTGACAACTATGGTTTGAAACAAAGATTCTGTCTTTGGGCTCTTCCCTGTCCTCATGGCTTTGAAAAGGCCACAAAGTTTCCTGCGACGTTAGGTGTAGTTCCTTTCTGACTAGGATATGGAATTAAGCATGGAATTAAACTGTTAAAAATATGAATGCTTATTTCATGACTGCACACCTTAGCCAGTATCACACTGACAGGAATGTCCTGGATCATAAATAATAATAAGCTATAGACAGGGTCTTTCCCTAGGCCAGCATAAATATAAAAAGTCAGTTCTTGAAATGTTTTTTTGTTATATTCAAATGCAAAGGTCACATCTCCATGTTTTTCTCTACTATGATGTTTAAAACAGTTTTACATAAATGAAGGCTGTATGTTTTTATGAAGAATGAGATATCAAGAACTACAGCTAAAGCATAAGTCTTACAATGAGTCTAAAGGTCATGCTTCTCTGAACAAAAGCTCCAAGCTGTCTACCATCTTAAGCTCAAAACCATTTGATTTTCCTAAAAACTCTAGGCCAAAGGCTTCAATAAGAAAATATATTCTAATCAAGAATACACTATCTTCTGAAAGGCTTGGGACAAAGAATAACCATGGCCTGACCCAGACATAGCCCAAATATTAATTTGAGTAAAATATATTTATTTCCCCACACCTTTGTGTGAAATGCAGAGTTCTACTGACCTCTCCATTAGTCTTCATCTCAGCTTTCAAGCTCTCACTACACAAGGCTATCACAGCATGTCCAAGAGCAGAGGCATTAAGCTCTCACCACAGCACACAGGACTGAAAAAAACTGCTAAGAAGCACAAGGATTTGTTTGCATTTGGAAGATTTCTTTGCTTAGACTATGCAGTTACTGACTTCCACATGCTATCTGCTTTCAATCAAACAAACTGATGACTTATTCAAGTCTTCGGCAAATCACTCCCAAAATTCTCTTGGCTATCTTAATTTCTGTGTAGGTACAGCAATTTTTACTCTTTTCTATAGGCTCTACTAGGATGTATTTAAAGAACACTCATTTTTGCTGAATACTGTATCTTTCTCTGCAACTGTTTAAAGAGTCATCCTATCTCCTTTCTTATTTACAGGTATATGTATCTTTTTAATCTGTATGTTAGCTTAAATTCTGACCAAAGAGGCATTTCCCACTTTTGTCAAGTTTTCTTATTTCTAAATAACCATTTCTGAAATGTAGTGACAACCTTTTCGTTGTCAGTATAGTTCTACTTAAAGTAACCTTTGATCCCTAAAGTATTTTATTCTTTCAGGTAGATTTGCAGGTACAGTTATAGATCATTATTATTATTGTTATTTATAACAATACAGCTATATATTTAGGCTTTTTCTCCTTAATTTGAGAATGATGTTTTCATCTTTCTGATGCTTCAGGGCCCAAAAAGTATTTATTAGCTGAGCTATTGAGAATTAGCAGCCCTAATGTGGAATTTTGCACGTTTAGAGGTGGACAGCCCCAGTCATCCATTCCATTTAGTTTTGTATCATTTTCTTCAAGTAAGGTTTTACTTTTGTGGTAATAGCATCCCTAATGCAGGCCCAGAGAGACCATCAGCACCTGCTACCAACCTCTTTTCCAATTCCTACTTTAAACAAATTCATGAAACCTGTGAGTTTTCAGTGGCAACATTCTGGTCCTTCTTGCCCCAGAAAATAAGGTTTTAAAAATGGTGATCCTAATTTAACTCAGCAACTGCAAACCTTTAGGGAAAACAACGGAAGATGACCTGTCTAGAACTCTCAGTGGAAAGGATAAAGAGGTTTATAAATCAAGGATGTAAAACTGGAGCAAACACAAGCAGTACTACAAGGCCAGAAGGAACATGAGAAGAGGGACTGAGGCAAACACCAGAGCACAGTGAGAACAGCAGTGTGCCTGTATGAGTGCAACACAGCTCCTTAGCACCCAGAAGGGTGGCGGAAGAGGGAGGGGGACCAGGATCAAATCCCAGTGACATCTTAGTGACACTGGGATAAAACCCTAGTGTTTTCCTAATTACACTGAGCTCAAAGAGCAGACTTCTCTCCAGAGCATTTCCAAGAAGCAGCATACATCTATCTGCCTTCTGCCAGCGCTGGAGTTGGCTGTACTCAGCCAACATGAAGGCACTCCTAGACACAAGCATGCTTCACACATTTCCCCTCAGACACAGAGAGCAAAGGAGAAGGGACAAGCCAGGTCTGTCACTGAAAGTAAGAAAGAAATGCAACCAAGACGATATGAGAGAAGCTATATGAGCCAAATCCTAGTGCTAGATTCCTCTTTGTGCAGAGAGTGTTTTCTCCTTCCAGACATGTTTAACTGCCTCAGATCCCATTCTTGCCCTGAACCAGACAGTAACCTGTTGGAAAAGGTACCAGCTGCCCCAAAAATGGATTCTGGGAACCTGCTCTTTTAACTCTGTCTTCAAGCCATGAACAGGGGTGCATAGGCTGCTAACACCCTTATGGAGAGCAGCATCATTCCAGAGGCACCAATAACAGCGGGTGCCCTGCCTGTTATTTGGGTAGCAAATGCCACAATGCTCTAGAGACAAGGAGCTGGTAGGACAGCTCTGACAAAAAAAATCACAGCAGGATCTTAAGAGAGCGGCAACAGGCATCAGGCACCACAATGAAGGTGTTGCAAATGGCAGGCAGGAGCTAAGCCTGGCAGAGAAACCAAAAGGAAGGCTGCAGAGAGGGCAGAGTAGAATTTAGAACTAGCACTGGCATAAGTAAAATTGCCAAGACAACATACAGTTGGGAAGGCTGACAACACTCTGTATCTAATTCCATGTTTACATGGCTGTGACATTGACTGGAGAGGACTTGCTTAAAAAGAGGTATATTTTTTATTAACCCATACCATGGGTTCATAAAACCATCAGAGGTGCTTCATTTTTTTGTGTAACATTTAGAATTGGAAACCAAGATGTTGACATGCAGACATTTTTATGTAAGCAATACAAAACAGCTCTGACACATTTTGTGAGGATGTAGAATCCATTACCTGTCAGGTTCAGGCAGTTTTAACAGGCATTGTTTGGAGGCTTCTTTCAAAAGGAATCCAGGTTTGAAGACAAGCTGAAAATTCTAGGAAAAACTAACAGTGACAGGATCTAGTTGCTACTACATGCAAAGACACCACATAAATAACATATGCTATTATTACAGAACAGAAAATATGCCTTTCAGGCATATTTTAAATTTAAAGAGATAAAACGTTAGTCCCTCCAAACTAGTGCTAGTAAATTGTGTGCATGTTTAGGATGTCATGGTTTCTAGACACTTTCTACTTGTAATCTGCTTAGTCAAGAAAAAGGAAAAATATGAGAAATATGCAAATATTCTTCAGACATGGATCAAACAGGACATCCATTTCAGGCACTATTCCCTCCTGGGTTTATGCTCTCCTGTATGATAAGATCAGCACTGCAGCACATGCTTTTCTGCAAAGATCTAGCTCAGATGAAACCACAGAGGGAAAACAAATAGAGGGTAGGGGTGTGGTGAAGGGAGGAAAGGAAAATCAATAATCACTTTGAATTATTCATCCCCATGAAATAGGAATGAAAATGCAAGCAAATGCCATCTTTAGAACAGTGATCCCAGGAGAATTTTCTTTATAGAAGTCTGTCTACTGCAGATTTTTCTACACAATCATTAGTACTCACTAAAATTTCAGAGGCAAAGAAGTAGGATTAAGTCAAACTCAAACCATTCACTTACCTGAAAGCACATAACATTGTAAATAGTCATTGTCAATTTCCACATTAGCTACTGTCAGTGTGAAGGCAGACAAAATCCAGAATAGGCCTTAGCTTACAAAAACATGAATGAAACACTGAGATCAGGTCATCTGAAAGAAATATATGTCCTTGTCCTATTGTGTTGTTCAGACATTTTTTCCTTTTTCCTTTGAAACCATCAGAAATTTGGGTGTCATCCAACTTGACCATCCTAAAAAGTTCTACAGATCAGGACCGACATCACTGGAGCAAACTCCACTGTTTAAAATCAATTCAGAATGTATTCCAGCCATTTAAAAAAGGCCTGAGAAATCAAATCTGTTGCGTTATTTCCAAACTACTATCTTAAGCACACCCCAAGCTCAATATTTCTTTTTTAAAAGGTAACAAAGAAAAGGTAAATTTTAAAAGGTAACAAGGGATAAACCAGTCACACCTACCAAGACACAAAGTACTAAAAAAAACCAAACCAAAATATGCTTGTTTTATATTGAGTTCTGAAGAAAGGCCCAACCCTTTCCCAAAGATCTCATCATTATTTTCCTTTTCTATCAAATTCAAGGGTTAATCTTCCTTCAAGGTCCATTCAAACACATCTTGACCCCTCAAATATTCTATATGACAGACAGCACAGCAGGACTGGCTCAGCTCAATGCACTCCCTCCTCTGTCCTCAAAGGATAAGAAAGATTGTTCTAGGATAAACCCAGTTATTTTTTTGCCTCCATATACATTTCAACATTTTGAATTCCATGAACTGCCAGCAACATTTAACCACAGCATCTAGTTTCAGAAGCAAGAGTAACAATTTAGTAAGGCGAGTTCTAACTTTAGAAATGCAACCAGTGAATTCACAGCTGGGGTGATTTCAACTCTAGGAGTTTTGAGCTAAGAAACTAACAAAACTGGGAAGTTAATTATCTGTGGAGATAAAATGCAGAAAACACAGGAAAAACCTTTCCAAAATTACATTAATTTTAGCCCTCCTCCCCCTGCCCCTTCAGTCAGTAACAATGTTTGGGCAGAACAGCACAAAAGAAAGAAACTGGTGTTTGCTGAGCCTATGCTGAGCTGAAGTTCAAAACAGTCACTGGGGCTTTGGTTTCTTATTTTCACGTCCCAGTGGGTGTCACAGTGAGGACCTCAAAAGACATGGTTGGAACAAAGGAACAGTATGAAATACAACAGGCAAACTGAGATGAAGACTGACAACTCCCTGGCCTGCCAAAGCAGTACTGGCATCAGATGCATGATAGGAAGCCCATCTTCCCATCAACTCATGGGAAGTATCATTCCTATGAAGGAATCAATTTTTCACAGCTGCTCTGGTCCTGTTAGCTGCTCTGCTGAATACTGAGGGGAAAATTCTGTTCAGCTTCTTAAAAAAAAAAAACTCTGAGGATGTGTAATGTCCAGAGGAGGTCTCAGCACAAAAGCAAAACCATGTAAGACCATATATAAAAACACTGCTTTTACCAACTTTAGCAGATGTTTTAATGCTATCTCATTTTAAAACTAGGCTCTGCAAGTCAAATAGAGCCAGAAACATTCAGTAAATATTTCTTTTCTGTAGTTGAAAGAAATTAAAATACATTTTAGAGACAATGAAATTTTAACAGTAACAGTGGTGGGAGACTGCAGCATTCAGACCAAGTTATGCAAAATATAATTTCTTGTACAAGATCTAAGTTTGTCTAAGAAGCTCTCCGCTTCCAATATGAGCTCAACTACTCTGACATTTAAGTCCTAGGAGACTGGAAAACCAATCAGCATAAAGATTCAAACAGACTACTAAATTAATGTCAATCAGCAAGGCTTTACAGAAAATATGACCTTCCTTCTTAATAAAAACCAAATAAGCTTGTCAAGATCTCAAAGGTTGTATTGATATAGTGCAACCATTATTTTATAAGTCATGTCATATAAGCCTACACTGTGACATGTGCTGCTCACTGTGTATTCACAGGTTACCTGAAAAGAAGGAAAGCAGACTGCTGGCAAAGCTTATGGATAGTACCAAGTATGGCTGCAGATGAACTGCCAGGGAAACTTCACAATGCTGATTTTCATTTGCCCCTTTATTTATCTGTATAAATCACATATAAAGTTACACTAACTATTGCTAACCACAGCTAACTCTTACCACTGGGGTATCTTGAGGTTATGATAAGCTCAGTTCTATTCATGAGTCAGCTCACTGCTCAGCAGCAGTCAGAAAGCAATAGATATGCCAGAAATCAGGAAAGGAAGAAAAAAAACCTTGTGCCACTGTGTAAATGCATAGCTCTACCCCACTTTGAACACTACACACTTCTGTTCCCAGCATCCCAAAGAGGTAGATCTGGAAGACATCAATGTAAAATATAAAGCAAAATATCTGGGATAGATTCCCAGACTTATCCCTTAGACAAGTCTGGCCTCTGCAATCTGGAGAAATCATGAGAAGGCAAATATGCCAGACCTATAACACAACCAGACTGGTCAGGATTGTCCAGTATAGGAAGGTATATCAAAATGAGACCAGGCAGGAATAAGAATCCAAGCAAATAGGTACAGTTGCAGGTTTCTTCCTGTGACAGGTCAGTGAACCGTTATATTTCTTGCTTCCTCTACTTGCAGGGAAAAACTGAAAAACTTTTTGGAAGTTGAAGAGTGCTGTTACTAAACAAGTAGAAAGCACATCTCCATGACCTGGAAAGAGACATGAGCCAGGATAGTACAAGGAAGAATTATTTTATGTACTTATCTTACCTTCCTGCCCATGCCTCCATTTTTTTGTCACTGTGCTGTGTGTACCTTTGGCTTGAAGCAGTACCAATACCCACCCTAACATACAGCAGCCTTAGAGAAAATGTATTCCTACAGAACACATGAGTAACTGATTCAAGTATGTCTAACTGGTAGATCCTGGGGGTGATTCAAGTCTCACTGAGATATTCTTTACCAGTTATCTGGGAGAAAAATCTAAGGATGTTTGTGACAGGAATTGGCTGGAAAGAGCAATGCTTGGGATTATTGCAGCCACATGTACCAACAAGAAACACGGGCCATACTTACAGCCTGGGAAGCTATTTTAGTAGACTGCAACTCATGGGATCTTTGAGGCCACGCTCTGTGTGGCTACTATGAAAGTAAATACAGCCCTCAGGCACACAAGTAGGAAGCAACGAAGCTGACAAGTGCTTGCTTTTGTATTTCTCTGGTCAAAAGAATGGCAGACAAATGGTACAGGACAATTAATTGCTCAATTACTAGAAATCGCATCAAAAGTCCAAATAATCATTGTTGCATCTGTGGGGGGAAAAAAACAAAACCAAAAGTAGTGCTGGCCACTGACTTTTTTGCTACCTGAACATGAAAATTTAGGATATAACTTTCATTAAAACAGCCAAGGGCTGAACAAAATCCATCACTCAATGACCTATGTTACAGAAATCTCTCTATCAAGAGGTCCCAGATGTGGGGAATATAGACTTTCACTGTAACCTAATTTTCACAAGCAATTGGTCTTTTGCCTCCTGTCTAGAACAGCTTTTGCTTGAACACACAACTTTATAATCTGTACTATCTAGAAGCTATAATTTGAATAAACAAGGCAGTTTTTCTACTGTCATGCATTTGAGACTCACCACTGATGACCAACTAAGCAGTGCAGTAGGAAAAAGCATATGGCACAAGCTGACTCTAACTTAGAAGAACTCTTGTGCAAATGTTATACTTACGGTAATTTATTAGTGCTCTGGACAATTTATACTATAGGCCCTGTTTCAGCTACTTCAAACTGAGATAGATCTACTGAGTGTTTCAAATTATATGTTTCATACACATTTTTTTAAAATCCCATAAGTGTACACACATGCACACACCATCTTGCAAGGAGGGAGAATTTCCATCTCTGTGTTAAAAAGTCAGAGAGAAGGTGGGACCTCTCAGTCAGTAGCACATCTGAGAATAGTCCAGGTACTTTTTCTTCACAGTTATCCATTAGGAGAACAGCTTCCTCAACAGAAAAAATTCAGAAGCTTTGACAAGGGTGTAAAACATACAGTGAAATATAAGATGGTCTTATATAAACTAGGTTTTGCAAGTGTCATTTGTGCTTATTATAGTAACAACATATGTTATATAAAAGTATTATGAACAGAGTTCAAGCTTTTTACAAGCTAAGCAATACCAGTTTTTAATGGTTGGTGCCATTTTTATAATGCTCTTATGCATTGTTCTCAGGAAAGGGAGCTTCAAAAAGATTAATCCAAAAGGTAATTTGGTTACTCTTATACACTATTTGCCACACCTTTTGTGCATATGAAAACATATTCTAAAATCTCGGAGGAAGAGGTCGATAATAAATAGTTTATGAAGTAAACTATTTTGTGCCATGTGATAAGATACAGAAGATAGCTAGATAGATGGATGGATGGATAGATAGATAGATGAATTTTAACTTCTGACTAGTTTAATAGGCTTTAAAGCAGCACATATTTCTATTCAACTCTATTCTCAGTAGTAAGATCTGTAATTTTAAGGTAAATTCATTGCATCCAACATACCGTTAAGATTGTTTTTCTTTTGCATTTAACCCTACAGAATCCTGGGCAAACAAGTCACTAATTGAATCACAATCAATTTTATTATTTGTTGTTGGTTTGTTTTTTTTTTTTCCCAGACCCAAAACAACAGTTAAAAGTTAATGCATATAAACCAAAAAGCTGACCTTTGACTTCAGAAGAAAACTGAGCCAGATGTCGATTTACAAAGAGTTGCAGTTGATGATTCAGATCACAGTACAGAGTATTAATGTTCCAGGAACGAATTCCTGTAAAAAAACAAGCAAAAAAAAAAAAAAAAAAAAAAAAAAAAAAAAGGAAAAAGTAAGCTGTCTTTGTCATTACATCTACTCCAGAAACAGAAGTGGAGAAAGAACGATGAGCAGGACACAAAGACCAGGGATGCTCTACTAGATGAGCATACTTAGGATGGAGAAGGTCTTCAGAAGCAGAAGACCATAAGATACTTACCTTGCATAAGACATTTCTTCCTGAAGAAATGAAGTGTTCCATGAAGGACATGCAGTGAGCAAGTCTCCATTCAACTTGGACTTCATGCAAGGGAAACCAACAAGAGATGAGGCTAAATGAATTACACTACTGCTTAACCAACCAAATACATTATGTTAGTTTTACATCTGCACTCTCCAGCACTGGTCACTGGTAGAGATGGGCTACTGTGTGGTTATGCTACTGAAAAGCTCAGAGACATCAGCTTTGCCCTTATAGCCTATGCATCCTCCAAGCCACAAAACCCCCCACCCCTCCACTTGCTCTAACAACTCTTCACACCTAATCACTCCTTCATATACACTGATCCCACTGAGACCATTTGAGTCTGCTCTTTAATCTTTATAATCTTTGCCAGCTGGTTGCCTTCATATCACAGCAGGAAGGTCCTTCTATTCCCAGAGCAAGTGGCACCAAGACATACTGAGGAAGTCACCTTCAGACCTCAATGTGAGCAGGTGTACATTCTGGAGGACACCAAACACTACAGACCATGGATTTTCACATCCCAGTAGGGAGCAGCCTTTCCTAGATGGTGTGACTGTACACTGTGCCACAATGAACAACAGCAGGATAGCCCTACAAATCACTACTCCAGCATCTGGTGCTGATGCCTGCTAATGTTCAGATGTTGAAGGCCAATGCCACAGATTTCTAAGATTAACTGAAACAAGAATTTCAGCTCCAGTATTTATAGATGGAGTCCCCACTAAGAGTTGTTTCACCATCTCTCTTGCATAAAATACAAAGTTTTATTGCCTCTATTATCTACTTTCTTTCATGGTAACCATGTTAATTTTTCATGGAGATATTCCCATTTACTGCAGTTCTAGCTCTCCATGTCATGCAACAGCTTTTGCTGGCCACTGGTGAGAGAGGATCCTCAAGGATACATGCTCCAGCTTTCTACACATACCAAGACACAGTAATCATTGCATCACACAGGTCAGTAGTCTCAAGGCCTGTAGAATCTACAGCAGCCAAAAAAACCATCATGCTTATTTTCTTTTTCTGGTGACAGCTGACACAGTGGAGTAACAAAGCTTATTTATGCTTATTTACAGACGGTATTCACTTCAGACTGCACAAAATCGCCTCATTAAATCATCTGAGCTTCAGAAGAAAAAAAAAAAAAAAAGGAAAAAAACCACAAAGCCAAAAAACTTACCAGCACAGCATCTTTCATTTTGGACATCAGATATGAAAAAATGAAACACATGAAGCAAGAAGATGGGCAAAGTGTTTTCCTATCCTACACTCCAAGAGAGCATAATTGTTTAACCAAATGTCCAGTATAAGAGAATCTTAATGCAGTACTTATGAGCATTCTGACCTGGACAGGAACAAGGTGGCACTCTGCAGGGCAAATGCTGCTGACTAGCTGCTGTGTCATGGTCATCGTGTCCTACTGCAGCAATAAGCGCTATTTGAGGTACTGCTACATCCTCTAGGATGCAGAAAGAACAAGTGCTCTTTCAGAGCAAGAAAGGGAAGAGTGGAATTATCTCACTTGTTCTCATACTTGCAACAATTTACTCAAAATTTTCTTCCCTACAGGTAGTCTGAATTTACTCGTAATCTCTACAAATTTGCCACAATTTCACTTTATCACTCCATGGCACATGAGCCTTGCTGATTAGAATCATCTACCATGAGAGTGCAGACTATACCACAATAAGGGTAAATATTCAAGCTCTTTACAAAGGCAAAGCCTGGATAAGGGACAATGTGACTCATCAGTTTTCCATCTCGTTCTTTATGCCCTTGTGTTTATTTCCTGCTAAGGTAATTAATTTAAAATATTTGGCCTTTTTCCCCAATACCAGACCTAGTCTTCAGATAGTGTTTCAAAATTTGACAAAAGTAACAAAGTAGCAGAAAAATAAAACTAGTATTTACTAGATAGTATTTAGGGAAAAGTGTTGTTCAGATATCCCACAGATTACCATATTACAGCCTACAATGCTCTACACCTGGAAATGAGCAGGTTCCTGTAATGCCCTGTAGTCACTACTGCATTCTTCTGAACCAAGGTATAGAAAGAATTCTGGAAATACTTTTTCTATCAGTCAGGGCAAGAGATTTATCAACTGAAAAAAAATCTTTGGTTGTTTTATGTTTGTGGCTTTTTTTGGGGTTTTTTTCTTGATTTTGTTCTTTGCTTGTTTTTGTGGTTTTTGGGGTTTTTTTTCTGTTGTTGTTTTTTGGTGGTTTTTTGGTTGGATGGGGATTTTTTGTTTGTTTTGGGTTTTTTTGTTTGTTTTTTGTTGTTTTTTTTTTTTAATGCAGACAGGGTGTCATGGCCAACAGAACGGACACAAAACAAACCCTAGCTTTTTCATCCTTTGTATATTCACTGCTCAGCAGCCTGTTCTACCTTCACATGAGCCCTCTACAGCAGCTATCACTTCAGCAGGAATCATAATTTCCACATTTCTTGAACTCCCTCAATCAAGAGTGCAGCTCTCTATAACACCATGATATGCTGACTATTGACAAGTCTCAAGATTGCTGTCATTTTAGCTATTCTCATTTTTCATATCTTTCAGTTTGCAAATATTGGTCCATTTTAAGAAGAGGTCATTTTCCCATTTCATAGTGGGGAAAACTCTGATTTGCTTGAGGCCCTACTCCATGTAAGAGGAAAGACTGAAATCCAGGTTTCCAGCTCTGAGTGACTCACTTCTACTGCCGGTAATTTACTAATACCACTGAAATGGTATCACTGCATCCCTCTGAAGCAAATGAAAGAAGTGTTCACATTTGGCAGAATTTCAGTAGGTTTCTAGTCAGAGAAGGCCAACTGTAGAACTTATTTCTACTGCGGCAGTTACAATTTATATTGCAAACAGCATGTTTTTCCTCTGCAGTGGGAATTCTCAGGTTACTGGCATGTGACTGCAGAATGAGAGTGAAATCCTTTAGTTCACAGTCTGATCTGTCACCATTTCAAAGATTCAGACAATGGATAAGGATGTAGGTTGGTACACCCAGTTCAGTGAAGTGCCAAGTGAAGATGATCATCCTGCTGTGTAGGAAGCAAGAGTGGCCCCTTCAAAGAAGGTCTTTCAGAGGCCAGATGGTCATAATCAGATCTGCCACTCCTGAAGCCATCCCTTGAAAAAGGGAATTAAATACTGCTCATGAACAAAATGGCCTGCCAACAGAGATAGCTGGAAAAGATACTGAAGTGAAGAAATTGGACAATATTTGACATTTTTACACCCATCCTTTTCTTAAATTGCACTGTCCATCTGTTCTTCAGTAATGCTGATGCTTGGGAAGAAAACAGTCATAGAATTATCTCTGAATAACACAGTTTGGGCGAAGTTATGACTGTTATTTCAAGCCAATGTGCCTTGGAAGTGGGGAGCTGAAGGGAAGAGTGAAGGTGAGTTAGAAGGTTGTTTATTTCTCAAAGGTGTAACTAACTGCTTATTAGAACAAGGATTCCCTGAAGGTCCTGATGTAGTTGATCAGCTCTCCTTTGTCTTTTGGTCAGAAACTATCAGAAACTGCCACAAGAGAAGAACTATCATCTCAGTACCTCCTTCCCCCTTACGTCTAAACAACACTACATCTAATACACAAAGACTGGATGTTGCTAAAATACAGATAACAGAGGAGAAAAATGTTATGGCAGACCTATCCTGCCTTGTGTCATTCCTGAAGCAGTTCACTGTGTGGCTAGTCCTCCCTCACTCTGGTCCATGCAGCTGCTCTATAGACAGGGAGAGGCCATACCACAACAGACCCCTGTCCACAGCCTTCCCTGGATCACAGTGAACAGTCCAGCACGACAATTTCTCCAACAAGACAGAATTTCGGGGTAAGACGGAAATAAGATGCAATCTATCAAACCACTAACAAAAAAAAGACTGAGGGGAAAGAGAACCATGAAATGTCTTTAAGCTTTAAAACTGCGCTAGCTGCATGTCACTAATGCATATAAAGCAATAATCAGAGGAGAAAAAAAAAAAAAAAACAACGGATGCCGTCTGACGCCGCAGAGACCGGCCCCGCAGTGCGCCGGGGATCCGAGCCCCGCCCGGCCTCGCCCTCCGCCCGGGCCCTGCTGGGCCCCACGGCTTCAGCCTCGGCCTCCGCCCCGCGGTCCCGACCGCGCCTCGACCCTTCCCGCAGCCACCGCCCGCGGGCCCCCGCCGCCGTCCCTCCGGGAGGAGTCGGATGAAGCCTGCGGCGGAACGGCAGTGCCGCAGGGCGGGGAGGGCACCGGCAGCTCCGCCTCGTCCCAGACGGCGGCAGGGACGACGCGGCAGGCGCGCAGCTCCGCGGCTCTCAGGGGCAGGGATCGCGTCCGCCTCGCCCCGGACCCGCGCCGCAGCCCCGCTGCTCACCGCGCTCCAGGGCGCCGCGCAGCGCGCCCCGCTCCGGCTCCGTGCCGATCTCCCCGATCACGGCCAGCAGCGCGTGCCGCCCGCCGCCCGGCGGCGCCGCCGTGGCCATGGCGACAGGCCCAGCCGCCGTCTCCATGGCAACGCCGCGGCCGCTGCTGCAGCGCGCGGTCACTGGCGCGCGGCTCTTAAAGCGCCCTGAATTCCTCCCTGATTGGCCGAGCTGGCACGTGGTCCTGCACTGGTGCGGAGGGGGCGTGGCCTGTCCCTCCGGGCCCGGCCTCTGCTCGCGCCCCGCCCCGCCCGCGGGCCCGCCCCGAGCCCCGCCCCGCCCGCGATCTCTCCCGCTTCGCCCCGCCCGCTGTCCCGAACCGGACCCGCCGCTGTCCCGATGCGGACCCGCCGCACCCGCGCTGCCCGCACAAGGCAGGTCGCGCTGGCACGGGGTACTAGTTCCTTCTGTCAAGATGGACAGAGCGGTACAGCGACCAGCTCGGATGCTCAAAACCCTGAGCGGGGCTCAGACCTTTGAAAGAACAAATCATGGGCGAAGGGGTGTTGGTTTATAGTTTAGTTTAGAATTTAGTCACTTAAATACAGAAATCCACAGAGATTTTTAAATGCTTGGTTGAGTTGTTCCAATACCCACAATAAAGCCAAGGCTTGGTATTGTCATTCATCTTCCTTATCTCTCTTCCATTGCTTGGCTGTGAGCAGGTCCCTTCCTGGTGGCTCTTCCTTCTGTTTGTTCAATTAAAAGCAAGTGTAATGGTCTCCAAGGATAAATCATGGGATCTCCTGTATGCCAGACCCATGAGCTACAAGAACAATCTGAGCTTTGCTAGCTGCCAGTGCAAAGCTGCTGTGAGCTGTCTGCGGCTGTACTGGCAGGCCATGGTGTATGCAGGAGCACCTACTGTCTGGGGTGACCAGAGGGGCCATATCTTTGGGCACAAGTCCCTATTGCTTGCAGTTCTGGCCAGCCACTGCTGAAAAGAAGTTCAATGCAGATGGCCTTAAACTGAGACATAAGAGATCTGGATTAGATATTAGAAAAACTGTTTCCACTGTCAGAGTGGCCAGGCATTGGAACAGGTTGCCCAGGGAAGTGGTGGAGTAACCACCCTGGCGGTGTTCAAGAGGCGTCTGGACCTGTATCTGGATGATGTGGTTTAGGGGTGACAGTGGTAGTGCTGGGTGGATCGTTGGACTGGATGATCTTGAAGGTCTTTTCCAACCTTGGCAATCCTATGATGCTATGTGCAAAAGCTGAGCAACCCCAACGTATGAGACTTCTACAGGCTGAAGGGAGAGCCACCAAAAAGTATCTTCAGGTAGAAAAATCCATGTCTTTTCTGACAGAAAAGGAAGGACCACCCTGTGCCAATGCAGTTGGGTAGAAAAGCAACCCAGCTATTATTAAATGACACAAGTCAGCAATAATATGCAGTGTTTCCTAAAACAGTGTCAAGTTCTGCCCTGCAGTGCGCAGGATTTCCACAGGTGAGCTATAGTTTATAAATTTGATGGGCAGAGAAGTCAGCATCCTGCCCTCTTTCATTCTTTTGTACCCACCAAGACTGCAATTGAAACCTCATAAAATTCAGAAAGTTGGCATTTTGGCAAGCATATATGAATCTATAGTGTCACAGGACTCTGACAAAAGATAGTCAGGGAAAAAAAACAACCACAGAAAGGGAGAAAAATATGAAACAATTATATCTGCAGGCTACAGCTGATGTTACTAGCTTATGGAATTTTCTCAAATTAAAATCTTAAATCAAAAGGTGGTCTAGTTCTTCACAGATAAATTAAGAGATGATGCAATAGGTCTTTTCCACATTAAACTATGGTGACACCACAAGCTATGAATTTTATGAACTAAACCTTGTAAACAGGGAGAATTAGTGTATCAAAAGGGTTTCATTAATTTCTGTGTGTTGTAACCTGCATGGCAGCAATCATTTAATTTTAGAGCAATAATTTTAATTTTAATTTTAATTTGCACTGAAGCGGTAAATAAGTGAATAAAATAGTAAACCTGAAAATAAATGCTAGTGCTAGTGCATTAAATTGTATCATGAAAGTAGGAGCGTAGATTATGGAGGGAAAACATTACAACAACACATGAAGGTAAAAAATATTCAGATATTTTCATACCAGCTGATAGAAGAATCTTCTGTTTTCTGGTGATTCAGTCTTAGTACTTGCTGCTTGTTTTTGACATGGTAGCTTTCCAAAGCCGCAGCTTTTCACTGCAGTGCAGAGATGCTCTTCCAGCTGGCTTTTTGCCAAGGAGAAATGAAAAAGGAGACATGCAAACTGGAGTGAAAGCTTAAAAAGAATATCCAAACACAGAGACTAGAAGCTCTGGGGAAGACTTTACAATTAAAATGCTAATTCTGGTGATGTGATCCATTTGCATTCTTCTACTGTACCATTGATTAATAGAATGATGGTATTTCTGTTGTTTTCTAATGTGAATCAGAGATGTCTGTGGCAGAATTGCAGTAGAAAAGGCTTGTGTCCTAAGTGTGTGTGCACTGCATGAGACAGTGAAATTAGGTATTTCCAGTTTACTGAGTTCCTCCTTTCTCCTGTAAATTCACACTTCAGAACCATATAATAGACCTGCATAGAAAGTATGGTGTAAGCTTCTGGTTTCATGCACTGCAGCAGTAGCTGGCACCCCCATGAAAATCAAAAGCTGACTGTGCTGAATGCAGATATTAGAGGTCCTGATAAATACCACAGAAGGAGAGTGGCAAAGGCAGACTAAAGGATTACTTCATACTGAAGGGCAATGAGTCACAGGTAAATGACCTTTATAAAAGGAGATTTAGAAAGTAGGACCAAAATAGTGTAAAAAGGATTTTTATAGTATTGTGACAAGAACAATCTACACTATTTCAATTCCTCAGTCCTTAAGTCTGGAATGATTACTTCCTGTGCTTCCCAGCTAAAAATTTCCAAGTGAATAAAAATACTTCAGGGAATCAGAGACCTGTGACAGTACCCAAGTGAGGATAATGTCTTTAATGGTGGTGAAATATAGTATCATTTTGGCCGTGACATTTCTAAGAAGCAGAGAAAAATTAGGTGACTACCTAAAGAGGCTTTGCTCAGGTCTTGATCTCTCCTGTGGTGAACACAGTCATCCCTACGTGGAGCAGAACCCAGCACTGATAATGCTTTTATGTACAGATGGAGTCTTATGGTTGTTTATACTGACACTTCCAGAATATTTTGTAAGATAGAGAAACAGAGGGCTAAGCCTTTCATTTTGACCAAACCACATTTTTCCTTCTATTTAATCCCATGGATAATCAGAGTAGTACTCCTATTCCTCCCATTTTTGTCTTACTGAAAGTGTGGCAAGATACTGTCTCCTGTGCAATTTGGAACAAAGCTCTGATCAAGGCCAGGATATAAGGGCTGATGAAATTATCAGGTATAGTCATTGTGTCAAGTGACTCAGAGCTTTGGAATTAAAAGACATGACTATCAGGCATTGAAAGGTACTAATTCGTACTTTTATGGCAGCCCTTCTTTGAAGCCAAGGTGATTTTTAATAAATTAAATATTAAATACAAACTGGAGAGAATCTGTACCTCTTTGTTTAATCTTTCCACATAACTAAAATAAGTCAAAATAATATAGCTGAAATAGTCAGGCAAAGTACAAGTCTAAAAAGTCGAACATTACTGACATTTTTTTGCAGACTAAACCATGTATGTTGCCCGCAGCCTTACTGAACAGTGCAAAGAAATGATAATGCCACATTTTCCACCCTAATTGTGCATGTATTTCACAACTTCTCCTGCTCAGTAAAGTCAAACACTGATTTCAACATTTCTCCAGAAAAAGGTGCAGACAAACTTCACGATCCCGGCTTGTAATGAAATAACTTAATTGCAGTATTTCATGGTGCATTTTGTGCGATTGAATAAGTTGCTAATGTTCAGAGAAAGTGATGTGCACGTAAATAAAACGAACGCTTGAGAAGTTAATTTGGTCTGGCGATCACAGCCCCGCCTGGCATGATCGAATATCTGAGCTTTCTCGTTGTGGCATTCATGCGGTGAACACTTTCGTGTGGTCAGCTTTCGACAGATTAAGGATGCACACGCCTTGCGCCACCGGTAAGAGCCGCTGCCGGGCGGGGCGGGGCAGGAGCACGCCGGGGGCGGGGCGGTCCCGGGGCGGTGCCGGGGCGGTGCTGAGGGCGGTGCCGGGGCGGTCCCGGGGCGGTCCCGGGGCAGTGCTGAGGGCGGGCCCGGGGCAGTGCTGGGGGCGGTCCCGGGGCGGTCCCGGGGCAGTGCTGGGGGCGGTGCCGGGGCGGTGCCGGGGGTGGTCCCGGGGGCGGTCCCGGGGCGGTGCCGGGCGCCGTCCCGGGCGGGCCGGTCCCGCCGGCGGCGCCCTCCTGCTGTCAGCAGAGCAGTCTCAGTGTTGTTCGTCGGCCCGGAGCAGCTAAAGGGAGCGGCCCGCGCCTGGCCGCCGCCGTCTTTATCAGCCGCGTTCGATTTCTCCGGGGAGTGCCGTAGGGAGAGCGGGCAGCCCCGCGGCGGGGCCCGGCAGCGCCGGGGCGCCGCAGGCCCCGTCTGGGCAGCCCCGGCCGCGGCGACTCGGGGGACGTCGGGGCCGCGGCCGCTGCGCTCGGGGCGCCCCGGCGGAGCGGGCCGGGACGGCACGGGACGCTCCGAGGAGCTCCGCGCCGTGACCGGCGCAGTCCGGGAGCGAGTGCAGAAGGCGGCTGTCGCTTCAGCTCCCCCCGGGGACTTGGGTGTCGTGCCGGCGGCTCGTGGTGACTCCCCGCCGGTAGCACGCCGGGCCTCTGCACTCACGGCCCCCGAGAGCGGTGAAGGCCAGGCACTCTTTGTTCCCAAAGTCACGGCGCAGAGAATAGTGCATACGGAAATTGGCCGGGTAGCTTTTAAATGCGTCCGCATCACAATAATTGTAATACACAGCACAAAACATAAAGCTAGTTTTCCAAAGACAAGCAGCATCCTTAGTCTTTGTAAGCTTAGTATCTTGCTGGGTATCTTCCTTTGTGGTAACTAATTCTCATTTGAAATCAGGATCTAGAATTTGGTTCTTTTTCTAGGAATACTGTCCAGTTTTGAAGATGAGGCTTGGGGCTGCATTGGAATATGAACCAGATTCAAAGTGCAAGAAACGAGAATGAGGAATAGCAGTGCTGCTTATTGGTTCCCATAGTTAGCCGTCTGCATTGGAAAGGAGCTTTTGGATGAAAATCAACTACAGTGTCAGCTGACTATTGCAAATTCTGTAAGATACAAGAAATTTTGAAAAAATCTCCAAATATGAAAAATCAGTCACCATACCTTCATTCATTGGAAGTCTGGTGTTGGACATGTTTTGTTTGAAGCAAAAGGAAGCAAAGATTCATTTTGCTCTTTTATTCTTTCTTAGACAAAGGTAGCCATGCCCTGTTCATAGTTTATAATTAGACTCAGAAAAAAGGCAATCTGCCAGCTGAGGAAAAAATACTTCAATGAAGACGTGTATTATAAAGAAAGCAGAGCATTTATTTTCATAGCATAATAAAGCTGGAAAAAGTGGGATTACAAATTTGACACAACAAGCAGTCAGCTTTAAAACACACACAGGTTTGGCATTTACAAATTTGACCACCTGGACTGAGTTTTCAGTTTTGTCATATTCTGGAGATAATGTAGTCCAACTTCCCATTTCAGACCAAGATCAACTATACCCATTTGTTTCTACTTAAAACAAACAAACAAACAAACAAACCCAACTTAAATGTTAGAAATAGCATAATTTTTAGAACTTCTTTAGGCTTACTTTTCAAATATTTTTGCTTATTTCTGTTTAGTCTTTAATTTACACCTACTTGCAGTTCATGAAAGCAAATTCAGTTGTCCTTTAAACTGTGAATATTACTGAGAAACAAATTATTTGCCATCAACTTTTTTTCCTATCTGGAGAATATTATGATAGCCAAATCATTTGCTATCTTCTCACTAGATGCAGGGCTTAACTTAGGCCAGTGGAGAGTACAAGAATTACTTCATGCATCTAAGGTCTGCATACTACACACAAGTATAATGCTTACCGTTTTACCGTTCGCTTTTTTTTTTTTTTTTGTGGCAGCAGAATGAGACTGACTCGGTTTGTGAGGGACTATGGCCCCCATTGCTTTATTTTGCAGAAATACCATACAGCCCAACAGCCCTCTCCTGAATTTGTGCAGTCATTTAATTTTATATAACATTGTTCTTACCTGCATTCTACTTTGTCCGTTTACCAGACCATTTTAAAAAAATCTCAATTTTGGATTGCTTGTGGATTAATAAGTGTACTTACGTTGTGACCAAAGTGATTAAAGAAAACAGTGGACTAGGAACAGGACGCTGATGTTTGAACCCTCACTTAAATGTACTTGTTTTGAACTGAGGATTATTACTTTCTGAGGATGAATACCAAACAAGTTTTTTCCTTACCTTATTGAAACTTCATCACCTCTATGCTTTCCTAGTTTGCTTATGAGAATCCCATATAGATACAACTTACTATAGTAAAGTTGTTATTCTGCCACTTCTGTCCTGTTCTGACATAAGGTATCAGATCAATGCTATGCACCTTGTCTTTAGAGATCTATGTTGGCTGTTAACTCCTCTCCTTGTCTTCCAGATACAAACCTAATTTGTCTGAGGATTTGTTATCAAAGTTTTTAAGAATTTGAAAGGAATTTTGAGAAAGTGACTGGCATGTTTGCCATTTCTAGTCTTCATTATCTTTTGTAAGGTAACTGTTAACACTTCTAAAAAACCCCATTTCAATAATACAGCTTACTATACGTGCTGGAGTATCTTCTATTATACAAAGGAGCATCTTCTGGGATTTGAACAACCAGCCACTAAAGCATCCCTCCTGTGTAGCAACTGCAAATATTTGTAGCCTTTTTAACGTTAACATGCACATGCAAACTTGGATTTCACATTACACTCGAAATTTGTAACATGCTCATATTTATAGTGTTTCTCTGTGTACAACCTTTTATCTATAACGTTGCATAATAAGAACTTCTTTCAGGCCAGGTGCCATTTTTTCAGATTCTGTGGTTTTGGTTTTACAACAGATTTTTAAATAAAATATACAGAGGTGGTGAAATAAAAAACAGAACTTCCAAAAGTAGATTTAAATTACGCCATTCAAACTCACTGTTTTCTAGGCAAGAAGGTGAATGCTGGAAAGACAACAATACTGTCATAATTATGCACAAGGCTTCTTCGATAACTTTAGTCATATAAACACAGAGAAATTAAGAGGATTTCGCTCTCCTGTGATATCCAAGAAAGGACGTAGCCGATGGTGGCTGTTCGGGGTGCGCGATGCTCGGTCCGTGCGGGAGCCCGAGCACGGGGCTGTTTTGTACCTCAGATGAAAAGGGGAGCGGGAGGGCACCGTGCGGGCACTCCCCGGCTCGAAGCCAGCCCCCGGCCCGAAGCCAGCCCCCGGCCCGCCATGTGCTGCAGGTCGATGCGTTTGCCCCCGAGCGGGCTGGCGGCCGGCAGGCGCGCGGCCCTTCGTGCCTCGGAGCGCGCGCGGCCAGGCCGAGCGGGCGGCGGTCCAGCCCCCCCGCGTCCCCCCGGTAACAGCGCGGCCAATCGGCGCGCGGCAAGATGGCGGCGGCGGGAAGTGCGGCTGGGCTGGGCGACGGGCGGGCGGGCGGCCTAGGGCCCGGCCGGGCTCCGCAGCCTGTAGCGTCCTGCATGGAGCGCGACGGGAGCAGCCAGCTGGACCCTGGCTTCTCGCAGCAGGACACGCCCCTCCTCATCGTGGAGGACTCGCAGCCCCAGGGCGCGGAGGCGGACGCGGAGCGGGCTTGGCTCGGCGTGCTGGCCCGCCGGCTGCCGGCCCGGCGGAGCCCGAGCCCCGTGCTGGTGAGCGCCCGGCGTGGCGGCAGCGCCACACGGCCTTGCCCGGCCCAGCCTATCTGTGACGCGGCCCCCGCCTCTGTCTTGCAGGACATCGTCCGCGGTCCTGCTGGCAGCCGGGCGCCGCGGGAGCGACTCGCAGGTAAGGGCGGGGCGCGGCGTGATGGTGGGTTCGGGTACCGCGGTCGCGCTGACGGCGCTGTGCTTGCAGAGCCCATGGAGAGCCCGGCCTGCCCGAGCGCCTCTGGACCGCGGGACTGCGCAGCGGAGGAGTCTCCAGCGCCCGACCGGGAGAGCAGGTACGTGGGGTGGGCCAGATGGCGGCTCTCGGCCGCCGCCTCTCTGGCCTGCTGAAATCTCTCTCGTGCTGAGGACAGGCCGAGAAGGCGGGCTTGCTCCTGCAGCGGCCGTGGTCGGCCCCGGCCAGGACGTGCGGTGCGGAGGGCTTGGAGCGCCTGGTCCGTGCCAAGTGACCCCTCGGATGACGAGTCGCGGGAAGGCGGCCTGCAAGACCCCCTGCGCGACTTTAGCGAGTCTCTCTGTTGCAGTGCCCTTGGAAAGGCCGGGGAACGAAGTGAAGGTGATGTTGAGGACTGTGCTTCTTCGCCTTGTGTAGAAGGTAACTTCCCCATTTCAGGTCGGTTTTTTGGGTTTTCGGAATCGGATCGACCGTCTGTGCAGTTTTTCAGTTGAGCTGGCCTACTTGTCTCACCAGGGATAATTGTGCCGGTAGTAATAGGTCAGAAATTGGCATCCTTTTCTGAAAGTTTATTTGTATGCTTTGGTGTTTGAAAAAAAAAAAAAAAACAAAACAAGGTTTATTTATTATTGTTAGAATGTCTTGTTTAGAATGTTTATTGTTTACTATTGTTAGAATTATTTATTATTCTTAAAATGGATCTTCAAGATTTAACGTGGTTTAGAAGAAGCAGGGTTGCATTGCGATCATTAGGAAATGGAGCCTTATTATGAACTGGCATAATGGTTGTTGTCATCAGAGGATTTTCAGACACGAGCTGTGTATTATCAAGATTGTTTTCTGTTCATGGAATGAAAGTCTGCTGCAGTTCCTAATGGCATTACATAAGCCCTTGCTGATTAATACAGATTTTTGAGTTAATGGCCACTGTCCCTGTTCTGATACCATGTTTTAATTAGTACAGCTGAGATCAGTTAGTTTATTCAGAGTTTCAGCATAGCTTAAATAATTTGCATGTTAGAGGGTATATCTTTTGCCCTTGTAAAAGTGATAGATGACACTTGATTTTTTTCTTTCTGGTATGTATGTTTGTAACGGATGTCTGGTGTTAGATACAGGCATGTCACAGCTCCAGTTCGGAGTTCTAGAGCTGTCGCAGAGCCAGGACTTGGAGAGTGACTTAGTGCCCAGTGAGGGAGATGCTAGGCATCAGCTCCACTCTGGACCTGCTGTCCTTTCTTCCAGACTTGTTAAGAATGAATCTAAATATGGTAAGTGAAAATGATCATAGATGTCTTCTTGCTACTGTGTAGATTCTATCTAGTTTCTTTAAATTATAAATGTTATGGTTTTTTGACAGGAAATACGGTGCTAGTAGTTTTCAAAAATGAGTTCACAGCTCATTTGGTAGTTGCAAAGAATTTTGCCCCATCTTTCCTTTGGACTGATTAATTTGTTTTCTTGTACCTGTCCAACTGCTATCATTGATTCTTTCACTTCTCTTTCCTAATTGGTTTCCAAAATATTTAGACAGTCTGATACTGAATTCTCGCCCTGGTAAAAACCTCATCCTGGGTTGTTTTTTTTTCCTTCTTGTTATCATAGATAATAAAAAATAATTTTTTTACATACAAGGCTTGCCTTGGTATTTGTGTAAATTACAGACCTACATTTTCTTATTTGTATATTAATCCAGGTATTTTTATTTTATCTCTCTTCCCAGAATTTTGTGCAGACAACACAGAAACTGACTCCATTATAGAAGCAGATACTGCTTTGGAAACCCAGGCAGAGAAGTCTGAAAGGTAAGGCAGTCTGTCTTCTCTGTAGGTTGTTTGCTGTAGGCACAGTTTGTGGTAATTGGGAGTGGAGTGGGCTGCCCCAGCCCCATCCCCAATGGGTGCAGCTGTGAAATGCAGGTGAGCAGCACTGACAGCAATGAGACATGGAGTGCCCAGGTGTGCTGAGCAATCACCAAAGGGAACAGAGGGCACACGGGTGCAGTGCATGAACATCGGGGGTATAAAAGGTTGGGCTAAAGAATTAGAAGGGCAGATGCTTGAAGCCTTCTGAAGTGGTATGGTGTAACTCTGTATGGGTAGAAGCTTTCTGAAATTGTATGAGGCTATGCTGTGTATTGTGGCTGTCTCAACAGCGTTATATGCTGCAATAGTTTGTTGGCATTCTGGAAGGTGATTTGTTTATTTTTTTACTAGATTTTTAGATTTGGAAGAGGGTAAAAGGCAAAAGAGAAAGGTAAATGGAAAGATGGCATACTGCTGAGGCCTTTTTGCAGCAGTGCTGACTAAGGAGTGCTCTCAGTATTCTTTGGTGAGAAAAGATGTGATGTCAAACTCCTAAACACAAAGATACCGATAAGTTTGTTTTTAGGGGCAGTTCATGACATAATAAAATATGCCAGTAATTTTCCTAAAATGGTATGACTGGAATATACTAGAAGAAATAATTCATTTTGAGTCATAGAAGTTATCTTGAAATAACTTAATCACTGTAGCATGGGCCTTGGCTGCACAGAGGAACTCTGGAGGCTAAGTGGTGGGTATTCCAGGATGCTTTTGTGTATCTGCTATTGTAAGCTTTGTTTTAACTGTTTTTAAGTGTGAAACTTCAGTTTGTTGAATAGTATTTATTCTCTCTAGCATAAAATTTATATAATATTTAGCTCTTAATGTATTATTGTATTTTGCCACAAAATAATGTTAAAGAGGTGAAGTGAAATTCCTAGAATGTGTGTTGAATAGAAGTCAGTAGAGCATCTGCATTCCATTTAAGCATCACTTAGATTGGTATAAAATGTAGAAAACTATTCTGAAAGTATAACTTATCAAGGATAAAAATGTTATTTTGTCAGGCGAAGCTGGTTTTCTTTCTTCTCTCCTTTTTTTCCCCTGTGTTATACACGAGTGAATGCCTTCTATCTGTTACCCCTAGATTTTCTTTAGGATGTTGTGGTCTTCATATTTTGAATTTCTCAGGTCAAAGACTGTGTCTTGCATTTTCAGAACTCCGCAGGAAGCAGAAGAACATACCAGAAAGGAGACACATGTCAGTGGTGCTTGTAAAACTGAGGAATCCCTTGGTTCTGGTCGTGAGGAGTCAGATATCTTGTCAACACAGGAAGAGATGTTTCCCGAAAATAATGCAACAGGTAACAGCAGACAAGCAGAACCAAAATATCCATCCCAGAGATAGTTATAAACATCATACCTACTTGATCTTCACAGACATTTAGTGTTTTAGGGTGTAGAGCACCGTGAGTATTTTTCATGTAACTTCTGCTAAAATTGAGAACGCTTTGGAAATGAAAGGACACAGCCTCATTCACTACAGTATGGAACAATATCTAAACGTCACTTCCTGTTAGAATGGTTACTGCCTTGTTAAATACATTTAATTTCCTTTGTTTCCTTTGCCTCTTGAAGAGCAAAACCAAAACCCAACTTTTACACTCTTCTGAAACTAATGATGCTCTGCCTTTGTAACAACACACCAGTGTAGATAAGCAGTGTAGGCAGACTTCTGCCTAGTGGTGTCTGTTCTGGCCTGACCTTGTGAATGAACCTTCTGTATCCAGAAAATTCAGTAACAACCTTCTCCTCACACTGAGTCAGTGGTCAGTGCAAGGTGTCTTCTCTTACAAGAACCTTGCCTATATTTGTATTCTAGTGCTGGATCAGGTGTGCTGGTATTGGAGCCATTGGGGATTTTTTAAAATTCCCAGGTAGGAAGACTTGTACAGTCTAATCTCTATTCAGATTTTTCTTTTTCATCTGAACTATTTTGTGCTCACATTTCACATACTGAGCTGTCATGTGCAGTCCTTCACCAGCTCTGAAAATCATCTTGTTGCCTATCTGAAAAGGAGCTGTGCAATAGCATGAGTTTAATTCCTTGGAATTTTCTAATAATCACTGTGAGTTTTGACTGTATTTCCATCTTTATTTTCTTTTGTTCAAAGCAACTGCAGGGAGTGGCTGTCTGATAACCAGGATGGAAGAGGGAAGTTCTCTGGCATGCACCCCTGCCCGCAGTCTGCAAGTCCTGCAGCTCTCTGGACAGGCATTCCATGTACAGGAGGGTGATTCCACGTAAGCGAAAAACCCCCAAGCTCTTTCAAGAATTTTGTTGCAGTAATGCATTCCCCCTACTCTTTTCGTTATTCAAGGACTTGTGCTTGATTTTAAGCAATCAGTGTTTTAATTTTGCATTCTGAGAAGAGCATGGCCTTATTTTGCAATGAAATGAGCTAATGGTGGCCATGTGATCCCTTATTGTCATTAGTCTCTTACTGGTGAGCACCTCACACTCGCCTTTCATGAGAAGATTTGTACTGTGGCAAGCTGGAGCTTGATAGGAGAATGTAATGCATTTTTTAGTGAGGTGTGGTTTTCATTTCCATGTTTCCTTTTGGTTTGCAGTGTCTCTTCATGCCTAGTCATTCCTCCTCCCGTTTCCTTTGGACCCAATGCCCTTGTCCCCAGCAGCCCTACTGAACAGGGGAAAGCAGAAGGTAACATTTTTCTGCATACTGTCTGTGGTCGTGTTTTTGTGCACTGGTTTAATCAGAGCTTGCAGCCTTTTCAAAATCTGTTAAAATTATGTTTAAAGAATAAAGTAGGACTGAGAACAGTGAATGGGTGGTGAAAGGAGATCTGTATTTCTGACTGTTGTTTAGGATTCTTTATCTGCTATAGATATTTCTTGCATAGCTATCATAATTAAATTAGTACTGTTGACCAGTGCCCCTTCATTTGAATGGTCGGAGATGCTTTGTATGGCATACAGATTTCTGATGGCAATTATCTTCTTTAGGAACAAGCCATTCTTGCTACAGGCAGAAACCGGTATTATGTTAGGGCAGAAGGAAGGACAGATAAGAATTGCATCATAGCAGGTGATTTTGCCTTAATAGAGACAACTTCCACAATATTTGTAAAACCTTTCATGTGCTACAAGTGTGTATCCTAAATTGTGGTGCCTAAAGAGAAATTATTCTATATGATACATTGGTTATTACATATTTTCTCTAAGCACACATTTGCCATCAAGGATAAGATGTCCATCCCCACAGGTTTTTAGTATGATACAAAATCAAATATTCCTTTCTGAGAGATTCCTGTCACCGAATGTGAAATACTGTTATAACAGATATTTTGTTAGCTGGGGTCTGAATTTAGTTGCATTTTAATAAACATGGCAAAAGGAAAATAAATACCTCAGAAAAATGCTTTTTTAAAATAAGTTTCAGGCACTTTTTTCTAATTTTAGAAGTTCTAGACCTGTAGCAAAATAGTCATATGAATTTGTAACAAAACACTTGCTTCCCCCTTTGAAAGTAAGAATACAGATGTTTTTGTTGATTTTTTTTCCCCCTTACAAAAAGAATGCCGCTGGAGACAAGATTTACAAAGTTGAATACACCACTGAAGACAAATCTTTTAATATATGTTGAAAACTTAGATATAACACAAGAATTTAGTGCTAATATCTTTTCTGCTCTTTCAAACCAGATGAACAGATGGATATATCTATCCCCGCAGGTGGAAGAGAACTGATGCAAAAGCAGAGAGGAGATACAAGGGAAGGCCATCTCCACCAGCATATCCCTCCAAGACCTCTTGTTCAGCCGCAGGCTTCAACTCCAGTGTCCCAGAGTGCCCCAACCTTCTTTCCTGGATCTTTAGCTATACCATCACAACCAGAGTTCTCTCATGTAAGGGTTCATGTATATACCTTTTCTGAGGTTTTTATATGGCTGATGCATAAGATGTGTTTGAGTCAACTTCTGTTCTGTTATGTTGAGCTTCCCTACTAAGCTGTTCCCACTAGTTGCAGTTATATATTAATCATACTGTGTGGCAGTTTTTCCTGTGGAAAAAAATGCAGAACAGCTTAAGAGGGCATAGTGAGTTACAAAACATAGAAGCTGTTGACTTAGACTGTGTTGCCTTCTTATGCTTAACTGGCCATCCTGCATCTCAAACTGCATCATAAATTAGTTTTTTATTGGCCAAGACCTTAGCATCATTTCTGTGGAGAAAGGGAAGCTGTTCCATAATAAAGTATTTTTATTCTACAAGTCTAGAATTTATTTACTGAATTTTTCAAGTTTCTTATTCTTGCTGTTGTTTCCTTTGTGTATTTTGATTCTGGAAATTACAACTGTTCAAAAGGATTTAACAGTTTGTGGGTTTATACCTTAATATTATGAATGATATGAACTTACTGGAAACTTCACTAGTTGAAGCAGTGCTTCTCCTGAGCTGAAAACAGCATTTGTGTTAATATAATAGATATCACAGAGACTCTTTCCAATACCCTTGGTGGTTCAAGTAAAAATAGCTACTAATTTGCCATATTTGCCCTGTATTTTGTGATTTGGTAGTGAAAGATACCAAGGGTTGTGTCTGACTTTGCTGAAGGTGTATTAAATAGTAATGTGTGGTGATATTTTTCTCAGCAAAATCAGATCAATGATATCTCTCATAAATATGTGGGAAAAATGTTTTGGATGTTTTGTTTTCTTTTTTTTTAAATCTGTAGTTCTGTGCTAAACTTGCTCTGATCCATAATCCAGTGGAATTTTTTAGGAATAATAAGCAGTCCTACTTGGGATGTCCTACTACTCCATGTCCCACTTTTCTCATTTTAGGATATCTTTGTTCCAACTCAGAGTCCAGAGAATAGGCATGAAGAAGAAGAAGAAAAAACTGCTGGTTTAACCCCTTTATGCTTACCAGGAGATCTCTCTGGATCTACAGAGGCTTTGGCAAAGGTGTCTGCAGATGACTCTGTGTCACAGCCTCCTGAGTCCTGTAAACTGATGCTTTCTGCAAGTGGATGTAGCCAGCCCACAAATACAGACGTCAGTCCAGGCTCTCTGAACATGGGCCAAGACAGTGAAACCACACAGGTAGAGAGAATTTCTGAAAGCAAGGCCTCAGACTCAAGACTCTCTTCTGTGGAGAATGATAAAATAAAACTAAAAGTGAATGCAGGTGATCAAGCACCCTCTGAAAACTGTGAAAAAGCAAAAAAGGAGGATGTAGAGACTGCAGGAATGCCTGTAGGACAATTTGTTAGTGCAGGTGTTGCAGGAGATGGGCCATTAGCCTCTACAGTTCATCAGAAGATTGAGTGTATTTCTGGTAGTCAGGCTGCTGCAGATCAGTCTGGTCTGCCTGAGATTTTGTCATATGCTCAAGAGACTTCCAAACCTGAGGCAGTTCCTGAGACTCGGCGTGAAGAACAAGAAGAAAAACTGCAAATAAAGGAAGATGGGTCTCTTGTTAATATAACATTTTCTCATAGGTTTATTCTTGAAAGGGAAGGACAGTGCCATGAAGATACAGAAGTGAATGATTCTTGTAAAAATAGCAAAAATGTAGCCCAGGAATTAGAAAAGGTTGGACCAGAATGTGAGGGAAAAGAAGCTTTGAAAGGTTGTACTTTTGATGCTGGGGAGGCAAAGAACATGGATAAACCGTCTACTAACAGGGCAAAGCTCAATGAAGTTTTAGCTAAGCCTTCTCTAGGGGAGTTACTGGAGCAGCGTGATTTGCTTCCAAAGTTAAAGAGTGATGTCCAATCAGAAGTGGCATTGTGTGCCAAAAACCATCCCGATTGCTTATCATTACCTGTCCCAATTCTGAACAATCAGCCATCACTTCAAGAGAGAGGGTTTGAAACGCATGTGGTTCAGCATGAGAATCCAGTACTAAAGAATATGGAGGATACTGTTACGACAAGGAATCTGGAGCAAGAAGAGCAAATGCAGCCAGAGGAGAAGGCAACTTCTAAATCCCCTAGTCCTTCCAGTGGTAAGTGAATATAGGTTAGTAGTTCACAGGTGTACATTTTGAGTAATGTCAAGGACAACTGTATACAATCCTCAGTGTTTTCAGGGAGCACTGCTATTAGATGCAAGTTGAGCAGCACTATACCTTACTGTGTTATATGCAGAACATGACTTCACTGTTTTCCCCTCTGGTGTAGTTCTTGTTCCTTTCTACTTTAAAGTAGAAATGCAGGGCAGCTTGAAGAACTGAAGACTCTGTGACCTTGGCAATGTTCAGGGATTTTTGTGACTTCTCCCCCGCTCAAGAAGCAACAACAGCAGGGTCCTTGAAAGGAATAGGGTGTGTGGTAGTCAGTACTTTCCCTCTTGTAGGTCTCCTTATTTTCTTTTTCCTTCCTTCTCAGAGGAGAACTTTCTTTGTGGAGGTGTACAGAGCAACTTTGAGCTAGAAGCTAATATAGTAGATTTTTCTTGAGATTTTTTTAAAGTAGAATGGCTTTTCACTCACGTGTAAGCTATGGCTCAGCAGGTATTGCCATCACCCATTAAAATAATTTAACTTGCTGTGTGTCATTATACAAGATATGGGATATTACGTCTATTTTGTTTTTGCCTCTTAGCTGGCTTCATCTTTAAACACAGTTCTCTAGCCCTTAAATGAGAATGAACAAAGAATTATTTTAGTATCAGAATATGTATTTTACCCCCTATGAAGTCTATTAGGAAAACTGAAAGACTGTAGGACCTCAAATGTTATTTAATGTTAAGTTGTACAATGTTTTTGCTACAATATTCTTGATTTCCTTTAACTGAAAGAAGAAGAAATAGCTTTACTATATAGAAAATAATGCTTTGAGGGGATCTAGTTAAAATACTGGTCAGGAAGTTCAAAGGTATTCTGACTCCATTGCATTTTGTGATCAAAGATGAACTTTTCTGTGAACAAGTCCATGGCATTTGGGACTGCAGATTTTTTAAGACAATTTGGCATAGTCAGGAGAACAGTACTGGTCTTCAAACTTAAGAAGAGTATGGGTTTTATTAAATAAAACAATAACTTTGGCAGCACGCTGCTGAAATGATGATAAATAGCTGCAGTTACATAACAAGGTTAAATGTCACGTTCCACTTCAATATTATTTTTCACAATTTTCACAGTCCAAAACTTCCTTTTTAAGAGAGCATAAACGAAGTTGTGTTTGACTTTGGATAATATTTTGCCTCTCATACTGTACTGAAAATGTTTTGGGTTTTTTCTTAGACAAATATAATGCAATTTAAGAACATCACAGTTGGCTGGGTTTACTTTTAAAAGGGAACTATAAGCAATTTTTAAACAAAATGAATTCCAAAATTAATGCTTGTTTGTTTTTTATGTGTTTGTATTACACTAAAGGGCTGATCAGTGTTAGGAGAGAGTTCAGGCTTTTGACCTACTCTACCTAATTGCCTTCAGACTTGTAAAGCATGGTGGAAAAAGTATATAGAGTGGTATTTACTCTTCTGCCATCACTCAGTCCTTAATGTATGAAGAGCTGTAGAGCATCTCTCTACTCTTAAAGCAGCTTTGTTATTGTAGTAATTATTTTAATGAGAAATATTTTAGGAGTCTAATCCCTTATCAACAAATTATGAAGCATAAATCAGTAAGCACAAACTTTGGGTGGGGGCTTGCTAGGGGTCCACTCTGTCCCTTCTTTCAAGTCACTGATGAATAAGTTGAGGCTGGACCCTGCAGTGACCCCTGGGAACACCACTGGCTACAGGCCTCCCAACCAGATTCTGCACCACTGATCACAGCCCTCTGAGCTCTGCCATTCAGCCAGTTCTCAACTGACCTTGCTGTCCGTTCATACAAACCACACTTCCTGGCTTACCTGTGTGGATGTTTCAGGAGACAATTTTAAAAATCTTCCTGAAGGCAGTGTGTAGACACCATGCACTGCTCTCTTCTCATCTACCCAGCTAGTCATTCCATCACTGGAGGCAATCTGTTTGGTCAAGCGTGATTGCCCCTTGGTCAATCCATGCTGACTGCTCCTGATAACTTTCTCCTCCATGTGCTTGGTGATGACAACCAGGATGATTTGTTCCATCTTTCCATGGATGGAGGTGCAACAGTGGCCTAGTTCACTGAGTCCTCCTTCTTGCCCTTTTTGAAGACTGGAGTGACCCTGGCTTTCTGTCCTGAAGTGTCTCCTGTACTCCATGACCTTTCAAAGATTAGGGAGTGTAGCTTAGCAGTAACTTCTGCCAGCTCCCATAGCACTCATGGGTGCATCCTATCAGGGCCCATATGGGTGGTTGTGGGTGTCAGAGTTGTTTAAATGATCTCTTAACTTGATCCTCCTTGACTGAGGGGAAGCCTTCCTTTCTCTATACTTTGTCTCTTGCCTCCAGGATCTGGGTTTCTGTGGCACTGGGCTTATTAGTAAAGACTGAAGCAAAGCAGGTATTCAGGAGCTATCTTTTCTGTATTCTTCATCACCATGGCACCCACCTCACTGAGCAGCAAACCCACATTTTTCTTAGGTTTCTTTTTGCTATTGATATTCTTGAAGAACCCCTTCTTGTTGTCTTTGACAACCCTTGCCATATTCAATTCCAAATGGTCCTAAATCTGTTGCAGGTTGATGGTCATAAGAACATAAGAAAAGTTTAACTGTTTTGATTTACTGTTTTCATTGATAGTACAGTTGAGACGGTAATGTGAATGAAAGCATTTAAACTTTTAGGTGAGGCGTTCACGTTTTTTTCGGTTCTTGTGAAAGCTTCTTTGTATTCTCTTTCATGGCATCCCTTGGTATAGTAATTAGATTATGCTGTTGATCATCACCTGTGCTGGTGATCATGTAATAAATTCTTTTGATCATTTGTTACTAGCCTGCCAAATGTGGATTTATAGGTTAGAAGGGATTGTGGTAGCTAAATCAATATTCAATTGAGTTGCTTCAGTTTTTAGATAAAACGCTTTTTAAATGGAGACATGCTCTAGGCCATTATACAACAAGCATTCATAAACTGTTCATGAGGAGGGGCGGTTTGCCTTCCAATGTGAGTACCATTGTGCTAGAAGGTACCTACCCACTGCAAAAATACAGTGAAGATCTTGGGGTGGTCTTCAGGATGTTGCAGTTGCTCAACCATGTCTTTCAAGCTTGTGATAGCCAGAGAGGTGATGGTTTTCAGAGTTTTCAAACAGATGATACATAATTGTTTGCTGATGGGATATTTTTCTATGAGAGGATTATGCAAGTTACTTCTCTATAACATTGAAAGTTTACAAATAAATGCATGGGATGAGGCAAAAGGAAAGAGCATTTTACTAGGTCTTTGATGTATTTTATTTATTAAGTCCTGCAACATCTGCACATAGTAAATCCACCAAGCCATGGTTTCCCTGATGTGATAGGCCACCTCAGCCATCATTCTGAGTAAGTTTTAGGTTATCAGTTCAGGCAACATGTAGCTTTGCCAGTTCATTTCTGTCCTAACCTTTATTTCTGTTTTTTGACCTCATTTTCCTCTTCTATGGAATATCCTGAGCGTCTCTGAAGCAAAGCTGCATTCTGTAGAAGTCCTATTAATATTCAGGATATTTAGTCTCCCTTTTATCTAGCACCTGGGAACAGCTGCATTCAGTTGACCACAGTCTGGATTTTCACTGAGAGAGATTTTTCACATAAAATGTGAGGACTGTCAGAGCAGCTGTTCAGGGGGGTTTTGTACAGCACCAGTGTTATGCTTTTCCCTATTTCCACAGCACAGTGAATATGTGCTTTTGATACTTGAACTAAAGTAGATCCTTGAAATTACTAATTCTGGTGCTCTGTGTCTTTTAGGAACCCCATTTCATTTTACTTTGCCGAAGGAGGGTGATGTCATTCAGTCCTTAAGTAGCATAACACCACCTCTTACTGGCCATCTCAAAATGGGACCCAGGAGACACAGCACACCAATTGGTGAGTTTGACCCAAATGGCTCTATTCTGAAATGAAAGCCTGGAAGCTTTTGATTCTTGGTGCAGCATGTATTAGGGTAACTCAAACCTGCCTTGGCAAAAAATGGCTACATTGCTGTTCTGAGCATGTCTTCCTTGCACTCACTGTGGTCCTGCATACAACTCCATTAAAGAATGTAAAAGTGCCTTCTGAGTAGCAAAAGAGCTTAGACCAAAAGAGGATTGCTTCCAGTATTCATCATGTTTTATAAGGACTTTCTCTGCTAGGTTCACAAAACAGCATCCTGCAAGTACTAGATGAAAAGAAGTCTGTTCTGCTTGGGTAGTAGTAAATTATTCTGTCATAAACTAAGGATAATACCTGTGCTACAGAATTTTCATGCTTCAGATCTCTAGAAAGGAATTTCCACTACTGCAGCATTATTAATAACGCATGCAGTGAAGTGTCTTCAAACCAAAACTGGGACCTCAACCCCAGCAATGTGAATGACAATAGCTACTTCTTGTTTCTTGGTTTTGTTTTTCTGTTTTCAGTGGATGATACTTGCCCAGACAGCACTATAGCAACCAGTGATGTTACAGCAGAAGGCACAATGGGGACCAACGATGTCACTGTGGAAAGTGCAGTGGTATCAGCAGATGTATCAGAAGTGTATGAGAAAGGAGAGTCTGGTGTGGTTCCTGAGTCTGATGCAAAACTTTCTCTGCGAATGAACCTTGTTACCCCTGTGAATGATGGGAGCGAGGAGTCCTTGCCGTTCAGCTTGGAAAGTAAGAGGAAAAAACCTGAAGTGTATGGGTCCTACTGGATCTCAGCCCTAACTCAAAAACTCCCAAGACAGTCTCTAAATCCCTGTAATTTTTCTCATTTTTCTTTTTGGGCAGTGTCACTTAAATTTGTTTCTCTGTTTCTGCAATGCTCTAAGCAAGGATGAAGTGAGAGGAGAGGCTTCTGTTGTGAGGAAAGGTATTTCCAGCAGACTGCAAATTGTGATGTATAGTGGCAGTGGTACACAGGACAGGAAGTGAAATTTGATTGTGTTGGGTGGGAAAAGAGATTTATATATATATATATATATATATATATATAAAGAAAATCATGGAATGGTTTGGATTGGAAGGGACCTTAGAGATCACATAGTCCCAACACCCCCTGCCATGGGCAGGGACACTTTCCGCTAGGTTGGGTTGCTCCAAGCCCCATCCGGCCTGGCTTTGGACACTTCCAGAGTTGGGGCAGCCCCAGCTTCTCCAGGCAGCATGTGAAAGTGCATCACCACCCTCACAGGCAAGAATGGAAGAATTTAATTTCTTCCTGACACCTAATCTAAATCTCTTGTCTTTTAATTTAAAACTTTTTTTTTTTTTTTTTTTTTTTTTTTTTAATAAGCCCCCTTTTAAGTGCTGAAATGCTACAATGAGGTGTCTCTGGAGCCTTCTCTTCGCCAGGCTGAACAAGCCCGGCTTTCTCAGCCTGTTTGTGTGGGAGGGATTCTCCAGTTCATCTCATCATATTTGTTGCTTCCTCTGGACCTGTCCATAATCTGGAAATAAAAAGTTTGGCAGGATTTTAACTAGAGCAGTGGCATTCAGTCTAATAGTTTAAAACTTGTAGAAACTTAGGTCTGTTCTGAGAAGTTGGATGGGGAAGTCTGGGCACCCTTTGTCCAGTGTTACTCAGCCTCTCTTCACTGAGCATATGGAGCTGGGAAAGGTCAGGAGAGTCCTTTTGGATGATGCCAAAATCATCCTTCCCTTCCTTCTTGTTTCAGAGCCTGCAACCAGTGACAGGAAAGATGGATCCTCTGCTGATGCTGCTGCTAGGTAACTGGGCTTCTTGCTGGGCAGAGTTAATACGAAGGTCTGGGTAGATCCTTTCTCCACATATTATCAGCCGTAGGGAGAAAAAAAGTTAGAAGGAGACACAGAAGCAAGGAACATTCTAGCAGTGGATATGATATTAACCTGTAGCTGTTGCAGCAGGTTTTAATTACATAGGCAAAGTGGGAACCCCACTTGTTTGTTCATTATAGGCTCTGTGGTTCCTACTAATGTCAGCATTTTGCCTCCATTTGATTGTAGTCAAAGCCAGAAATTCATGTCTTGTGCAGTCCAGAATGCAAGTCTGCCTTATCCATCTTAAATTCCAAATATATGGGTTTCTGCTGTCTTTCATGGTGCAATTTTCTGTTAAGAATCTCTGAGAAGTTCTGAAAGAATTGTTTTTTTGGTGGAAAGTTGATAGAAACTCATGATCAGTTCATGGATATACAGAAATCACAGGTTAACATTTTGACCAAAACATCGAGTTACTCCCTTGGTCTTTTGATTTGTATGTATCTATCTTGCATCACATTTATTGTCTAGCATTGCTTGATTTAGTTTGCAGGGAGTAATGTTTGTAAATACTAACAGGAATCTCAGTAGGAAGATGGTGACCTGTAGTAATCTGAGTGAAGAGCAGTGGTTTGAAGTAGTGAGAAAACATAGGAATAAAGTCAGTATCTCTTGTTACAGGATTGCTTGCTAGATGGTAATCATGCCTCAGTGCTGAGGATGGATGATAGTAATTCCTCACTGGTTGAGCCATTTGTAGGTACGGGATGAATATGAGCTCTCAGGGTCTGCTTTATGACTGGCCTTCCCAGTATTTTTGCAGTGCTATGAAATTCCTGAGAAGTAAGCCATAAAGGGTCTAACTCTGTCTTCTGGTGGGTACCAGAGGCAGTAGATGCTGAAACTCTTGATGCTGCTGCAGTTTTCCACACAAATTATTCCATTGCTCTTGGCTGTTAGGGTGTCTTCATAAATGACAGAAATGCTTGTGCAATTGTGGCTTCATTCTTGATCTTTGAGATTGACTGATATGATCTTTCTGTGGCTGTATAGGTCAACAAGCTCAATAGTCTTTGTTGCTCTCATGAGGAGCTAGAGAATTCGTGTTTTGCTGTATGAGGGTTTTTCTCACTTCCTGATGTATTTTTTGTTTGCTTGTCTTAAATCTGCGCTGCTAGCTCCCAGAAAGCATCATCTGTGTTCAGTCGTGTCTGTGAAGTTCGTCGAGAGGATGAGGCCAGAGGTCGTGGTGTTTCCACTTCTCCATTTAGGTAACTCCTCACAGTCTTTGCCTGCCAGTCCTGGTTGAATTTATATTCAGATGTGTGTTTTCTACATCAACAAAATTGCAGTAAACCGTTTTCTTTGGGTGACTTAGAAGATTGGGGACAATGGGATAAGTATACTAAATCTGCATGTTTGTGTCTGACATGGTTATCAGGCTTACCTTTTGACTGAGTGGCCATGTGATTCCAGAAGACTGATATGCTTCAGTGAAGTCTTGGGTTTGAGAAAATTGAGATATTTAAGTCTGTTTAAATAACTTTCCTGTCTCCTCTTCTAAGATCTGACCAGTTTTGTTTGTTGTTGCTGCTGCTATTGTCCCCCTTCCAAAGGACTGTACAGCTGCATATGCTATGGTGAGGAGGGTGCTGCCTGGAGAGCTAGAAGTAGAAATCTGCTTCTTCAGTGTTTTCCATTCTATTTCTTGATGGGACAGTGAGGTCTTGGTCTATGTAGAAAGCGTAACCTGAGTTTCAACAGTTACATTAAAGACCATAACGAGTAGGGAGTTTCAGTGCTGGACAAGGCACAGCCAGAAGTGAAGACAGGAACTCCTTAAAATCCTCAAGTACCCAAGGGAAGCCAAATACATACTTCTAGTTTGCCCCAGTATTGTGTCCCATATAGTACCTGGCAGAGGCAGTACTTTTGGCAGAGCAGAAAAATTCTAATGAAAACATTAGACAGCATTTGTGTTTATGCTACTGGGTCTTCTTGCTGCATGTGATTATCAGTTTCAAGCCAATCAAGCACTGGAGGAGCCTGAAGTAGCTTCAAGATGACATGCTTCAGGGAAGTTGCATAGTTGGTGCCTAATTTGCGGAGTGTAGCAAGAAAATTTGTATTTCAAAAAGCACTTAGTTTTATACAGTGTTTTATGTTTTACCACCCTGTGTATCACTTGAGATGTGTTGAAAGATTTTTTTGTTATTTGAACTCTGAGTTCTGTGCAATTTGAAGAAGCAACTGAGTGACTGCCAAGGTGGGGGGATTGTTAATACTGCTTTCACTTGAGTGGCAGCATATTGGTTGTCTTGTTTTCTTTATCAGTAGTTTTGATCTGTGTGTAACTGGTTTGCAGGGGGGATTGGTTAATTTTTCCTGGCCCACAAGAAGATACTGAATTGCATACCGATCCCAGTGATTGGCAGTACCAGCCGCAGAAGGTAGATGGCAGTGGGGGACAGAGCCTAATTCCTCAGAGGATGCAACAGAACTGCCATCAACAGTCTTCTGATGCAGAGGATGGAGAGTCTATGGAGACTGATGTTATAAGCACTCAGGCAGAAGATGGAAAAAGAATGCAGAGAAAACAAAGTAAGGCTGTTCAAATTGATCAAAGTCAAGAGAGGTGGGAAAACATCAAGAATAAAGGGATCCAAACTACAGACTGTCTTTTTACCCCAACAACTACTGTTACAACAGCAACACAAACATCAGAAGAAATCTGTAGACAGGTGGAAATGGGAACCAGTATGTCTGGGCAAAAACCTGGGCAACAAGATGTGAACATTCAAACTGATGAGAGTGGGGAAAAGCTTGTCAACACCTTTGGAGACGACACGGACTCTGTGCGCAGTCAGGTGGGATGAGGGCTGCCTTTATTTAACTGCTTTAGGACAGTAAAGTATCCTTTCAGCCAGTAGATTCATTAACAGTTGGTTTTCTATTGAAAAAAGGCCAAGGACCATTTAAAAATGTTAATGTCACAAGCTGTCCTGAATCAACTGCTAAGGTAGCAATACTCACTGGACAGCATGAATTTGGGAGGTATATGTCTCCATATGTATTTTCTGGAAAAATGGGACAAGTTTTGATTGGTTGGTTGATTGTTGATAAAAAACCGAGTCCCAAACAAAACAGAGAGACTAGCAGAATGATTTTTTACTGGACCTGATTTAAGACTAATGTGTCCTATGGGAAATAGGAGATAAACAGGGCCATAAAAAGACAATGGAAGATTGATGTAATACATGTACATGTGGGAGTCTACTCAATCAAAGAGTATCAGAAGCCATGCTAAACAAGTTTGCTGTTTCCTCCTTGGACTGTTAAGATTTCCCTTCCTCTACTGTCAGCAAAATGTGTTCAGTTCTCCTTTGTTTAGGGTCTCCTGTGTTGCATTAATTTGTAACAAGATGCTTAAAGGTTCCCTACTCCCGTACTTTAACATGGTATGAAGAAACTATACTGTAGAGGTAGCCCTACTCAGAAATAGTTTGCTTTTTGTTGTGGTCTGTTTTGGTTTTACTGTATCCTCTTTATTACAGGGAGAGGAGGAATTTAACCTTCTTCACCCACCCAAAGGCCGAGTTCAGCGTCGCCACATGCGAACTATTCGAGAAGTGCGCACTGTTGTTACGCGTGTTATAACAGATGTTTACTACATCAATGGTGCAGAGGTGGAACGAAAGGTGGTTGAGGTAAGTTCCTGTTTTCATGGCCACATGGGATGAGATATTAGCTGAAAAATAGAAGTTGTTAAAGTGAGAACATGTTATGACTGCAGGAAACAAGTTGAATGAACTATGTGTCACTTGGCTGTGATGCCAAGGCTTTCTTCATGAGCAGGCTTGCAGGCTGTTTAGTGGATGGCAAAAGCTATGGTTTTGATGCTGGTATACTTCAGGCCATGTGTTCTCAAGAAACATTCAATTCTCAAAGAACTGAACAAAACACTTTGTGCATGCAATTAGTTTTAAAGTCTTGGAGTTTTGGCAGAATAGAGATATTTCAGAATGAGCAGAAATTCTATTAGTAAACAAAAATCACTTCTGCCTGTAAAGCTATGTAAGATAGTTTAGCCTGTTTTGCAGTTCTGTGTTGTTTTTAACCACAGTCTGTTTGAATCCTTTGTACCAGATTCTGTAAGAGGTCTTCAAAAGTCAACTTAAAAGTGAGGAACAAACCAGCCTTTTATTAGTACACTTGTGTCAATTCATTAATTGGAAAGTCTTTAGAGAATCATGAAAGATAGCTGAGAAATGCTGATTTGATGGACACAATAACCACATCAGCCTGCTAGCAATAAAATGTTACTGCTATTCTATGAAGGTAAATAACCTGAGAGTCTTGTGCTGTGTAGTCACAGTGAGTAATGAAACAAAAGGATAAACCAGTTCAATACTTTTACAACTGATATGACACACAAAATTCTTTATTGTAGCGTAAAAATGGAGAATTAAGTGTCCTGAAATATACTTACATAGTTTGTGTAATCACAATCATATAACCATTTCTGCTTTACCTACCAACACTTTATATCACTGTTCTGTAGATGTGTGTTTTTATATCCATAAAGCTTTAGTAACTCCAGATGACAAGCTCTCTGAAACTGATCTTGGATTATAAGCAGCCCAAAGCTCCTAGTGTCTCATGTATATGTTGCAATCTCACACTCTGTAGGGGTGGGAATTATTCAAAACCAGACCAGTTGGATACCAAGCTGAGCTCTGCTCTGTTGCTGAGGAAATTTCCCTGTCCAACCATCCAGGAGCTGCTCTGGCAGTCACAACTGCACCACCTGAGCTGGGACTGAGGCCCCTTCACAGTGGACAGCTCCAGTGAGCTGATGGGTGCTCTGCTGGAGTCCTTACACACCCCACACTCACACAGTCAGATCAGGTTTCCTCACTGACTGGACCCCAGGTTTCCCATGGCAGAGTCTCAGACATCTGGATCCTTAAAATAATTTAACCTTTTTGCAATAACTAAATTACAAAATAACAGCTTGAATTGGTGCCTCCAGGGAGAGATCTCGAAAAAAGGGCACCCTGTGCTTTTATACCCTTTCATCTAAGCTGGAAAAATGTGGGAAAATCTGGGGGATCTTCTGTTCCTGCCGTGCCTCCAAGTGTCCAGGTCCCACGATCTTTTGCCTGGGGCTCTCACCCCCCAGAGCTCAACATGCAGCTTGCACTTGCAGCCCTGTGCCACCTGCACTGAATGTATTCCTCACCACTGCTGACTGAGTTCTTAATGTAACTTCTTGATACAGAGCAGCTGCAGGCCTGTAATGAGAGATGCACTGTCTACCACAGATTAGCCCAGACTGAAGTTTGTGTGGCTGTCATCAGCTTCATGAATGTGATATCAGCTTGTCTGCACTTTGGACTGGTGATTGTAAAGTGTCTAGCACTTGCATCATCTTAGACAATCATCTTTTTTGCTTATTTTAAGGAAACCGAGGAGCCTGTAGTGGAGTGCCAGGAATGTGAGACTGACATGTCCCCCTCTAGAACTGCAGGGGGCTCGTCGCTGACCTCAGGGGACCTTGGTGATGTCAGCTCTTTCTCATCTAAGGCCTCGAGTCTCCACCGTACATCCAGTGGAGGAAGCAGTGGTCACTCTGCCACACACAGCAGCAGCAGCTCGGGGCGAGGAACTGGAGCTGTAAAAGGGAAAGTGTGTGGGACAGAAACCGGAGAATTTGCTTTACCTATTGGCAGAGGCATCTTAGGAAAATTGAGGTAAGTGTAGAGTCTTGGGAAAAGGGGAAGAGATGTTTTGCAGAAACAAGCATCTGGCTTGTGAGTGTGAAGTAGGGTAGACCTACATCAAAGGTTTTCTGAAAAAGATCTGTCTTGATGAATAGAATTAAGGAGGTAGTATTTGCTTTTGCATCTGTTCTTCCTGAAGGAGTAGCTTGTTTCCTTGTGAGTCGTTTGCAGTTTAGCAGCCAAGAGGCAAAATTCTGCATATGTTGTGAGATGATCAAGAAAATGGGAGCATCCTAGTGAGCTGACTTCTCTCCTCAAAACCGTTAACTCATAAATTGTCTAGCCCTAGGAAAGGAGCTGGTCAGCCTGCATCACCACTCAGAGTTAGCCAGACAGGAGCACTGCCTTGTGAGGAAGAGGAGGACTGTACTCGTCAGGCTGGCAGAGTACCTGTGACACTTCGTGGACGAGGAAGAAGAGGACGCCCACCATCTCGAACAACAGGAACAAGGTACCCTGGAAAAAGGAGACTGTGACTTTAATTTATTGCAAGAAAGAGAATAGGGAACTTCTATCTTAATGTCCTAGAGGAAAAGGAGTACTGATTATTTTAGAAGTTTCTGGTGATGTCATATAGCAGTTGCAAGCACCTCACCTAGGTATTTTATACTTAGTGATTGTTTTTTCAGATCCTTCTGGGAATGCTTTTTGTCTCTTTTTTTGTTGTTGTTGTTGTTTTCTCCCCTCCCTTATATGGGACTGCTTTTTTCTACAGAGACTTAGCTGGACTACCAGTTATGGAGGATCTCTCAACTACAGCATCACCTGAGGAGAAATCATTTACTCGTTCAGTTCGCCTGCCAGATGGAGGAGAGAAATCTGGCACTTCTGGCTTCTGTGCCTTACGTCGCAGTGACTCTCCAGAAATCCCATTTCAAGTGGTGACTGTTCCTTCGGACTGTGCAGACTCATCCACTGCGAGCAGTTTTGTGGGCCTCAGGGTAGTAGCAAAGTGGTCCTCAAATGGGTACTTTTATTCAGGGACGATTACCCAAGATGTTGGAGCAGGAAAGTACAAGCTGCGCTTTGATGATGGATATGTGTGTGATGTGCTAGGAAAAGATATTTTGCTGTGTGATCCTATCCCACTGGAGACAGAGGTGACAGCACTCTCTGAGGATGAGTACTTCAGCGCAGGTAAGAGCAAGTGCTTGAGTTTGATACTTGGCTTTCTGAGTTGCTGAATGTGGTGGGAAATGGGTGCTTGTTCCAGGAGGATGAGAAACCTGGATATGGTTGGCTAACAGCTGTTAGTTGCTGTCTTGTCAGGTGTGGTGAAGGGACACCGGAACGAGTCTGGAGAGCTATACTACTGCATTGAAAAGGAAGGCCAGAGGAAGTGGTACAAACGAATGGCTGTTATCCTGTCTCAGGAGCAAGGAAATAAGCTGCGGGAGCAGTTTGGGCTAGGTCCTTATGAACCTGTCACCCCTGTGACCAAAGCAGCTGACATCAGTCTTGGTAAGGAAAGGTGCTGTTGAGCTGCTGACTGCTATTCTGTGTCTTGTGCCTTTGAGGTAATAACTCTAGTGTCTGATCTGAATTGCCAAATGTTTTTGGGTATTCAGTGATGCTTTTTGTACTTTATAGTGAGATTTTTGAGATCCTTTTATTGTTTGGCAGCTGAGACTTAGTGGTATTGACTGGCTTCTGGAAAGTGGTCTGCTTCAAGGACAGTATGCTTGCCATACTTACATAAACTTGGTGGATGGCTGCTTTGCTAATAAATTCCCAGCAGTACCGGAAGGAAAATAGATGAGCAGGGTACAGGGCTTGAGAAGAAAGATACATGCTACCACCCTCTGAGAGAGGAAAGCAAGAAAAAAATGTATCTTCAAGGTACTCTTGAGTTCAGCCGCTTCTTGTGGAGTTTGGTGACAGCCCATGACTAATTCCTGCATACTATATTGCAGATAATCTGGTGGAGGGGAAGAGGAAGCGACGTAGTAACCTTGGTTCTCCCAGCACTTCCAGCAGCAGCACAACTCCCACTCGTAAAGGGCAAGAGGGTTCACGTGTCCCACCAGTCTCACTGTCTGGGAAAAGGAAACTTATTGCTTCTGAAGATGAACGATCCCCAGCTAAACGTGGCCGCAAGTCAGCAATGATAAAACCTGGTGAGAACTTGAATTCATCTAGTTTGTTCAGCACCGCTTTTTCTGTAATTATCTTTCCATTTTCCATAACTAAAAAGTAGATAAGATTGCTTTTTTTTTCTGCATGGTTTGAGGCTGATTCTCCCTGGATGCATTCAGCAGCCAGAGATATTTTTAGCATAGTGTGAGTATTTACTTGCTGTCTTTTCAGTTCTGCCTTTGGACTTTAATGTTGTCTTGCTCTTATTTCTTTAGTCAGTCCTGAATGCTGTTAAAGGGATCCCTCACAGCAGTCAGTGTTGTTTCAGGATGTCGATAAGACTTGCAAACTTGTCCTATTAGTCCTTCATGTTTTGATTTGAAGATATCCAGAAGGTTAAAAGATCCCTACCTAGTCTAGTATAACTGTAGCCCAATCCTGCCTCTCTGTGTCTCCTGTAGTAAAATATCCGAGTTGAACTGATTCCTCAGGTAAGACATATCTTTGAAGACTCATGGTGCTTCTGTCTCTCTGCAGGGGCTGTGAGAGCTGGAGAGTTTGTCAGCACCTGTGAAGGTGTAGATGCTGCAGATCCCCCAGTACTGGACAGTGACCATGGACCCTTGCCCCACAACAAGACCCTCTTTTTGGGCTATGCCTTTCTTCTCACCATGGCAACACCAAGTGACAAATTGGTCAATCACCAGAAGCCATCAGACGGTCCCACTGGGAGCAGTGAGGAGGAAGAAGGTGAGGCAAATCTTGCCCATTGCATTTTCAAGTGAGGTGCTGTGTTTTTAGGGAAAATGCTGGATACTGTCTGATCAGACATTTGTGTGAGTACTTGTTTACCCTTTTGCTCTTTACTCCTTTGCAGAAAGGACCTAAGACTCAGTCTCTGACTTAGCCAACTTGCGGTCTAAGATGTGACAAACCTTGATGATGATCATAGGCTTGTTCACCAAGCTAAGAAAGGTGTGAAAATTAGTGAGATCATCAGTGTCAGAATAGTATAATGTAAGAAGGAAGGTTTTGGGAGCTGAAGGATAGTGCTGGCAAGCATAAAACTTGAAAGCATTTATGGATTGTTCCAGTTAGCCTTTGCTGGTGTCATGTTTCATGCAGTCAAAGAAGTGACAAGTTGCTCATCTGGCTACTGGTGTGTTGTTGCCCTTTCTGCTGCCTGCCCCCCCCCCTTTTTTTTTTTCTGACTCTTAATGATTTTCTCTAGAAAGTCTTGGGAGAATATCTGGGATCCCTTACTGGAATGGATGAGGGCTTTGTGAACTAAGATGTAGGAATATAAGCAGATAGTTCAATTTTTGACTATAATCTATCTGCTGTAGATTTTTTAGAGATTACTCCGTATGATAAACATTACATAGCACAACAGCTGCGAGCAGGAGCTGGCTATATCCTGGAAGACTTCAATGAAACCCAGGTAAGGGTTTACTTGCTAATCTAGAACAACAATCACAGAATAGTTGAGATTAGAAGGAATTTCTGTAGCTTATCTTGTCCAAATGCTCTGCTGAAAGGAGGTTAAAACAGAGCTAGGTCCTTGTCCAGTTGTGTTTTGAGTATTGTCAAGGATGGAAACAACAAAGCCTCTCTGGGCAGCTTGATCCAATTAGGAAAAAAAGAAAGGAATTTCTTGTATTTCAGTTTGTAACTGTTGCTTCTTGTCCTTTGGGTGGATAACACTGAGAAGAGTGTGGCTGCATCTTTTGTATACCCTCATATCAGTCATGAATATGCATTAAAAAGACCACCCAAGCCTTCCCCTTTTGATCTTTAACAAGCTCAGCTCTCTCAGCTTCTTCTGGTATGTCAGGTGCTCTAGTGCCCAGGCTGTCCTTGGCAATGTCCTTGGGCATTGCCCAATGTCCTTGGCTGGACCTGCTCCAGCATGTCTGGTGTTTTTGGTATATTGCAGAACCTGGGAGTTGATGAAGTACTCTAGATGGGGGTCTCACCACAGGTGTGTGCCTAGGAACACTTAGAGGTAGAGCTCTTCACTTACCAGATCTACTTGGATAACTACTGTAATTTAGTGTAGCTTTTACACTTTTTTTTTTAAATAAAGAGAGTAAATTGGTTTTGGAAAATCTTGGTTGAGAAAGCAGTCTTGTCTAGTGACTTACTGAGTCTCAGACTAAAAGATAAATCATCTCTTTTGTTTGAACTGGAAGAGAGCTATGATACAAAAACTACTAGTCAGAGTTTTTGCCTAGAGCAGCTGCAGAGCTTGGAATAGGATATGATTAAACAGATTCTGAAGTCAGTACTACCTTTATCTAATTTACCTTTCACATAATATGGCTGTGGAAATCAAGGTTTCAGTTGTTTTCTTCTTTAACCTGTTTGGCATCAGGATAATTTCAGGGGGTTTTTTGCAAGCATTGCCTCCTGTTTACATGCCTTATTTTCTCCCCTGAAGTGTAATGCGGCATACCAGTGTCTTTTAATTGCGGACCAGCATTGTCGAACTCAGAAATACTTGCTGTGCCTTGCCAGAGGGATCCCTTGTGTGTCTCATATCTGGGTCCATGATAGCTGTCATGCTAACCAGCTTCAAAATTATCGGAATTACCTTTTGCCAGCTGGCTACAGCCTCCAGGAGCAAAAATTGCTAGAATGGTGAGTGCCAGATAACCATGATCTGAGGCTACAGATTCTTGGAGAGACCTGTTACACTTGGGAGGCTCTTGAATAGCTACAAATACTGAAGGTGACCTGAGTACTGTTTCTTATACTTTCCCTTCCATATAGGAGCAGCACTTCCATCTCTTTCCTTGGACTTACAATGACCTCTAATGCCAAGGTACATTTGGGTGCCATATACACAAAAACCAGAGTCTTTTTGGCAGTGAGGAAGGTGTCAGCCTTTCTCATGAGGAAGGCAGAATTCAGACAAGGCTTCCCACACCCTTGGCTAATTTCTCTAATTGCTCAGAAATGGATAAAGGAGAAAAATACTATGTTAATTTCCTTTTCCTTTGATACGTTTTGAAGCTAGCTTCTGCACTTTCTATGGAGTCTAATCCAGTAAGCTTGTTCTGAGATGACAGAGGAGGTCAGACTCCTTAGGCAAGCTGAGGGGCAGACACAAATTTGTAGACAGCTTAGACTTTTAGGCAGGAGATTGAGGTCTTCCTGCTCAGCCCTGTTAAAGTGGAAGCCATTTGAATGTGCACAAAAAAGGTGGTTCAGGATTAGGGAAGAGGTCAGTTTAACTTTGGATACAGGCTGCTGCGCACATACCCTACCAACACTGTCTAGCTCTATGTTAGTCTCTATAAACAAAGGATAGTCACTCCAAGTACTTCAGGAAGGGTGGTCATTGTGTGCAAGATACTAAAAAAACATATATGGGAGCAAATCAGGTGACTAGACTACTGGATATTCTTACCAGTCTGCATGTCTCTTTACTCTGCAGGCACCCACGAGAAAACCCGTTCCATAACCTGAAGGTTCTCCTGGTGTCAGACCAGCAAGAGAACTTCCTGGATTTGTGGTCTGAAATTCTCATGACAGGGGGAGCAGCATCTGTTAAACAGCATTACTCACATGCTCACAACAAAGGTATCACTGGCCAGTTTTTCAGGGAATCCTATGCCACTGTGATCTTTAGTATAGTTTAAAACCATGTGGGATGGTTTACAGGGTTGTCTGTAAGCAGAAAGGCAGGCAAAGGGTGGACGCTTGGTACTCTAATATAATCTGTATATAGATTACATCTAGGACACCTGTCTTGTAGAGGAGAAGCTGCAGCAATTCAGACAAAAGCCATCAGCTTCCAGCCTATGTTGAAAGAGGGAAATTGGTCTCTCAAATTGTGCTTCCCTTGTCCTTCTGAACTGGGCTGTCTCTCCCTCTTCATATGTGATGTAGGGCCTAGCACTCACAGCCTGAGGTCAGGACTCAGGGTCATGCCTATACTGATGGCTACTGGTTTTCCCTTAATTTTTATCTGGACTAAAAGGAATATTTTCTTGCGAGGTGCAGGGCTGCTGTAGGTGTGTCTTAACTTTTACAAAGATAATTCACTGCCTGGGAATGAGAAGATGTAAGCGTGATTCATAGTGGCAAAACACACTGATCTGCCAGGTTGGATGGGGCTTGAAGCAACCTGGTCCAGTGGAATGTGTCCCTATTCTTGGCAGAGGATGGAATGAGATGAGCTTTAAGGTCCCCCTCAAACCAAATAATTTAGCATTCCATGCTTCTATGATGTTCTGCTGCAAAGCAAAATCCTCCTTCTTCACCTGACAGACACCTGTCTTTCCTCCTGTACAGATATTGCTTTGGGTGTTTATGATGTGGTGGTGACTGATTTTTCCTGCCCAGCTGGTGTCTTGAAGTGTGCAGAAGCTTTACGGCTGCCTGTTGTCTCACAAGAGTGGGTGATCCAGAGTCTTATTGCTGGGGAGAGAGTAGGCTACAAGCAGCATCCAAAATATAAACATGACTATGTCCCTCAGTAAGTGAAAATGTCCTGCTGTCCAACTGTTGTGCAGACTGTTTTAAACAGGTTTTAAATGTTTGTGAATTGGGCAGTATGCATGGATTACTGTATATAGTTTTATCTGCTGGACTTTTATGATTAAATAAATGTTTGATCTCTTGTGGTATCTGCTGATACTCCTTGTTTATCTAAACTTATTCAGGGCAATGCCTTCAGGAAAGGAGTGCAGAAAAAAAAGAAATGCTTACATTTCTCTGAGTGAAATATTACTAATATTCTACTTTGAGTAAAGCCTGAGCTAACACAAAGTCAATTGTGTTGAGGAAGGGGTGTTTTCTAGTAGCAGAAGTTCAGGGCTGTAGCATTTCTGCTTGTTGGGAAGAATACCATGTTGTGTATTCCTCAAGTTTGCTCCAGTTGTTATTTTCTGTTAATTTCATTAAGGTGCTACAGGCTGTTGTTACTGTGTCTTCCTGAGTGAGCAGAGAGGATTTTTTCCCCCTAAGGCCATGTAACTTCAGTGTGAGCTGCAGCTGTGTGCAAATATATCCCTTTGAGGGGAAGGCTGATTTCCTGGCAGCATTTGTGTTCAAATTGGGAAACATGATACAACACCCCAGTGGTGGACTGGAGGCTTCTCTTTTGCCAGTCGTTCAAATGGACTTCCATCAAGATGATCTGTTCATTATAGCAAGGCTAGGAAATCTTAGTAACAGGCAAGAGTTCCTGCCAGATCCCGCTCTTCAATGACAGACAAGGCCATGCCATGCTATTCCCTTTGTACTGAGGTGCAGACATTGAAAATACTCCATATAATTGCACGACAAGATATTTTTATTTGGGGTCAGTAGGGTAGTCACTAGTAGCCTTCAAAATAGTCTGGAATGAGAACAGCACAAGTGAATATCCCAGGTAAGCATCTCCTTACCATTCTCCTGCCGGCAGAGGGCGCTGTCTACTCAAACGGGGCAAAGCTCCTGTCTTGGCAAGTGTAATTTTAGCACATAAACTATTACATTGTACAGAGAAAGCACGTGATATCCAGAGTCTCCATCACCTATGCACATATACTAGACTAGTGCACTGCATGAGAAGAGACTTAAAAAATCTATTTCTTCTTCCCTCCCCCTTCACGTCACTTGAAAATTGCTACTGGTGTTTGATTAGCAGACATTGTGTACTGTAAATCAGCTTACTACACAAGTGTAACTTCTAAATACAGCCAAAACTTCATTTGTAGCCAAGAACAGGATTAATTCCTCCATACTCAAACTTGGAAGTGGAACACAGTCCAGCTGAAGAGTAAAGACATTGTAGTCCAGCTGAAGAGTCCAGACATCTAATTCTGGTTTTTCACTTTCTCAGGAGGTTCAGATTGCCTCCCTGGAAGCACTTATAAGTATATGCAGGGCTGCAGAAAGCATAGTTTTAGGAGTTCAGAAGAAATGGAACAGCTTTCTGTAATCGCTGGGCAGCCTCATATTAGTGGCAATTCCTGCCAATTCCCTGTGAAACAGCAGTTCATCAGGCAAAAGCCAGTTACAAAGAAAAATTTGTTTCAGCTCAAACTCTCCAACTGTCCAAGAGCGCCAGTCTCCAGTGCTTGATGCATCACTAGTCACAGCCTGAAGCAAAGGCCTTTAGTGCTTAAACTCCAAAACTGCAAGAGAAAGGTACAGTATTAACTACATGTTGAAAGTAATTCCCTTTACCAACCCACACTAGCATTTTTTGGCCAGTATGAGCTAGCAGCTTGTTCAACTTTCTGCCAAAAGAAACTCAATGGAAAGAAAGCATATAAAACCCAAAAATTACCATATGCTGATTTGTTACCTCTCTGTCATAGTATTTATCAACACTTAGTGTAAGTCAAATAATTAAAAGCCATCAATAAAAAATGGCTTTGTACTTGAAGTACCTCAGGATAATGCTACAAGCAGCCTTCAAGATATTCCTACCTGCCCAAGGTTCCTCCAGCCTGGGTGTAGTATTTGTTATAATCCAAGCGTAGCAGCAGTTGAGCTAAGTCAGAGTTTATCTGATGGTTGCGAACACTAGAGAGAATCTTGAAGAGAAGTGATGACTGACGACTGAATCCCTACAAATTTTAAGATGTCAGTTCTGGGCCTTCTCAGAAGAGAAGGAAAACAAGCATCTCATCTCTGTTTCTGCCTACCCCATCCTTTAACATCCTGAAGAAGAGAATCACTACAAGAGATGTGATGCTTGTGGGCCAGGGTAAGGTAAGATGTAAGCCACAAGAAATCCTAGATGTTGGTTATACAAAAGGAGGGGTAGAGGTACCAACATCTGCCTCCTTTCTATTCCAATATCTGCCCCCATTCTGCGTCTGTGCACACAGAATTTCCAACTCAAGAAAAATTCATTAGGTAAAATAATTACAAGCACTTACATAGAAGGTCTTGGCTTACACTCGTTCTAGAGCTTCTAAAACCAAGATAAATGCTTAGGCAAATGTTTGCATGGGAGGAGAACAGATCCACAGAAACATAGATTCACCTTCACCAAAATACTGAGTTGTGCAGCTCCCCGTTCATCTAAGGGACCCAGATTCTGACTGACCAGAGAACAAAAGCTATGACAAAGATCCAGAATTTCATTTAAGCAATGGAAAACCTACACGGAATAAAAAGTACAAATTAATAGTTGAAACAGAGTTCGTACACAGAGAGAAAGCAGAAAAGTTGTAGCATTCGTAACAAAGATGTTGCTGACACTGTATTTTTTTAGTCAGAAAGGAAGATACTGATGCAGCATTTTTTTAATGTTTTCTATGGAAAAAGGATTTAAATGTTATGCTGTATCTCCCCTTGGCCTCTCCCACAACCTTTTGCAGACATTTCTGGGAAAACAGAAATTGGCATGAACCATCCAGATAGGCACAGGAATTACACACTGGCTTCTCTATCCAACCAGCAGGTCATCACTGCAGCTTTGGAATTAAGAAGGCAGGATAAAGACCAACAGGAGCTGTGGTTCAAGGTTTTGGTTTCACTGTTTGCTAAACTAGGATTTTCCTTTCTATCAGTTATCTGACTGGGTAATTACTATTCTGACACCTTTATTCTATAATAACCTCATAGATGAGCACAGAGACTTTGTGTTTCATTGAAACTAACCTCCTTTGCAAATGTTTTTGTGAGGCTGTTTATAAAAATACTACTTTTTTTTTAAATGAAATTGAAAAGACCCTAAGTCCACTCAGGAACATCTCAACCATTTTTTAAATCTTAAGTAGAAGAAGATATTTTTCCTAGTCTAACACATATCAGTATGAATCCCTCAGGAATACAATTCCCAGCACTATGCTCATTGGTTCTTCTTCAATAAAATAGCCTGTGATAAAAACATAGTGATAAAATACAAATTATTAAGGTTAACTGAACGCTGAAATAAACTTGACTTAGAATTGCCAGGAATACAGCATTCACACTCACCAACTGTAAATTAGAAGATCTTAATTCAATTATCAGTTATAGTTTATACCTGCCTTACTCCTAGAATTGTAGTCTGCAGGAGATAATCACTGATCTGTTTTAAAATATGTGATTTGTCATATCTGTTCAAAAAGGTGTGTTTCTTAGGGCACTTAGAAAATTGGTAGAAAAAGGTGAAAACAAGACCTACTTACAGGTTTTAGAAGGATGAAAGACTGAGCCAACAAATTACTTAGGAAATGATCATGAGCCAATCGTATACTCTCAAAATCTCTTGTGGCGTTTATCTGCTGCAGAAGCTGTGAGAACTGAGACTCCAGTACATCGACCTGATGAATATGTGAAGATACCTCATTAGTGGTTTGAGGAACTGGGAGTGCTTCAGACCATCCAGAAGTTTGGAATAAGAAACTTACTTTCTTTACTGCTACTCTTTTGTTAGAGGCTGAGGATCCCCTTCTCTCTGGCTGATGAATGAATTATATACAAGAGCAGTACATAATGTGGGGTATGCAACAATTTTTGATGCCTAAGTAATATCTAAATAGAAAGGGAAATAGTAATTTTCTTTAACTAGGGAAAGGTATATAGCTAGCATGTAGACAAAGGTATTTGATTGTAGTAATTTCTGAATTTTATACTGGGAGATACTATTTGGAATCTTAGTGCAAAGGCTGCAGTACAAAAGCTCATCCAGATTGCTGTGGAGAATTTAGAAATTCAGGCTCCCTCTCAATTCTTTAAAAACCAAATCAACCAAAAAAGCCCAAAACTTAACTTAGAGTTCACTTAAAGAGGCCAGAGAAGGAACCTGGATGGTATCTTAATGATGGTCCTTCAGAGATGAGTGGTTTCTCGCAAACATTTAGTAGCATTAGAGAGCTACTAAAGAACTCTATTTCACTGATTCACAAGTCCAAAAACTTCGTAATTCTAGCAGTAGTCTGGGAACTTGAAGGAAGCTCTAGACTTGTGAAGGAAATCCTGCTTTCCTTAAGGTACAAGGAATCAGAAACCTGAGACAGGTCTTCAGTGCTCCCTCCATGCATTTCTGCCAGTTTCTGATTAACTGATACAGTTTATCTTTCTCTGTAATACTGACCTGCAGATAATACTGAAGATTGTCCACAAGGAAAGCCATGTGATCCCTCAGACGCCACTTGATGGCATCTGTTCTATTAGATTTCAGGTGTTTACGTTGCATCTGGAGAGCCCAGCAGTGCTGTAGTTCAGCCTGGACTCGTCGCACACTCAGCAGGTATTTGAACACAACGTTGTACCTACAATCAAAAAGTTGAAAGCTGTTTGTTTAAGACTAAAATCTTCCTCTGTTACTCGAGTACTGGAGTTACTGTTACTGGAGAAAAGAAACAGGCAGTGACTTCCAATAGTTAGGGCAAATCAGGTCATGGCCCATGTGCCCCAATAGCACATCTTGCAGAGTAAGATTTCTGCTTGTATTGATTACTGACCTAAAAAATACAAAGTTAGTTTCAATGTAAGGAGGGGAGCTGTCAATGAAAACACTGTAAAAGTAGTGCTGTTTGTAAATCGGTGCAGATCTGTTTAAAAGGAGACTGGATGTGGCACTTGGTGCCATGACCTAGTTGAGGTATAGGATAGGATGGGTTGGACTCGATGATCTTGAAGGTCTCTTCCAACCTAGAAATTCTGTGATTCTGTGATCTGTCAGCATCTTGCATGTTTTACTGTCATTACAAGTATTTTTGATATGAGTAAGTGGAATGAACCATTTTAAGGTTCAGGGAGCAATAGCTCTATCTTTCTCTCCATAGAGAATAAAATGCCCCAACACACTAGTGAATGCCTCACATCAGGGAACATACAGATGAATATAAAAAGACCATACCTAGTACTTACTTCTCGAGAACAGCAGGAGTAAAAAGAATGTGCAGTGGCCATTGAACTTTGTAAGAAAGGCCCAGAGCTGCCCATCCAGATGTGGGGGGTTCACGTGGAGATAATTCCCGGGAAGGCCCTTCACGAGTCTGAGAAGTATCTAAAAACAAGTAAGGTGCTTAATTATGTTATCTTCTCAGTCAGTGCAACCATGGCAAGAAGGAAAAGGGAAAGAACAGAATTAAGAAGAACCAAAGTAGTCTAGGCCATCACATAGGGCAGTAAAGGGAACAAAATTAGTATTTCTTTAACTTGAGAGAAGGGTAAGTAATCTATTTGAACACAAAGTCACCATCTCCCCTCTTAATTTACTTCTGAAAATGCAAGTAGATACCTTTATGTTCCTTTCCATGATACTCAATGGTTAAGTGAAGAAGAGGAAGAAGGTTGTCATCATCTAACAGTACCTTATGAGCAGACTGCTGAAATGCAATGTTGACATCTGACAACAAGAGAACATGTATCAGCACAAGATGATGCAGCTAGTGCTAATTTTGCACCCATTAATTATTTATTCTTGGTCCTAAAAGACAAAATTGATGCACTATTGACACTCTTTTCTTTTAATTCCAGTTTCAAATACCTGCCATCAGAAGGTTTCTGAGAGATTGCTTTCACTTACTCTGAGACATTCTAAATCACAAGTACTGTAGTTTCAAAACTAGAGAGTTAAGATAGAACTCTTCTGTACTGGACATGGCTTACCACTTTCCTGCTATACCACAATGAGGCCGGTTTGGTAAGCAAAGAAGCAACACTCACCATGTTCAGTTACAGCCGTAGGTGGTGTCTTTAACATGTGCTGTGCAGTGTCAATGAAGGCCTGAAACAGCTCACCTCTTCCCAAAAGGTAAAAGTCTTTTATAATCTGTGGAGATAAATTTGTTCTAACTAACATACCAAAAACTGAGCAGAAATTTTAAGCATCCTAGCTGATAGCACCCATTTTTATTATTTGGACAAATGCTGTTTCTAAACACAGCTGGAGAGATCTGAATTTCATTCACTGACCAAAAAGTCTATCCTGCCTTTGCTTCAAGATATAAAGTACACATACCCCTCTAACTCTGTCTTTGGCCAAGTTCTATCAGTGTATGCTCTTTCTTGAGACTGGAAAGTGAAAGCTGCTTTACCTAAATGAAGAAAGCCCAGAGTGTAAGGCAGTAAAGTATTTAATAGAAAGAAAGAAGTGAAGAAAGAGCTACTTTAGCAGCTCTAAATAAACTAGCAGTTGCATTACCTTCAGTTGTCCTAGTAGATCTGATTCCTCCACCATCAGTTTCCAAAGATGCTAGTGAAGAAACAAAAATCAAATGAAACAACAGAAACCTCGCCTCAGAATTATCTCAGGCATTCAGAGAGGTGAGTAGCTGCTGTCTTAAAATGCTTGCAATGCATACAAAAAGAGCACCTATAAAAATGCTATATAAAGTACAAGAGAACACAGTCAGAGTCCTGTGTAGCAGCCCATGTTACCATTTAAAATTATTGTTATATACTGGCAAAAAACTCTGCCTAAGAAACCTGAAGACCTGTGACAAAAAAGTGCAAATTCCTATGAAACCAGTTCTACCCCAGCTTTGTTCTTGATTCTCTAACCTCCCCATTTTCTTAGGTTCTCCTCCCTGCCCCAAGTGAAAAAAAAAAGATTAAAAACTGCCAAAGCATGTGCACAGCAAGATGCCATCTATTATGCTGAAAGCAAATGAAAAGTTCTGAAATAATTTCAGATGAAATAAAAAAAAAAATCAAAATTCCCTTCTTTCCCTCATGAAAGAGCATAGTATTTGTTAATGTCCTTTTGTCACTAGAAGTTTGGTTTACATAAAGCTCTGAGACCAGTTAGAACAGCTGCACCATTTGACATGTTTGTTCAATCATTGGCACTGACAAGGCCCCTCTTCTTCCAAGTTCTTCACAAAACTTAAGAGCTTCTCAGCCTGCATAGTAGTTACCCTTCCTAGGATGCTCACCTCAGCAACAGTACTCCGTATCCAGTCAACCACTGATTCAAAGTCCACCAAACTAAAAAGTGGTTGCTGCTTGAGTCGATGTAGCTCTGCTGCAAAAGTGTCCTCCTGGTTTTTTAGGATGGAGCCTGTGCAGCAATGAGAAGAATTTCAGGAAGTAAGAAGAGATGCAGACAGAAGAGAGGAACAGAAAGGCTGTCCAGGCAGCACTGTTTCAAGTCTGGCAAGGAATGTGAAGGGGAGGCTTCAAAGTACAAGTACCAAGGTATAAGATTACTATTGCATGTACAGTTTCAGTATAGACACTTGCCTCAGCAGTGCTGGAGTATCAGTAAAACCCCCAAATATTTTCTCCATAAATGGCTGCTGCTAAAAGCCCTTTTTCGCAGACTGAGCTAGATCTTCAAACCCACAAACTTTTCTGCATCATTAACCAGTTGCTTTGGGTGTTCCCATACCCCTGCCCCTTTCAAATCTATCCTACTGCCTGAACTTGGGGACTTTGTGTTTTTTTAACCAACTGAGCTAGAAGACCAATTTCTTTTCCCCTTGCTTCTGCTACTGCAAGAAAGCAGTTCACCTGAATTGGTCCTTTGGTCTCTGTAATGTCACTCAAGTAATTTAAGTACTTTTGCGTAGGCATGCTCAAGGTGGAGCCACGACAGCAGTCCTCCCCCATTGGTGTAGGAATATATTTCCCAAACCACCCTCAATGCAAGTTAATCCCATGACATCATTCTGCAACATATACGCTCAAAGCAAGATGTGCATTTGTGGCTGTATGCAGCCTTTCAGGGAGAGGGACGAAAACTGAAAAGAAAACAAGGCCTTTGCAATCACTTTATCCAGAGCAAATCATATGGTGACTTGCTGCTGGAAACTTGGAGATTATGTTTGCAAAGTGTTATCTACTCATCCTGTTGTTACACCTCTGCCTTGGAATCAATCAGAAGCAGAATACTGGAACTACTGCTCTGTCCTGGCACAACTACCCATATAGTCTGAAGAATAACAGCCAATAGTCAGTGACTGTTGAGGAATTCGTTAATGTGGCATTTTGGAAACTACGCGTCAGTCACTCATAACTGAGCAAAGGTTGCAAGAAAGATGTTCCTTACCTTTTCTGGTCAGGTTAACATTCTGATTCTCAAACATCTGAACAGATTCTCCCACAAAGAGGATCTTCTCAGCAACCCGTACAGGAATGTATGAAGGCAGCATTTCTACTCTCAAAGAAAACTGCTTTAGAGATGGAGCTAACATGTTCTCCTCCTCAATCAAGCGCTGCCAGAGACACCAGAGAAAAGAAATCAAGTGCAAAACAGCGTCATAAAACCAGATTGAAAAGGTGTATAAAGGGGTGTGGGGGGGTGTGTGTGTGTGTGTGGGGGGGGCATTTAAGAGCATTGGAAGTAAGCAGAAAGGTAGCAGAACTGATTTGTATCATTTAAGTAAGCCAGTAATCTTCCTTATACTTCTGGTATGCTAGCGGATCTCCCTGGAGATACTGCTCCCATCAGAGTGCAGCAGAAGGGGAAAAAGAAGCTAAAACTGTGTGGAACAGCAACAAATTGGCTGTATTAAAGGGTTATGTTACATGAGAAAAAGGAGTGTTATTGCAAATGCATTACATCAGTCTTTTACTGCCATAAAAATTTTAACTAGCATTACCAAAAATAATCCTCCCCTACACCCATTCCTATGTTTCAACACTGTTAGAACACTTGTGATACAGGCCAAATATAAACACCTCCACTAGTGAGCAAATAGGCTAAAGATCCAAAATCTTCCTAGCAAAGATAAGGCAATTTTCTCAGTTCCCATGAAAGTTGTTTTAGAACAATACAGTAAGTTATTAATTTTTTAAATGAATGTTAATAAGGAACTCCAAGTATGGAGGCAAGATCTTCCTTCAGGAACGCACTATTGATAATCTTATCTGGCTTTCTTGTTACTGGAGAATTAGTTTCAGTGGTCCATAATCCAGAAAAAATCACCCACAGTTTTGAGAATGTTTGCCATCTACAAAATTCTTCATTTCAATAGGAGAATTCAGTAAAAATTTGTATACTGATGTTAACAGGTTGACAATTCTTAAGATTCTAGCAATACTTTCAGATGAGACAATACCCAAGTATTTTATTGATCTATTCCACTAAAACTCAAGAGTTCTTATTTTACTCTTTGACTGAAGAATTGCCAACACTGAAGAAAGAAGTTGCTTAGTCTACAATTTCCACCATGGACCTAGAAGACTCAAAGATTTTCACTTTCTTTATCCATTATAGTGAAATAACAGATTTTTCCACTAACTGCCTTTTAAAGTTTTCACCTGTTCTTCTCTGGGTGTAGTCTGTTTTCAGCAGAGACTGTTGGCACAGGGCACTTAATTAGTATGCACCACAGAGTTTTTGTGTAGTCACACCAAAGCTGTATGCACCACACTAACTCCATAAGTGCCCGTGAAATGCTTTCTCACCATAAACTAGAGGGTGAATTTAGAGCTGAACTTGCTCTACACTATTCTCTATTCAGACATTATTCAAATGCTCAGTGTGGAAGACTACTCCATTGAGAAAGGTGCTTTGCAAAAGGGCACTCTACTGGTATAGCATCTACTGGAAGTGTTACCACATTTCACCAGTGTGCTGACAGGTTGCTTCCTTGCTTAGAAGTCCATTGACTCTCACATAACATGTTTTCTACCAGTAATGTCAGTACCATTAACCTGTTATGTAACATTTGCACAACTAATGGTTGTGCAAGAAAGGCACCTGACACAGCTGCCCATAGAAAGTGTGCAAATCAAATCAACAGCCAAGTTCCCCACACCCTGTTCCTTGCAATTGCTCACATTACCACCAATGCCTATGCTAAACAGATCACAGTGTTGACCATCAGGAATGAGGAACCAGTCAGTCAAGAGCAGTGGGCATGCAGCAGCTCCCATTACTTGACATCAGTGTCTACACAGATTCCATCCATAGGGCTTTCTGCCATGGGGTTAGCCAGCTGTGCCAAACAATACGTCTCTGTCCCTTAGGCCTAGCAGCAACTACTACAGTATTATTTCGATTTACCATCCTAGAAGGTTTCAGTATATGTCTAGTCTAGCATAGCTCACACCAAAGTAGAACACAATACACATCTTCTTTAGTTCACAAAGAACCAAAGATGCCAAGTTATAACTTGTAGATCTTACCAGGTCCTGCAGTTCTCGTAGCTGTTTTCCTGTAAGCCCCCCAATTCCTAAGTCATCATCATCTTCTTCAGGTTGGCTAGGGACATTTCCAGAAGAGGGGCCTTGTTTGATAAAGAACTCTTCATGTTGGTCTAGTAGCAATCCATGCAGCATCCAGGCAGAGAGCTGCTTATACATAACTCCATGACACACAGCCAGAATCCTGAGATCAAGTGAAACAGTCAGGCCTTTGCACACAATAATCAAAACTTCACTATACATTGTTCCATAAAGTCCAGTTGGTCAGCCAGGCAGTATGGTAAGTACTAAATGGCTAATGTGGTATTTTATATCTTTTTTTTTAACAAAAATATATTTTTTTATTTTTTTAAACAAAACTAGAAGGTGCAAAACTAAGCTAGTATATCCTCTGAACATGTGGCTTCTCCATGGAAATCTGCTAGTATACCAGAGGTATAAGTCTGCAATGGTTGCTGTTTCTACTCAAAGGACATTTTCAGTAGTTTGACTTTCACCACAAGGACATATAAACATCACAACACTCACACAGTCACATTTATCATTTTGAAGGATCACAGATCAGTGATATGCAAAACAAAGCAGAATAAATCTGGGTCTGAAGTTTTCTAAGCCCTTAACTTCAAGTATGGAGAAAGCCTTAATTCTCACCACAAGCCTGCTTTAGATAAATAATGAGGATGGTGACAGTTTTCTTCAAGGCTGTTTTGCATGTGCTGTTTCAACAAGTAAGAAATACTTTGACATGAACTCCAGAAGAACGAAGTAATAGTTTTACTGGATCTACATACTTTTCAAGAGCACTGCGAACAGGAGGCAACCCCCCACAGCTATGTTTGTGGACTGTCTCCAATATCTGGCACCCATGAATCTGCAGAAAGAAAAGGTTAGACTAGGTCTGTTATTTAGATATGTATTGACCTTTTTATACATTTAAACATTACACTTTCAGCTAACAAGAAAATGCCTTCACAAACTGAACAAGTCTTACAGAAAGAAAGTTGTAACATGCTGCATGTAGTGATGAAAAAGGCCTTCTATGTGTGGGTCTACACTCAAGCTTTTCTCAATACTTTCCCTTAAAAAAATGTAAGCATCTCTGGATTCTTAAAACATTAGCCTCTGCCTTTTTTATTTCAGGCAACAGCCAGAAAAAAACAGACTCAGAAAAGAAAAATTACAACCACCAGCATCCTGTCCTATAAAATTCAAGACATCAAAGACTATGGGATAAGGGAAAAATTCAAATACAGTGCAGATAAATTTGTAAAATAGTCTCAATACTTACAGCAGAACTAGTAATAGGGCATCCATTACTGGAACTACATTATTTTCTAGTATTAGAAGTCTGGGATGGGGGCAGAAATTACTTATCAGTTAAAATCTGTTAAGAGAAACTAGCTGTAATTTTACTGTACCTTCTGAGTTTTGATCTGTTCCACCATGACCATTACAGAGGGGAAGAGTAACTGAAACTGCAGAACAAGATGTGAAATATTGACTTAGGTTGTTATGTAAGGAAGAGAGGAAAAAAAACTGTACTTGAGTAACTGTGGACAGCAGCTGAACACAATAATTTAATTAAACTATTATCTGTCTTTCCTCACAAATTAGAAACATGACATGCAAATCTCCAGGAAGTATGTCTTCCCTTCACTGGACCAAGATGCACAAAGTTACTATATTCCAGCTGTAGTTCAGGCTAAACACAGTCAGTGAGGAATGTGTGAGAGTCAAAGTGGAGGACCTTAGCTTTGTGTTGAAGTGCAGGTGATCCTCTGAGCATGATTAAGGGACTACAGATGTAGAGGCATTAGATAGAAATGGCATGACATGATGGAATAAGCCTCGTTTATCCCACCCACTTTCTTATTAGATTCAGTGAGGGATAAGAGCAAGCAAAGAACACTACCTCTTTAATAACATGACATACCTGGTCCAAGGAGTAATTAACATGTGAGATGGAAAGATGTGGGTCAGCCAGAAACTATAAAGATAAAGCAATTAATGAAGATTAATTATCACAACCACTGGATGGTGACGCTACCCAAGGTATGACAGCTACTAGTCTAGCAGAGATTAATCAAAACCTCTAAAACTGAAAACAGAAGCCACAATAGTCTGAGACAGCACTAGGCTCTGACAAAGATGGAGCCCTTACTGAACTGAAGGAAGAGGGGACAACAATTAATAGGATGAAAAGTAATTTACAATGGCATCTCACAGAAATAATTCAGAAGGCATCCCTAACATGGAAAGGAAAATATCTTGTTTCATCTTAGAAACTACTACTCATATATTAATTGCAGAAATGACAAGTTTCCACAACCTGTCAGCAGCGCTACAGCCTCTTGTTCTACATCTCTCTCCTTTACCTCTTGTTCTAGGTCAAGCAGTGCCTGTCGATAAGGCTGCAGCACGGAATCAAGACCTGTGCAGAAGGCTCTCAAATAAATGCCATGCAATCCACTCTGGTTTTGCTGAGATGGATGGTGATCCTAAAACCAAACAATAAAATCTGCATCAGCGTCCTAGTGCAAGTCTGAGGAGTAACGTAGTATCTGTGCAGTATCACAGCAGTAGTCAGTGCTCAGAACATGCTGAAATGCACCTTAGCTCACCACAAAGTGAACAGAAAAACAAATACAACCTTGTCACAATGAGAGTTACTTGTGCAGTCTTATATTTCGCTCTTTTGTGGACCTATGAAAATGCTGGGAGCCACTGGTACCAGTGCTTCTTTTCATTTAGGTGTGCCTCTTGGATCTCGAGGATCTTTGCAAATCATGAGGAGAGAGTCATGAGCATCCTGCTCAATTGACAAACCCTGGCCAGTCTGCTGTGGTTAGAAATTATTACAAGACTTCCCCAAGAATAAGATTTTACTTTTGATTCGTTCTTCATTGCACTCTACCCTCCCTTACAGGCATCGCAGAGAGCTTTCTGGAGCTCTGCTCGGTGCGAGCGCGGGTATGGGCCATGAGCCACTCCTGTGTCCTGGGCAGCTTGGCCTTACTGGCACCCGCCGCTCTCTTCCCGGGAAAATACCTCGGCCCGGCGGCCCCACCTGCTGCTGTACGTGTCCCGTGTACTGTTCCACGAATTCGGCGAAGCGGATGTAGTCGGTGCCGAGGCGGCAGAGCCGGTTCAGGACGCTGGTCTCGCTGGGGTGCAGAAACGGCAGCTCCTGAGACACCTGGAAGGGGAAACAGCGGTGACGGACGGACAGGCCGCGCAGGGTGGGGGTCGGGGGGCAGAGGCGGGGCGGCGGCCGGGGTGGGCTCTGCCCGGGGGTGGGCTCTGCCCGGGGCCGTGCGCACCTGGAGGCCGCCGCGCTTGCTCCAGGTGAAGGCCGCCCCCGGGTACCCGCTCAGGGCCAGCAGCAGCTCGTGGATCATCCTGCCGCGCGGGGCCGCGCGGGCCGCCGGGGGAGCGGCGGGCGGGGGGCGCGGAGGAGCCGGGGCGGCCAGGCGGAGCGCGGTGTGAGGGCTGCCGTGCCCCCGCTCGCGTCCCGACCGCTCCCGAGCGCCTTGGCTTCGGCTCGCGGCAGGGGCAGGACGGTGCATAACGCGAGTGGCTGTGATGGCAGCTGCCTCTTCGAGAGGTCCCAATCCAGCACAACAGCAAATGCGCAGCCTTCTATGTAGACTTGGTTTCGGTATGCCTCAGTAGATTTCTTTAACGGTTTCTCAAGTCATCTGTCAGTGTTCTATCAGTGGCAGTTTTACCTTTCTCCATTTATTTTGTATTGCTTTCCTTCACTTCCTGTTGTATTCCGGGTATCTCTTAATCAAAACCGTCATAATAAAGTGGTTTTTAGCAGCCTCTTTTTCATTCCTGCCCCCTCCCTCCCATTTTTACAGTGTTTTTCTCTATGTGCATTTTTACTCCTCTTCATTCAGAAGAAATGATTGTTTAGTCTTAAGGCCCATGTAATTTGTATTTGGTTCAGCTTGCCACAATAAGGTCTGAAATGTAGGAAGAATATGGGCATGTACTATCTGTAGCTATACAGCTTTATGTGTAAATTGGGAGCCCCAACATTTTTGTTTATCAAGTATGAGTGTAATAAAACTGTCATCTTTCTGTTGACAAACCTTCTAGCGTCATAATAAAGACTGAGGAGTCGGGCTAGACATTTGTTATGCATCCTTGACATAAATATCACAGTATGCATTTGGTCTAGAAACCCCTGCAAAAGAACAGATAACAGTAGTTTATTTAAAGGATTTTGGTGCTTATTTTCTCTGGGAAGCCTAGTGATTAGTCATTCAGGCAAAAAAAACTTAAAAGATTTTTTTTTTTACAGAATTAGTTGCTCAAATTTTGAAATGAGAGAAAAATAGGTATCTCTATAATATTTGCAGGGCCATCTGACTAGTGCTTATTCAGTATTAAAGGAAAAAAATACAGGGAACAGGAAAGGCAATAAATTAGACACATAGATACACAACTCCTAATAAAAATATTTCACAGAGTCAATAACAAACACCAGAAATCTTAAATCAGGGGAGCTGTTATAGGTACCATTGAATATGACCTTAAAGAGGTTCAGAAAGGTTTTTTGATGATATGTAATAATGGCATTTTATTTTCTTATCACAATGAGATGTTTTTGAGGGAGGATTGTGGCACTATGCAAAAAATGTTATGAGATTTTTAGGGGACACTTCACAGTCTATATATAAACATTATTTTAAATGTCTTCTCATTGCATAACTTCCAAGTGGCCACATGTGAAGTAATGCAAATATTAATAAATAGAACCCTAATTGTATTATAAAACCTTTTGCTTTGTAATTTACGTCTGGCATTCCCCAATGTAGTTATTTCTGAAACCATTGAATTACGTCTTCCTTTAATCAATTAGGTTCTCTAAGATTAAGTCCAACCAATGATTGAAAACCACCTTGTCGACTAGACTGAGGCACTAAGTGCCATGTCCAGTCTTTCCTCTAACACTTCCAGGGATGATGTTTCCACCACGTTCCTCAGCAGCCCATTCCAATCTCTAATCAGCCTTCCTGCAAAGAAATTCTTCCTAATGTCCAACTTAAACCTGCCCTGGCACAGCTTTAGACTGTGTCTTCTTGTCCTATTGCATGTTGCTTAGTAAGTAAATGTACTTTTTGATGGGCTGATGGAATCATTGCGTTTGTAAGTGACCTCTAGAAGTCTCTAGTCCCACCTTGTTTCCTCAATGTCAGGTGAACTCGAGCAGGTTTGTCCAGGACAAAGCCTGCTTAGTTAGGCTTGAATTATCTCCAAGGGCAGAGACTCCACAACTTCTCCAGGTAACTTGTTCCAGTGTTGGATCACCTTCAGAAAACAAATATTTTTTATTTTGTTGAAATGGGACTTTTAATGTTTTTCAGTCTGTTGCCCACTGATTCTTGGCATGTTCTCTTGTGCTCTCCTTATATGTCAGATGCTCCAAGCCCTTAATAAATTTCACTATACTTCCATTATGTCTATGGAAGTATAGTGAAATTTATTCCCTTGTACTGGGGAAGCTGAAACTGAATCCACAGCTGGGAAGATGAGAATGATTGATTGACTCCCCTTACCTGCTGGTGATGCTTTTCCTAACAGAAGCTATTGGTCTTCCAAATTACTTAATGTGTGCTTAGGTAGTAAATGTATGCCCTGGCACTGAAATTCATGGGACTAATTAAAATGGGCACATGGTGGCTGGCATTGCCAGTGCTCTGACCCTTGAACAAGAAATTGGCAAAGCAACAGTAATATGTACTGAGGGGAAGGAAACTTTCAGTGAGTCTCCTGTGGCAGTGCTGCTGGATATTGCTACTGTTTTGGGGCACCCTGCTTCCACTTGTGGCTGACATTTCAGGTGAGTTACCACGGTTTGGTCAGCAGAGATGTTTAGATGGAAAGGCATGGCTGCTTCCAGCAAGGCCAGGTTTTGCTACTGTGAAGGGCAGTGCAGCTGGGGAACCTGGCAGAACAAGAGGGCTTAGGCAGAGCAGCGTGTGGGAGGCAGCTGGGCTGTGGAGGCTGAGCTGATGAGGCCACACTGCGCACAGTGGGGCCCTCATGGGCTGGGCACACATGGCTGGGCTGGGAGGGCTGAGAGGGTAAGAAGATGTGTGTCATGACCAGATTTACCTGGGTTGTCCCGCATAGGCTGCTGGGATTTAGGTGAGAGCTTAGCTGGTTGTTAGGAACGAGGCTAACAGGAAGAGTCAGGGCCAGGGCGCTGGCCCTGTGAGAGGGAGGGACCCCGGGAAGAGAGAAGGCGGCCAAGCCGGGTCCTTCAGGTTTACGGGATGGGACGAGCTAGACTGCGGGCTGGGTCCGGCCGGAGGGGGACTGCGCAACCCATCGTTTCTCTCCAGCGGCGGCCGAAAGTGGCGGGGGCGCCGAGGGTGCGGCTGGGGCGGGGAGAGGGAGAGAGAGCGCGGAGGGGCGACTCCTCCCCCGCCACACCCGGTGCGGCAGGAAGAGGAACAGCCGCGCCCAGCTCTCGCCAGCCCCGGCCCAGTGCAGCGCCATGGCGGCGGAGGACGTGGACGGGCTGGTCGTGTCTCGGCCCCACTATGGCTGTGAGTACCGGGACCCCGGGGGTCTGGGAATACGCGTGGTCGCCAAGCAATGCCCAGCCCGAGCTGTCCGTGCCTTCCAGCGTCCAGCGCTGGGAGGGGAGGCTGGGTCACCACAGGCATGGGGGGAGCCGCGGGGTCCGGGCTCGGGACTGCCCCGCGGGCGCGGTGCGCCCCGCCGGCTCTCCTCGCGGGCCCCGGCGAGCTGCGCCTCCCGCGAGATGGGTGCCGTGCCGCGCCGGAGCTCGTCGAAGCTCGACGGTCCTCCTGCGTGCGGGAGAGGAGTGCTGGGAGAAGGCAGTGGATGAGCAGCGACGGGGCGTCCCACGGCTGTGCCGCCGTCGTCTGCCGCGGGCGAGCCCCGCGCCTCGCCCAAGATGTCCGCCGCGGGCGGGGCGGGGGCGGCCCTGCCTTCCGCCTTCCCGCCGATTTTGGCGACCACACCCGATTCGCCGGGCGAAACGCCGCTCCCATCGCTCGCCTTCGCTGCTTGTCGTGGGCTTGCTGTGGAGAGGCAGGATCTTGGCGTCCGACACGCGCGCTCGCCTCTGCTATGATACCGTGTCAAAAATGATGGACGGCGGAGGAAGACGTAGTGCTGTGGAGGGGCGATGTTGTGAGCGGCAGTCGGTCCGACCTGGTCTTTTAACACTTCCAGGGATGGGGTCGCCAGAGCTTCTCGGAGCAGCCCGTGCCAATGCCTCACTATCTTCTCGGTTCAAGAATTTCTCCCTATCATCTGGTCTAAATATCTCCACTTCTAGTTTAAAACTGTTCCCCCTTGTCCCATCAGTATCACTCTCTTCCTTTTTAAGCCTCCTTTTAAGTGCTGAAAGGCCACAGTGAAGTATCCCTGGAGCCTTCTCTTCTCCAGGCTGAACAGCCCCTGCCTCTCTGTGGGAGAGGTGTTCCAGCCAACAGAGCATCTTTGTTGCCTTCCTCTGGACGTGCTCTAGCAAGTTTTGTGCTGAGGATGCCAGACCTGGATGCAGTGCTCCTGCTGGGGTCTAAAAAGTGCACTGTAGATTGTTGTTGAAGTTGTTTTAGGTATAAGCTGTCCTTTACTTAATAACAGGACATGAGACATATCCTATTTGTCAATTTGGTTCATAAAACCTGAAAAGGTGTGGGTTTTTCTTCTTTTTTTGAGATGAGATGTAAATATGGGAAGAGAAGACTTTTTCACTGAGGCTTTGAACACCCAGAATGTAGAAGATTTAGGCATATTACCCCTGTGTAGGTCTTCAGCGTGATCTGAAAATAGCATGCAAGTTGGGAATCTGAATGATTCCCTTCCATATAGGGAGTGTGAGTAGCATTTCCACCTTTTTTTTAGAGGTGGACTATAAAGATGTAGAAGGGATTATATGATGTAAATATGTATTTGTGTCCTTCCTTAATCTTTTGCTATCAAAATTGGAGGACAGGTGAAGGGACAAGTGGTCACTGATGTGCTTTTGAGGAAGACAAAGGCAAAGCTAGAAGAAAATAAGAAAATAAAGGATTATCTCTAAGAAATTGTAAGAGGGATGCAGTCAATTTGAGAAATCAGGAAGAAAGAATGTGGCAAATTTATGTTACAAGGATAAGGAAATTGAGAGTTTTCTCTTGCTTGTAAAGTCATCAGATCCTTAGTTTTATGAATTAAAAAAAACCAGCTGTGATGAGTTTCTGTGGGAGAGGTTGGATCTGATTTTTGATGTGCCTATTCCATTACATTCAGTCTTCAACCATCTGAGGGCTGTGTTTTGTTTCTTTTCAGCTGTCTTGGATAATGAGAGGTTAACAGCAGAGGAAATGGATGAAAGGCGACGCCAGAATGTAGCCTATGAATACCTTTGTCATCTGGAGGAAGCAAAGAGGTGAGAATAATTAATTTTGAAACTGCTGGTGCTTTAAAAGGAGATGTGACCTTTGGTACAGGGAATAATTTGGATGCATCTTACCTCTTGTCTCAGTTTCTTAGTGGCTATATAGTTTCATTAGAAAAAAACAACCAATCAATAAAATCAAAGAAACTCCCTCCCTCCCTGAAAAAAAACCAGCTGACCTCTGATGTCTGTTTCTAAGGTTCTCAAAGACTTCATGACAAGGACTCTGTAGCTGTTTGTTCCGTTACTCCTAGGACTGGATGAGTTCTCCTGATGCTGTGATGATTTTTTACCTTTTCTTTTTATATACCACTTGTATATTCTCAATACCCTTAACATGCATACTTGTAATTCTTTAAGCCTAATATCTTAGCATGGTCCTGGTATTCTATTAAGCCAGAAGACCAAAAATCCTGAAGGCCTTGCACTTGGAGGCCGAAAAACCTTATGGTATCTTGAAAAACCAAGACCCCCTCTAAAACACGTCCTGTAAACTAAAATTAAGTCCATCTGGGGGAAAATACTTGAAGATAAGAAAATGTCACACTGTTCATTTAAACCTCTCAGTGGAGCGTAATTTTTAAATATACTAATTTACAAAGTCCCTAAAATTGTATATGTGATCTACTGTGTGTGTGTGCATTTTGGCGTATTCCACTTTGGTGAATTATTGCACTGTAAAAATCCTTATTTGATATCGAGATAAAAAGCCCTTTATCCCTTAACTGCATCTGACTCTTAATTCTAAACCCAAGGAAAGGCATCACTTCCCATTGTCTTAACTTGTATATGTCTGGTGCGATATTGCCTCCCGGCTTAGCAGTGCACATGAAAAACAGTTATGCCCTTCCTCTTAACTGAAACCTTTTACAAATTTAAGTTGTAGCAGTGTATATTCCTTGCACACTGAGAACTCAATTCTTGCATATTTCTCCATGCATCCATCTATTTAATAGATCTGTACTACTTTTCCCTGGATTGCTCGGACTACTTTCTGGGCACTTGTTGTCTTTCTGGAAGTTCACTGCCAAAAGAGAGAACTTTTCCAACAGGGCCTTAGTGGGCATGCTTACAAAGAGCACTATGATTATTTTGTATTCTGCAACACTTTTTTTCTCATCTTTTATTTAGATGATCTATCATGTTTTCCCAAGTGTTACCCTTCACTCAATCCTGCTGAATTAGATTTTTCCTCTTTTTTGTTTAAAATATTGAAATAACTTTTATCTTATTCTTGTCTTCTAGCATGTGTGTAATCTCCACATTTAATAAGCATACAAACATACTATGTATCTTCATTCAGACAATTAATTCAAAGTATGATCAAAACACAGTAGATGCTGTGAAGGAAAAAGGACTGGTGTTAAAAATGAATGCCTGAAGTCCTATTGTTGCTATTTAAAAAAATACTTTGCAAACATTAAATCCTATATGTTGTATGTGAAGAATTGGAATGCGATGTACATAAACGCATGTTCGACATAGCCGAGAGCGTGTTTTGTCATGGCTCAGTGAACACTTAAGTCTCCCTTTGTCCTTCAAAAGATGATGTGGGTTAAGACACAGAAAATTTTCCCTGGCTGGGTGATACATTTTGTATAAATCTGTGTCATTCTTCCTGAGCAAGGCAGGCCTGTTCAGCTGTAGTGACTTTACTGAGGAGGAAGTACTGAGTTTGTACAAGTTCACTGTTGGCAGAATATAAAGGATTTAATTCCAGGACTTTAATCTTATCAAGAATTTATGGTATATTTTTGAAGGGACAGGGAGCACACAGTTTATGCTGTAGTCCTTTAGGTGCTTTATGAGAGTTGTCACTACTGTAAGTTCACAGAGACTGCTTAGTTACTGGTAGATAATAATTTTCCTTCCATACAGACTTGAATGAAGTTTGAAGTAGTAAGTAAGATCTGACTGTGTTTCAAAATAACTCCTTTCCTTTGAATCCAAAGTCTAGCAGCAAATGCGGGGCAAACAGGGAGAGATGAGTAGTTACTGTTCAAGCCTGAAGGAGGCCCAGATCCTTCACTTGTGGGCTCTTTCTGTCATCAGCCTTGGAGTAAATGCTAGAGGAGGTGCTGATTCTCACTTGAACTCCATGCCCAGGTCTGCAAAAAAAAAAAAACAAACAAAAACCAACCTCAGGCAAAAATACACTTTACAGTAACAGCTTTAATATTTTCATCTAGGTCTTGCTTAGTCGTAGGTACTTACTCTTTAAATAGATCAGCTTTGACTCTGAAGTTCTTAGTGATCTTGTCTCTGCTTCTGAGTGTTGTCTTGATATTGATGAGGTTGAGCAGCTGGGCATTTGATTTTTGCTGCATCTTGTCAGAAAAAAGAAGTTTTCACTCTTGTCTCAGGGTGAGCATTGAGTTGTTTCAAATAATGCGTAGTGGTAGCCAGTATGTTTTGTAAAGAATGAAGAAACATCTGTGCTGCTCAAAATGTAAGTGGTGGTGTTCAGCTTCCCTTGTATCTACCTTGGCAGTTGGAGCACTTATTTTTCAAGTGGAAGGTCTGCTTGGAGAGCCTGAACCCTTATTCAACACATAACCCATGTTTGCTTAGCGGCATACAGGCTATTCATGTATATGTGAGTGGGAGTTCCTGGTTCCTATAGAGAAGGCCGTATCACTTAACATAAGAGTTAAAGATTAAATCACTTAACATAAGAGTTAAAGATAAATCTGCTCCAGGAGGGGAGCAGGCTTCTGAGTTTAATTATTAAGATGTACAAGGGAGAGCAAAGGCTTGAGTTCACTGTCTGTTTCCAGGATTTTTTTCCTTCCTGACAAGTTATTTTGTAAATTTTCTTTCGAGTTTTATTTATTGCTACTAGTACAGTCTAAAAGAAGGCTCTTGGCTGCTTCATTGCTAAGGAGTTTATTTAACAGAAGCAATTAAACAAGAACTATAAGAGATCAGTGTGTTTGAAATTAATGCCCTTGATCTGAGATGTTCCATATTTGACATCTTTGTCAGTAGCGTAACTGAGGCGTAGCATCTGAATTAGTTATAATGTGGCCTTTTTGTACTATTGATTACAGTCCCTCTGAGCTGTGAGAGGGGTAATAATCTTTCTTCATGGTGAGAGAATGTCAGATTGGAAGTTTTATCTCTAAGGAGAAGAGGAGGACCTAAGACCAGAGGAAGGTAGCTGGTATACTCTGTGTCACATTCAGGAGCTGAAAAGGTGAATGTTGTAAAGGTGATGGTAGCCAAGGCAGGGTGGGAGGCAGCTGAAAAACAGCAATTGGTGATTCCTCTCCTCTTCCCCGTAGTCGTGTTATATTATTAGAGTATAGTATTGCATTCAAACACTGTAGTTTGTATTTTTTTTTCTTCTACAACATAAAGACAACTAAAATCATGTGATTAACAACATGCTGATTAGCATTGCATTAGCATTGTTAGAGGCTTCCTAGCCCTTTAACCGAGCAACAGATATGGAATCTACAATTAAAGTGGGTTTTTTTCAAATGTTAGAAGAAGGTAGGATGATAATTGGCTAGCACCTAATTTCATACTGAAATAAAAAATTTAGAAAAGTATGAATTTCTGATCTGTCTGATGTGTTGGCCCATGTGCAGTGTAACTTTGGGTACTTCTGTACTTTATTTATAGCAATTTATTGCTGTTTGCAAGACCTGTCTGCTAATGACCATACATCAGAAGCATTATTAGAGGAATAATTTGTACTTATTTAATGGTATTCCAGCATGTTATTTGATTGGTCTTCTTCGACTGTCACTATTTTTCTATTGTTATTTAGTAGTTTTTTATTTCAGTTAATAATGTGCAATAGTCTTGTGAAACAGGAAGGAATTCTTGGTAGTTGGAGAAAGGGAAGCAGAGTGTAACTAAGTTGCTCAAGATTGTGAAAGACTAAAATGAAATTTGGAGTTAAAATGAAGATTGTGAATAGAGGGATTCCTCTACTCTGTGTGAGTCAGATGCCTCATTCTTGAAGAAAAATGGCTTTATTAGTAAGTGTTGTTTAATACTTTCATGTTCTCTTGTTTGTTTATTTGGATTGCTTTACTTTTTTTCCCCCCACCCTGTCTCCAAATCATAGTAATCTCATAGAAAAACTGTGGAAGTGCAGATAAAACTGGAAAAATATACTCTGTTGCCTTCATTACAGAATGGTAAGAATGTATTTGTCTTGAATAGAAGCAGCCCAAGACCTAATTTTTGTGGTCCTTATCTAGAAGTCAGGGTGTTTTACTATAATATCCTTCATCAATGTTTCTACTTGCAGATTTGGTCAGATACTGTTTTTGGGTTGGTTGTTTGGGTTGCTTTTTCGTATGTGTTGTTTTGTGGTGGGTTTTTTTGTTTGTTTTCTGCTTCTCTCAAACACAATGCAAGTGCTGTGTTAGATTGTAATCCAGGAGTATTCTTAGACAATATTTTATTATCACTGGCTGTAAGTTGAAGTAACTTCTACTTTACCTCTTACTGCTTTATTTGGGCTTTTATCAGCTCCTGTTTGGACTTGCGATATTTCTCTACAGATCCTGTTCTGTTTCGTGTGACCTCATGCAGTTGCAGGGAGTGGCTGTCTGGACTGGAAGTGGCTTGGAATGCACATTCAGGACTATATTTTTCTGAGAAGTGGGTGGAGAGAGGTACAGAAAGAACAGTGGTGGAGTACCACCATCTTTGCCTCACTTCGGATACTTCTTTTATGACTCATTGGAAATGGTAACGAAAGGCAGGCCAGGAGGGAAGAAACTACTCTTTGTTCAGAGATCAGGATTTTTCTTTTTGGACGGTGCTTTCTGAAGGAGTACTGTGTATAATGTAAGGAGAGAGCAGCCCAAAATAACCAAAGCAAACAGATGTTACTAACAGTTCTCTGCTATCAAGTACTGTGGAGTGCTTCTAAATAACCCTTATTTACAAGAAATCAAGTTGGTCTTGAGGAGGTTTAACTTCAGTGATGTTGTAGCTTCCAAGCATTTAGGCCTATTTAGTTTCTAATGCTAAGTGATCAAGGCAATTATCTTGAAAAAAATTTCTGTGTGTTTGATAATTATGTTCCTCTTGACTGTGGGCTTGGTCCTCATCTGAAAGCTCTCCAGGACAAATGACCAATCTTTTTTGGCAGACATGGCAAGTGCAGTAGTATCCTCATCAGCAAGAGCAACTAAGGGAATTTTTACAGGTTGATGGCAGTTTGCAAGGGAGCAAAGAGGAACCTCATATTTACTTTTAAGGAGATGGGGAGCGGTAGAGGGAAAGAGTTTAATGACAGAATATCAGTATTGTCTTTGGTTCAGCTGCATGTTGCCAGGAAGAGTACATCAATCACTGGGAAAAATCTGACATAATGTTACTCATTAATTTCTTGCTTTTTTGTATCTTTGAACTGAAATTGCCTGTGTGGATAATGAGAATGTTCTTTTAGCTGTGGGTAGTACTTGTTTTCCTAGCTCTCCGTCTGTACAAACCTTACTGAAAGGCATGTAAATATCCACCTACTTTTCTGGAGGAGAACACTCCTGATGTGATAAATTTATTTTACTTTGCCATTGTTAACTCTCTGAGAGATCTTTCATCTTTTGAGGTGATTCCTTGATTTGTTTAAAGTTGGTAGAATGAGTTATTTTGAGGAGAAGTTTTTGTTGGGGTTTTTTCCATGGTTGTCTAATGCCCTTGTTCAGGTGAACTGGATGAAGAGCTGAGGCTGTCTTCCAACTTTTCTCTTCCTAACCATATGTGAGAATGCCTGCCAAGTCTACATTTGTAACTGCACTAAAAATATTTGAGATTGCCTCTACATGTGAATGATCTGCTGGAGTATGGGAATCCTCATCTTTCAATAAAATGAATAGTATGACTAGTCAAAAATATGCCATACCTGTGGTGTTGCAGTAGTGAGCAGTGAAAAAGTTTTTAAGCCATAGTTTTGTACATTCTTTCGGGTGGTTTATGCAGGTACTGTTGGGGGAAAAAAAAAGGGCTGCTGCCTTTTTGCTCTCATCGCTTTTTCCTCTGCTGTGGTGCTATAGCAGCCATGCATCTTTTCCTTGATACATTTCTGGGGAATTGCATTAGAAGAAGGGCTGAATGATCACAAACAGAAGCATCTAGATGTGAAGGCACCATGTGCAACAGTTGGAATGATTTGTCTTTAACAATGCCTGGATTAGTTGCTAGTCATCCAGATCCCAGCATGTTTGCATTTGGTTTCACTAGACCCCCTTTGGAGGCAGAGCATAGTGAACAAATGCTGGTGAATCATGGAGATGATATTGCACAGAGTAGTCATTGTTGTTTACTGTCAAAGGGTATGGAAAGGTTTATCCTTGTCTGTAACCTGTAAATTCTGCATCTGGTTGCCGGCTGAGAAAGTGTGCAGAAGATGTGAATGGAACTTGATGACTGGTCACCCTCCATGTCAGGACAACAGGTCCTGGACCTCCTGATCTTTGTTGGGCCAAATGTAATGACCCTCTCCTGGGTGGATAGCTTGATCATCCTTCTCCTGCTTGAGCAAGAGCTTTTTCTTTTCTGGGGCAAGTGACAAAGATTTAAATTTCTATTTTGGCTTATTAGATGTTTCACAGTTATTTGAGTTGAAAGTGAAATTAAAAATGATGCTTTTGGTAGAGAAATAGAGGGTTAGAAATAGACCAATCAGCAGTCACATGTGTTTTAGTAAACACATCTTGCTCAACAGAATAATTCAAATTACAATCCTGACAGTTTTATGGTAATTACTGGTGTAATTTTAATGGTTGTAAAGGTACCTGACAATGTGTCATACTAATATGAGCAAAGTCCTCTGAGAAAAGTGTGATTTCATATATACCTGCTTAGGAAGACTTTAAGGGACTGATCTTGAACATTGTATCTCTTGATGATGATCTTGTTTCCCAGGATGTTGATTGTTCCACCACTGTGAAAGCCTTCCTGTGCTCCTCTTCCCCCCACCCTTCCATGGGATGTGATTATGATCTTTGAAGAGTGGAATTCTAAATAAGTATTGTTGGTATCTTCCTTTAGATTGGACACCTGCTGTCTGGAATGTGATGGTGTCCCTTAGTCTTCTTTTGTGAGCCTTGTTTCTGTAGGATGAGTTCTCAGGCAGAAGTTGATATCGCTTTAAATGGTGCCAGTGCTGGGTGCTAATTTATGTGTTATGCAAATATGGACCCTGAGGGTGAGCAAATCCATTGGGGAGTTAGGGAAAGTGAGACAGTTTTTCTTTATTGAGGTTTTGTTGTTCTGAGTGGAATGCTTAGTATTCTGTAAGTCATTGCATGACATAATTTGTCATTTTTGTCGTAGGAATTAAATGGCAGGCCAGCATTATTCACTGTGTCGTTTCCAGCTTCTGACAGATGGTTATACCGTGATCACTGAAACTCCATTTGTCAGAGAGTTCTGACCTCATGTGTGTTTTCTGCCATCTTTAAGATTCTTGCCAAATTCTCCTGTTACAGCAGTCACATGAATAAGATGCTATCACAAACTATTACGTAAGGAGATTTATATTATTTACTGTATGTCAGAAATCCTGTGAAACAAACTACTTTCCACACAAATAAATGTAGTTTTCAACACAGGGGCAGGTTGATCGTGTTACAGGTCCTTCAATTCTCAAAATGTAGCCGTCCTGGAATTGTGAAACTAGTTAATTAACTACTGAAAACTGAAGTACGTGATTGTATTTGGGTTTTTACTGCTGCAGGTTTTCATATCAACTTTGGCAGATCAAGAACAATTTTTTCATTTATTTTCTTGTGAGCAAAAGTATTATTATATGTTTTGTGCTTTTTTTTTTTTTTAGCCTAGACTAGACTACTTTAGGAACTTTTGCATCAGCACTGTGATACTTGACAGAGTTATACCACAAAGGTATCTAGTGTTGATTTTATTGATGCTTCAGGCACTTCAAAAGTGCACAAAAATGACCTGATTTCGAGAACTGTATTCACAGTCTGAGCATGTGCATGGAAATCACGTGTTGAAAATGTCTTTGAAGAATGTGATTTTGGGCAAACAGCCTGCCTGTTTCATGGTTGTAAGAAGGAGTTGTTCAAGGAAGCCTGACTATGTTGGTAAAGCACAGGTTTAGGTAGGCTTGTATTTTCCTAATTAAAATACATTGGTATGGTATACAGACAGTGTTACAAAGATTGGAGACTTAACAGTCATATATACGCCTGGAAAGAGAGTTAAGGTCTGTGCCTCTCCAGTCTACCTCTGTTTCCTCACTCCGGGGGAAATGCAGCATACACTTCTTGAAGAAGAAGACAACGACCTTTTGAAACGTAATTGGTAGGGGAGCACTGGAAGCAAAGAAGCACTGCTGTGGCACTGACATGCTTACAAAGGGAAGACTCACATGATTCTGACCTGTGATCAGGAACTCTGTGGCCAGTGCTCTCAAACTAGTGGCTCAGAAGTTTACATGGAAGTTCTGTTTGCAGCTTTCCTGCTAATGAAACTGTTGAGGTATTCTGTAAGCAGAATGGGATGTGGAACTGAGCTTCAACCAACAGTGTTGGTACCAGACCCGCATACAAACTGTACCAGTTATTCTTCAGTGTGATGTGTCAAGCTTACGTACCTTATCTTCTTAGAGTTCTTATTTACTAGAATTATTATAATGTCACTCTTGAGATCTGCACAGTGGAACTGATCACCAGGTGCAGACTTAGATGGTGTGTTGGGCTGCTGTGTCATCTCAGAGTTGGAAAACGTCCCTGGCTAGATCTGTGTAAAAAAGGAAAGTCCATTATTTTGGAATGGTAGGACAATTGAAGGTTAGAAAATGTTATTTATATTTCTGGCCCCTTCAAATAATTAGTTTTACTTGGGAATTATTGCTACTTAATGATGACCAAGAAGTGAGCTTTCCTCATGGGTGGATAAAGTCACTTTTTTCCAACTATTGGTGCCTTCTGTGTTTTGTATGCCGTGCTCTGTTTTCTTTTTGTACTGGAACAGACTGCATGGTAGTCCTGTCATGAAATGAGCAGCCTTCCTTAGAGGCTCTGTCCATTTTTAAAATGTTCTGCTCTAGTATTTTTGTTTATTCAATTTGTAACAGTTTCTGGAGAGATGGTTTGCTAGTTCTACTTCCTCAGGCTTGTCTATATTCAGTCTGAGAGGAAAAGAGTGGCTTTTAATTTATTTTCCACACTATTTCAATTGTCTCAGGTTTAGCCAGACTCAACATCTTCACAGGTGAAAGAGCAAAAGGTATGCCACATGATCAGTGTTAAGTTTTTGCTGTGTCTAAACTCCAGTTCTTGTTGAAATACACCTATGATACTTTTCAAACATAAGGACACATTTGTGTAAATTTGTCATAACTCTCAATAATGCCATATTGTGGGAGTATAAAAAAGTTGTTAGTTGAGATGATGATGTTATTTTTTTCCCAGACCTTGGTAATAGAGCAATGTTTCCTTTAAAAGCTTGAAGACAATGTTACTTGAAGACTGGCTGCCCAACAATACCTGATGTTACCTTTTTGTTGTCATGTCTTGTCAGGAAAGCCTGGTGCTAAATTGCAGTTGATGGTAGTAGCTGCATGTAGGTATTGTAGAATCTTTTTCTAGGAGGGGGATCTTGTAACAGCATGACTAACTGATTGGAAAGGTGCACTTACTACTTTAATTAGAGCTAGCGTCTGTAAAATTGTAAGTCCAATGTTATCTATGCAGTCATGTGATGAAACTTGATTGAAAAAATAAATCTCAGTTAAATATTGTTTTCTGTACTGGTGAGAGGGAGGGAGCATAGTGGAAACAAGTAGCGGAAGTAGCAGAAAATAATTGAAAGTTTCTGCAAAAAGCTTATTGATGGCATATTGTTCTAATGCCTAATGTCGAAAAGGAGTAGAGATTGTTGCCCATCAGCCAGGTTCCCTGCTCACTGAGAAATGTATTTGTCTCGTTCATCTGGAAATTCCACATGTATTTCTGCATTTTAAGGATGACAGGTGTTAATACAAGTATGTGAGCTTTTAAATATAAAAGGTACTGAATGATATTTTCTGAAAACATAGCTTTGTCCTTTGGCTTAGCAAATGGTTAACCAATGCCACACCAAGCAATAACGCCCACTTAGGAATCTGTTGAAACAGGTATGAGTACATTGAGGTAGCTTATGTTCTAATTATGGGCCATTTGTCTTTCATTATGGAGACAGACAAAACTCACTGCCTCTGTGTCCTTCCATAAGGTACTAACTAAATTGTTTGGTCACACGTCCTTTCTACTTACTTTAGGTCTTCTAGTCTGAAGGAAGTGGATAAGTGGATGTTTTTTTTTTTAAATTTTTTTTTGTTTTGTTTTCCCGGTGAGGTAGTTGGGAAGGTATTGTGAAAACTGTTGCTATGATTTGGATTCTTCCAGCATCTGTGTAGCTCTTTGTCCTCTCAGGAATCCTTGGTTCTAATGGTTTGTGGCATGCAAGTGACAGTATAATTTTGATAATGGTCCAGAATTTTTAAACTTATGTCATGTTTATCACATACTCAGTTAGTATGTGCATTTTTCTAGAACTTAATATTCAAGAGCGACTTAAGTTTTGAGAGGAAAACAGCAAAACCTGGAAAAACAGTAGTTTTAAGAAAAACTGAGTTTCTTTTTGTAGCTTTTGTATAGATCTTAGCCAGGTGTTCCCAGAAACCTTTTCTTCCTGGTAAACATTACTTTCCAGGTCCTGCTTTGGGTTGCAAGCCCCACCCTTTTCCTGGGCTCAGGCTGCAGTCCACAGTGCAATGGTGTCTCGTTTGGGATTTAAAGTGCACTGGGTTGAAGCAGGATCATCTACTGCTTGTGTTTCAGATCAGTGCCTGTAATGTGGGCTTATCATCCCTGTAAACCCAATTATTAAGTTTGTTTACATGATAATTTCAGCTCTGTTTTGTAGTATAGACTGTTGCTATTTTGGACCCCTGTTGTCTTGAAAGTTGCCATTCTGTGATCTTAATTGGTCCAAGAGCTGTAGAGTTCAGCTGCAAGTGAGGCATGATTTAGAAAGTGGCCTGTGGTTGTGCAGGTTCCTTTTTTAGGGACCAGAGCAGTCAGGTAGCAGGTCATCTTTAGGTGAAGCTGTAGCTGAGCTTGCAGTTTACAGCCTCCAGTAGCTTGTACAGAAAAAATATCAAGGTGCACCCCTGTTTTGAAAACAGTGATTTTTTTTCAAAATGTTTTACTGTAGTCTTTATTTTTATCATGAGATCCGTGATACCATTACATGAGATGGAAGGCAACAATATAAGGGAAAATGAATTATGAGGAGAGGAATGCCTGTTCCGTGTTTTTTCCCCTGTTCTTGAAACATAATAGTAGGGCGGGAGAAGATATATAGGAAGATAGACTTGAGAACATCATCACTGAACTGAAAGAGGGTAGGTTTAGATTCAATATAAAGGAAAAATTCTTTACTGTGTGGGTGTTGAGGCACCTGGCACAGCTTGCCCAGAGAAATTGTGGCTTGCCCTATCCCTGTAAGTGTTTAGGACCAGTCTTGGATGGAGTTCTGAGCAACTTTGTCTAGTGGAAGGTGTACTTGCTTATACCAGAGGATTGGAATGGAATAGGCCTTGAGGGGTCCTTTCTGACTCAAACTGTTGTATGATTATGTGAACATTGCAGGGCCTCCCTGTGAAAGAGCTTGAGTAAGTGGCACAAAGTCCTGAAATAACTAGCAAATACTTAATAAGAGTAAAGAAATGCTTGTGAGATAAACCTGTACAAGGGGAAGATTTAGTTAGTTAAAAGGATAGGATGGCCACGCTATGTGTAGAGCAGTACAAACTTAAGTCGTGGGCTGAAGGATAAACATGAAGATGAGATAGTGTCTTAATTACTTTGGAAACTGGCTGATGAGCTCTGAACTCTTCTCCTTAATATTTTCTCTGAAGTGTTACTGACTAGCATTTTAATGATGCAGACTCTGTGTTAGTGTTCTATCGGTTTTCAGCCCCTAGTGCTAAGCGAATAGTATGCTTGAGTATGACAGCAGCAGCATGAGACTTGTTTGTCATGGGATTGTGTTCACAAATTAGAAATGTACTCATGTGACCAGCTTTGTTGTATTTGCACTTCCAGATGGATGGAGGCCTGTTTGAATGAGGAGCTTCCTGCCACAACCGAGCTGGAAGAAGGATTGAGAAATGGAGTCTACCTGGCAAAACTTGGAAACTTTTTCTCCCCTAAAGTGGTTTCTGTGAAGAAAATCTATGACAGGGAACAGACTAGGTATAAGGTGAGTGCTGTTGACCATGGATACTTCTTTAGGTAGACATCTAAAAGGGAAATATGTACACTTGGAGATACTGTGAGAAAATAAACATAAAGTTAATTTGTATTAGTCTTACCTGAGAAACTCTGCCTTCAATCTAGAACAATGGTTAGATGAGGGGGTGGGTGGACTGTTAGCTTTATATGTAAGCTTGCACTTAGGTGAAATAATTTGTCGTAAACAGTCAATATAAATGTTTATAGAAGACTTCAGACTTTTTTCCTGCAAAAGTGCTGTTTTCACTATCTGTGTTAATGAAACTCACCGCTGTTCTTGACAACTGTGATATTTTGTTTCTTAGTGCCCTCCCTTTTGTTTCTGCTAATTTTTATTTCAGGCAACTGGTCTCCACTTCCGACACACAGATAATGTGATCCAGTGGCTGAATGCCATGTCTGAGATTGGTCTCCCCAAGGTAACTTCTGTCTTGTACATCCAAATAAATAAATAATCTCAGAAAAGCTTTGCATTCTGTGGAAGCATTTGCTGTTATAAAAAAAATCAGCACACTTACTCTAATTAATTCTTAAATTTCTAGATTTGTGTCCCTGTAGAAACTCTCTCCTAAAACTTGCTCAAAGATTTCATTCTGCTACATGTGTGAGAATGACTAGGAACAAAATAATTTATCCCTGTGTACCATATCCCTGATATTAATTATCTTCCATAATATCTGCAATATGTTGTTCTTGCCATGCATTCTTTCAAGCAGTATCCAGGATACAGTTTGATTGTGAAAGTTTTTTTAGAAATCAATGCTAAACGTAGCAGCACAACTGAAAATACTATGTTCTCTGTTTCTTCAGACTTTCCTATTAAATTTTCACATCAAGTTGAAATGTTCCTGGTGTGGCTTAATCAAATATAAATGATTGACTTGACTGGAGAAATGGCCAGATAAACTTCTTGGAGCTAATAAACACAGTTGCCCTGAAAATACAAGGAACTGTGGTAGCATTGGGCTGATAGTCAAGTTTTTTTGTAGCCATGTTATGCATAGTCTCACCAAAACTGGCATTGTGTAGTTTAATCTGATGCATGTTTTCTTTGCATATGTACTTGCACATTGAACACTTCGTTTTTGGCAAAGATTTTTAAATAACTTGTGATTTACTAGTTGAGCTTTCCTGGGATCTATGATGATCTTACAGAAACACATTTGTTATTAGGAAATACTGAAATAAGCTGTTAGGGTGGTTAGGTGAAAAGAAGTGAGGGATTTAGACAGAGAGACATTAAGTGCCAGGTGTGAGGTAAGATTTTCAGATGCAAGTGAGCTTTGGGTGGAAGTCAATGTGTGAGAAGATGTTGAAGAAACTGGGCTGGGGTTTAGAGATACTGGTGCTTTAAGTATTTTGCCATGCAGGACAGCCAGGGAACTGATGCTGTGGAATTAAGAGTCATTCAGTTACTCTTGCCTTTACGGAAAGAGCAATGCTATTTTGTGCTTGCAGGCAACAGCAAGGAACCTTCAAATAGCTGTAAAATAACATACTTTATTATGTTACAATAAATCAGGACTTCTGAAATAGTTGAAACGTCATTTGTTAAACTTTGAAGGGCTTTGTGTTTGAAAGCTTTCGGGTCCAGCTAACTGAAAATATAGTATGCAGAGCACCTCAGTGCTGGTTGGGGTTTCCGGAAAATTCTGGAAAACTGAGTGCTGGTCTGGGCTTCCAGTTTTCCTTTGAAACTGTCTCTCCTCTTGTTTCTCAACCACATTTAATCCAAACAAAATTATGTTTTCTCTCTTCTTCTGTAAGTCTTTTTTTTCATCCTTTGTCTTTCACTGAAGTCCTTGTTAATACCTCATGACCCAGTCAGTATCTTGGTGCACACACAAAAGAAAGGTTTTGCCCATTCCCATATGTAGAACTTGGCAGGAAAAGGGGAGCTCTGATTTGGATATTGGAAACAAAAGGAAGCACTGACACTTCGTTAGGAGAAACGTTGGTCCAGGGCAGAGAAGCTTGAAGAGTTTTGTTCCATGAGCTGTTTCTCTCATGTAATGTGGAAGAATTGAGCTGATGTGATTTGGCTGTATAGAGTGAATATAATTCAGACTGCTACCTTTGTTTTATCTTTAGATATTCTACCCAGAAACGACAGATATCTATGATCGCAAGAACATGCCACGCTGTATCTATTGTATTCATGCACTCAGGTAAGGAGTACTAGACAGAAATCTCATTGCTTCTGAAATCTTTCTGCAAAGCTGAAAGGTGACAGGAGATAGAGCTGAACTGAAGGCTGGATGAGGGCAAATCTTCTAGCAGAACAATCTCATCAGCTCAGCAAAGATCCATTAAGCCAATATTTTGCCTTGGGCAATGGCCAAATTAGATTCTGAAGGAAAAAAGCCAGGCAAGTATGTTGAGATTACTACCTTTTCATTCTGGTTCCCACCCTCTCTGCTGTCTGAGGCAGAGTAGGCATTCCTTAACCAAGAAGATAGTAAGGCACTGGCACAGATTACCCAGAGAAGCTTTGGCTGTCCCATCCCTGGAAGTGTTCAAGGCCAGGTTGGATGGGACTTGGAGCAACCTGGGAGTAGTGGAAGGTGTCCCTGCCTGTGGAAGCAGGGTGAATTGAAAGTAGATGATCTTTAAGGTCCCTTCAACCCAAGCTTTTCTGTGATTCTGTGATCTCTGTTGAGCTAGCATGACAGGCAAAAAGTAGGAGCTGTTTTTCTTTTCCCAGACCCATCTTTCTGCAGCTGTGTGGGTTCATCCCTCCTTTGTAGTGATTCCATTTCTCATCAGGCCGTGGGTGAATACATTAACCCCATTTGAGTAAGCCAGATCAGCCTAGTGAATGGAGATGCCACACCTGCAGTCCTGTGTCCAGTTCTGGGCTCTCCAGCATTAGAGAGACACAAACAAGCTGGAGAGAGTTGAAGGAACGGTCACTAAGATGCTTAATGGACTAGAGGATCTCGCCTATCACGATAGGCTGAGACAGTTGGGACTATTCAGCCTATGTAACATATAGTGCCAGGAGACTCTCAACAATGTGTGCAGCTATCTGAAGGGAGGATGCAAAGGTGATGAAGATGTGAAGCCAGGCTCTTCTCAGTGATGTCCCATAGTGTGACAAGAGGCAATTGGCATTATCTGAACCACAGGAGATTCCCTCTTAACATCAGGAAATGCTTCCTTTGTCTGTGAGAGTGACCAAAGAGTGGCACAGGTTGCTCTGAAATGTGGGGTCTCCACTGCTTTGATCTTCAAAAGCCATCTGAAATGATCCTGGGGAACTTGATACTATGTGACCTGGTTTGAAAAGGGAGCTTGAACAAACTTGAGAGTGTCCTTCTAGCTTCAACCATTCTGTAATGACTTCATAGTGGTGGGCCAGTTACATTCTGCTGAGGTGGGGAGAGAAGAGTCAGCACACTCTCTTGGTGATTATCAGCTGTTATATTGGCTTACCTCTCCTTGAATTTATATCTCCTAAAACTGTATCATTGTCAGCACCGTAAGGAAAAATGACTAGTTCTAATTATTTGCTTCTTTTCTTTTCTAGTCTGTACCTTTTTAAACTGGGTCTTGCCCCCCAAATTCAGGATTTGTATGGCAAGGTGGACTTCACAGGTAAAATAAACCCAGCACTTAAGTAAAAGTCTTTATCCCATACCCTTCTAGGTCAGTTACGTTTGGGTCAATTAAAGGATTGTTGCTGTTGATATCCTTAATGTAAATAAATTATAAATTAATGGCTGTGAGGAGTTTTAGTAATTTAAGAAAAAGAGACTTCATTTGCCAGCTTCTGAGCCAGGCAGTTAGATAGTCATCGGTTCTGTAATCATTTATTTCACAAATAACAATGTCTTAACTCTTTTGTCTCTGTTGTAAGATACTTAAGCCTTGCATCCATCTCCTTAGGAGAATTTTCAATTTGGAACTTAGTACATGGTTCTGACCTCCTGTGACAGTTTAGAATCTGAAGAAGTATTTGACAGCTGATCTGCTGCAGGCGATGCCAGCACAAAGTTGTGTGTCCACACACCTCCTCAAAGTTTCACTTCCTTAATTTTGTGAAAGTGTCAAATTCTGTTTTGCATTAGTGAGGTTCTTGCCCAAGGGCACGTATCTGGTTTAAAAGGTGTATAAACTTTATTTCCCTGCAAATTGGTTGTTGGTTGTACTTACAAAATGCTGAACTATTAGCTATCTTTTAGAGTTGTATGGTATTTAGCAACCACACGTGTTGACACACTGCATTTGCTTCTCTCAGTGAAGCCTGTTTCTGGGGAAAAAGAAAATCTTAAACTACTGCCTGTGTGTTTTCCTGACCTGTTGGCAACCACAGTTGAGGTACCTCAGAATAGAGTTGGTTTCCAGCTCCTCATGAGAGTTCTTGCATTGTTTTCTTATGAGAAAAACTACAGAATACTCCTGTACAAGTTTCTGGGAGAAATGTAGATTTTAGGAAGGTGTGCAAAGTGTCTTGGCATTTTCGTTTATTTTGTTTCATTTACCGAGTTACATTCAAAGTATTATTTAAATAGTAATTGTCATCTATTGTAGGTGTCCTATTTTTTTTAGCAGCAGTTAGTGCAACAATGTTAATGCATTGCTAATGCCATGTAACACTATTTTAACGTATGTTTCAGAGGAGGAAATCAGTAATATGAGGCTTGAACTGGAGAAGTATGGTATTCAGATGCCTGCCTTCAGCAAGATTGGAGGAATTCTTGCAAATGAACTTTCTGTGGATGAAGCTGCATGTAAGGAAAAATGGCATTTTGTTTGCTTATTCAAATCAGCAGATCAGTTAAGTCTTGGTTTTAATGCTGCAGGTTTTAAGCCTAGTACAGTCTTTCTGATAGGCCTTTTCGAAAACTGGGAAGATGTTTTTATTATTTCATGTGTATATTTTTCTTTTTTCTGGAGGATGATGATTTGACTACTTAAAGTATTGTAACTAGAAAGTAGGCTGCTGTTTTTTTTCAACAACTCAAGGCCATGATGAAATGAGAGATACTTTGATAATTCTTTTTGTTTTCCAGTTAATTTGCAGATAGTTTTTCTGCTCTTTTCAAAAAAGGGATTATGGATTTCTTGATTTTTAACAATGCTGTTTTGTTTGGGAGTAACTGGCAGACTGGCTTGTTTTTCAGTGCATGCTGCTGTAATTGCCATTAATGAAGCAATTGACCGTCAGGTTCCAGCTGACACTCTTACAGCAATGAAGAACCCTAATGCCATGCTAATAAATCTGGATGATCAACTGGAATCCACTTACCAAGCCACCCTCTACAGAGCAAAGCAAGACAAAATGGAGAATGCTAAAAATAGGGTAGTTCAGTTCTTCTTTCAAACCATTTGCATGCGTGTTGTATTGCAGTGTAAACTGTGGGGAATTTGCCAAATGTGTGTTAAGGTCATGTATGTGTGGTCTTAGGTGGATTTACTCCTCGTGGCATTCTATTACGTTCCCCAGTAACCTATCTTGCAGAAAACAGGCAACAGTTAGCTGCGTTAGTCTGCTTAACTGTCTGAAATGTGGACCACATAGATACAGAATTCCTGTCAGCGTTTTTATGTTGGGAATGCATCCTTCTGTTTTCATAGATACGTTTTCCTAACAATGAAATGATGAGCAAAAGTGACTGATGGTGGAAGTGGTCCATGTTGCTTTAGAACACTGTATAACACATGCCTGTACTGCTTTCTATGTTCTGGAGCTCTACTGTGTGTTCAGTAGAGCCATTAGATTGAAATAAGATGTTTCTAAGCTGTCTGTATCAGAGTTTGACTATAGTTACTCCAAATGTATTTATGTCTAGGACTTATTTTTGCTTGTGTAGAGGTAGTGTATGTATGGCCTATCACAGCTCTATATGGGTCAACACTTACCCTTCCTGACCTTTTCAGTTAGAAGGTCTGTAAGGGAGAAAGAAGCTGTAGAAACTCTGATTAGTTTTTATTTCGTCTTCAGATTGCCTCAGAAAGTTCAGATAGAGAGAGAGATGTGTATGAAGAACTTCTGACTCAAGCTGAGATTCAGGGAAACATCAATAAAGTGAACAGTAAGTGTAATGTTATACTAATAGTTTTAATTAAAAGAGTACTTCAAAATTATACCTGTGCTCCTCTTTTTCTGTAATGGTGACAAAATTTCAGGGCAGCTCCCCTGTTTTTGTGGGTTGTTTTGGTGGTGGGGTGTTTTGGTTTTCTTCAGTTGTGTGGTTTTGTTGTTGTTAGTTGGTTTTGGTCTTGTTTTGTTTTTTTAGTCATTATTAGTACATAATTGTAAGCCTAATTCACTATTACTTCTGTTATCCTTCCTTTTGGAAATGGATTGTTCATGTTGCTGGGCCCTTCAATTCTTCATCCTGGATAGCGCATGCCATTTCCAACCATTACCCTGTTTTTCAGGCTAATAATTCATAATTGACTTCATAATTGATTCTTTTGGATTACATACCTAACTTGCTATCTATTAGGTCTAAGAATATTCCTTTCTGAGCGGTAGGCTGTGTAATCCATGGGACTTTCTCAAGACTCTGTTTTACTGTTGCTAGCACACGCAGCCATATCAAAGATTGACCTGGCTTTGGAACGAGGAGATGCATTAGCACTGTATGAAGCTTTGGCAACACCAGCCCTGGGACTTAAAGGATTACTACGAGAAAATTGCGACTGGTATTTCAAGCAGTTCTTGAGTGATAGACAACAGAAACAGGAGGTATGGAAAAGTGTAATTACCCTGATTTGTGAGGTTTTCCCCTGCTTCTGCCTTTCACCCCATACAACTGTGTACTAATCACTTGGTATATCCCTGCATTACAGTTTAGTGTTGTCTAGAAAAAGTCAATGTTAAAGAGATGGAAGCATTCAGTAAGCCTCTTATTTAGGCTTTATCTCTGCATGTGAAAGGCCAGTATGTTTGTGTGTAGGTGTACATACAATAGACCAAACCTTAAACTACCAACTTATGTGTATATAGAATTATTAAAATTAAGATGTGTCCTCCCTCATTTTGCTATTGTCAGTGGCCAAATAATGTGAATATGTGTGTTTTATAAACACCTGTCAGATAAGCTTGAACTAACTTTCACTGTGGAGAATACTGTCATAGACTGCTTGAAGGCATGGTGCTTAGGGACATGATTTAGTGGTGGATTTGTCAGTATTAGGTGTATGGTTGGACTCAATGATCCTAAGGGTCTTTTTCAGCTTCAGTGATTCTGTGATGCTACCCAGGTTATTTAAGTCCTCCTATCCCCCTAGTTACTCAGTCTTCTTTTCTATTTGTATTTGTATAGTATCATAATAGTCCAAGAAGCGTGTATGTATAAGCCAAAGTTGCATGTTGTCCATTTTGATGTTCTGCTAACCCTATAGTTGCTCAGAAGTAAAACACAACATTACTTAATAGATTTTTCATGCTAAACTGCACAATTGGTAGTCTCACTCCCGCACACAGCTCATATACAGGGAGCCATTTCCATCAAAGTTGTGCCTTTTGTGTTAAATATGTTATCACTTTGGTGGCAGTCTTGCCTTTTATTGCTATGTCCATGGGACTGCAGTTCTGATATAAAAAAAGATCAGGTTGTGCACATGCAACCTTTCAGCATCTGAAATGAGAATCTGGTGAGTAATTTCTGATTTCCGTATGTATAGTCTTTCTAGTTTAAGTTCAAGTGCAGTATTTTCATTGAGGTAATTGAAATTAACTTGGCATTGTTTCACCCTTACAGTTTCTGGTTTTTCTTTAGGCTGGTCTTGCTGGTCCTCTGCAGAAAGAAGAGTTGCAGTTGGGAGTGGATGCTGCTAACAGGGCAGCACAGCAGTACCAGCAAAGTAAGGATCAGCAGAAATTATTGTAGCAAAGTTACTGTGGGTGTGATCAAGACCATGAGGCAGCACAGTATTTGGGTCTGTTATGAATGGTCATTGTGAATGTTCTTTAAGTACTTCACAGCTGCTAAGAACATGAGAGTTGGTTGCCCTAATTATTTGCAGTGTCTTTTGTTCAGCTCTTACAACATGGCTGGAGATAACAGCATTAAAACATTAATTTGAATTAAGAAACATTGAATTTTCGCATCCATATTAAAAACCCTCTTTTATAGAATACTTTTATGAATTTTTATACTGTGGATCTGTGAAGAAAATCTGGATTGCTCCAAGAGATGTGAAAGATAGGTTTATCTGCTGATCATTCACACTGGGCTACAGAACCATTACTGTTTCTGAATATCAGGTAGCAAATAAAATCAGATCATTTGCTGATTGGTTTTTGATAGATGCTTCTGAGACCACACAGAGCTCTCTTACTGTGCATGAGCAATTCATTTTGTGATAGGTAGAAAGGAGAGTAACAGAGATTGGAGGAGAGAGGATTTAGAATACAAGAGGAAAATAGCAAATGCCGAATTAAGTAGGCATCTGCCTTCGAAGTACCTTACTTGTTAGGCATGGATGCCCACATTTGTTTATCCTCTTGCAGAGTTTTAAGTTAGCCAGCATGTACCCACTATGGAGTGCCTGTGTTACTGCCTTGAGCAGGATAGAGGTAGAGAGGAAGAGAAAATCTGTATGATTCACCCAAAAATTTGCAATGAGGCTTCTTACTGTCAGAATACTGAAATGGTAAAACAGTCCCTTGATAACCAGACAAAAAGTTGAACTAGGATTAAATATGAGCATTGTGTGTTTTAATGGTCTTCAGTAATGGAAGACTAGCTAACTAGTGTAGGGGGTGTATGGGTCTGAGAGTTTGTCTCTTTCCCTGCAGTTTGGGTAATATTCTTTCTCCAGATAAGTAAAATGAAAAATTTACTCCATTTGAGTAAAATGAAAGTGCTGTTATTATGAGAGTCTCAACTATCTGCTCTCCTTATTTTTTATGCTCTTTGAATTTCTAGAACTGGCAGCAGTAGCCAAAATTAATGCAGCAATTCGAATGGGTGATGCTGAGAATACTGTGGCAGAAATGATGAATCCAGAGGCCCAATTACCAGAGGTTTATACATTTGCTGCAGATCTTTACCAAAGGGAGCTGGCCACCTTACAGCAACAGAGCCCTGAAGTAAGTATCACCTTCTCTATTATTTCTGAAAGTTGTCATGGGTCACTGGGTCCACCTTGTCTGTTTTGCTAAATGCGTTCTCTGGAACAAACCTGTGTTGAGTCTTCACAGAACTGCTTTCGCGTTCAGTCTGTTGTGATGTGATTTAATCCTTTAATCTTTATCTGATCGGCCTTGGAAGACTTTACCTCAGTCTCTCACTTGGTGCTCTAGCTTTGTTTATGATACTCACCTTTCTACTTTGTTGTCTTAAAGGATGTCCCTTTGCCTTGTTACATGTCTGTTCTGACAGCTACTCCATTTTTTCTATGTGCAGCAATAGTTTGTATAGAGTGAATAGAATTAATTTCTTATTGTCTTTGTATGCAGGGTCACCTCACCCATCCAGAACTATCTGTTGCTGTAGAGATGCTGTCTTCTGTGGCCCTGATTAACAGGGCTTTGGATTCAGGGGATATGAATACAGTGTGGAAACAATTGAGCAGTCCCGTCACAGGCCTTGCAAACATTGAGGATGAGAACTCGCAGAGGTGAGTAATTCGAGGAATTGTAGCTATCCTTGATGTTGCTTCATGAATTTTCTGTTCCTTCTCTTAAATTTTACATTATTTCTACATTATTTGTTACAGTATGGATTTAATCTCTGCTATCTCTTGCATCTTGTTTTTGCAATTACTCTTTTTTACTGGTCTGACTCCTGTGCTGTCTTTCAGTGCTTTCTCATGGATTTCACATCAAAACCATGCTGTAATACCATTAGGTTGTCACCAGTACTTACGCCAGCTCACCCATTTTCTTTGCCCTCGACTGTTATTCAGCATTTCAGTGTTTTTTTCTGTTTGGCAATTTTGTCTGTTTGAACCTACTTAACATTTGTGCTGATATCCTTCACACACACAAGCATGTCTCTTTCTCCCCATTTTCAGTTTCAACCCTCATGTTACCTCTCCCACTTTGTGAGCAGTTCTCAGTGCTAGGTTGTGTGCTCCCTAAGCAGCTTGTTGCAATGTCATATTTGCTGGGTTTGGGTTTTGTTTTCTGACAGATACATTGATGATTTGGTGAAGCTGAAAACTGAAAGAAATGCAGAAGGAAATGAATTTATCACATGGAATGATATCCAATCATGTGTTGACCATGTGAATAAAGTTGTGCATGAAGAGCATGAAAGTAAGTTTTTCTGTTCAATTCATGGTAGACTGGTCGTAGCTTATAAGGAGTACTAAAATTAGATGCATGTCAATCCAAAAAGTTATTGATTGACTTGTAGTTGTGTTATACATTAGAAAAATAGGAAGATCTTAGTTGTGAACAAGACTTGGTGTTCTGTAATATGAAAGTCTTGGTTGCAGGACTTGTTGTTGATGGAGAGATCAAGCAGTCTGTTGTGTTTGTGGTATTGACATCAGTATTTCAAAGCTGTTTGTTAATACTGCCAGTGTAAATTTCAACCCTTTTCGTATTGGAAATGCGTTGTCTGGTGTCAGTGTCTAGGATTAGTCTAGAATCGTCTCATTTTGCTTCAATCCCCCAAATTTAAGCTAGTATTTCCAAAATCTCTCAATTAGCTGAAGCCTTGTCTTGGAGTGCTCCATCCTTCTTCCTAATTTGCTGTGTTCAGTAGAGGATATTTTTCTTGAAGTCTTATCCTTTTATTTGATGGCTACTTTTTCCCTGTTCACGTTTTCCTCTTCTTCCTTTTATTCTTTTTTTTTTTTTTTTTTTTTTTTTTTTTTGCTTTTTTTACCTTCCCAGTATTTCATTTACTAGTTTAGTTGCCAGTAATTTAGCTCTGTAATCAGAAGATGTGCAAAAATTCTCTGAAGTTGCAAGTGTCTAACACAGATCACTGGAGAAACTCCAGCTCCCTGGGTGCGGGGACACTGATGTTTGAGCTCTCACTGCGACCGTGCTTCTGAAGTTAATCCTTCTGCTGTACTATGTGTCTTACGCCCTGCTCAGCCAATCTCACTGCTCAGTGTTTCTCTAGATGGCTTATTGACCTGGAGCATGGAAGCCTGTTTCTTCGCATTCACATAAAAGGTGTGATCGAGGAATTACCACTAATGCATTGCACTCACTTACAGGCATTTGGTCAGTAGTCCTATATTGAAGAGAACACGAAGAGATGTAGTATATACATACATACACAGTGCGAGGTTCAACGGGGCTTGGAGCAGCCTGATCTGTAGTCTTGTCCTAGTGAAAGGTGTGCCTTGCCCATGGCAGGGGGACTTGGAGCTGGGTGATCTTTAGTGTCCCTTCCAACCCAAACCACTCTCTGCAGCAAGTGTGAGGACTGAAAATTATATACTCATGAAGGAAAAAAAATACTGCTGCAAGCTGAAAATGGTGGATGAGTGTTAATGTAATTTCTGTGCTTCTAGCCCTGCAAGTTTTTTACTTTCTATTTCTCTCAGTAGTATTTATGTTAATAATGGTCTTTTAGCAGTGACAAAAGACTGGGTCTGAGTGTAATTATGAAAACTTCATCAGAAAAGAATACTGGAGTAATACTTCTTGTGCTAAGACAGTATTAGTTATGTAAAATCCAGAGTGGAGATAGAGGAGTCATTGAAACAAACAAACTTATTCTTCAGTAGACCCTTGTGATGTTCTGTTTCATGTGGTTTAATTTTGGGGTCTTGTTTTCATTAAGGGTTCTTAATTTTTGTTTATGAGCAATACTGAAAGCCTCGTGGGTTTGACACTAACTTTGAAGCCATCTTTGTAATATTTATAATTTTATAATATTTAATATCTCAGCAAGGTTTGGAGCTTTGAATCATAAAGCTGGAGAGATTTGTCACAAGTGTGGAGGTGATGATAAAAGTTTATGTTGTACACTGAGACAAGCAGGTGTCTTCTGCCACTCCTTCTTGTGTACTTGGTGTGTTGTGTTTCACTTGCAAAAGTTATACTCTAGAGATCGTTAACTTTTAAATTAAGTGCGTGCTGTCTTGGTTAACTTGTTTCCTGCATCTCCAAATGGGTACTGTGTTTCCTATTTGGGTTACATAAGTGGATTTGTTGAAACCATACAAACAGGGCACCACACTGGGGGTGCGCACACTGGTGCCAGTTTTATAGTATCTTTTCTGTGTAAGAGGTTACAGTTGAATTCTAAAAGTGTGTGTAGTCCCAACATCCTGTTTCTTTTAATGCTTCTTGTCCTGTAAGAAAAGCTGCAGAAATTCCTATAATGATGTAAATTGTTCTCCTGGGGAATTTCCTAATTCTTTGGTCTGCTTTTTATATGCCCTTATGCAAAGATACGTTTTATCTTCTCTCTATGAATGAATTAAATTAGTCAGAGAAGGTCCTCAAGCTTTGTGGTTATATATATATACACACACACACACACACATATATATATATATACACACACATATATATTTATATGTGTGTGTGTATTTTTTTTCTGTGTGCTTTCTTAAGTTATCGTATGTGGTTTTTGATAGAAGCCATGCCATCATTTTAGTGATGCAGTTCTTGCAGTATCCTCAGGATATATTTTTCCCTGATCTCTACTCCATCCAAATGTAATCTCTTCCCCAAGATGTTCTACTTTTTGTATGAACTTCTGTTTTGTGAGTCTTGTGTTGGAGAGTCACAATCTTTGAATACAAGAACCAAAGTTTGAGATTCCCACACTGATCTCCTTTCTTTATCTGAAAGACTTCTTTGTTCTGCACTGAACAAACCATGGTTGGATCCCTCTTTAAGTAGAGAATTGAATCAAATGAACTGTGGGATTCATCTTGACCCAAGTCTTTTCATGATTTTCAGGATGGTTGCTATAGATGTAGATTCTGTTTGCCTTTACCTAACTGTAAGGTCTTTATTTTGCTGAACAGTAAATTTTACTGTACTTGAATAGCATCCACTTTTCTGATAATACAACTGATACTACATATGTCCTTAATGAAAGAGTTTTCTGAAATACGAAGTTACTGTGTTTTTAAATGGTATTCCATGCAGGTCCTTAATTTCATGTGAAGATTTCTTTCTGGAGAAGCCAGAACCTTGGAATATTGTGAACTCTGGCCATTTGAGCTTTCTAGAAGCTCAGAGCTGGGTGTCTGAGGATTCAGTTTTGTCCCTGCATGTGGTCTGCCTGAGGTGGTTTTTTTTTTCCCTTTGAAACTTTATTTTTTTGATTGTAGCACTCAAGAATTACAACTGCTTTGGGGGAGAGAAATAGCTTTGGTTTCTTTGCTAGTAAATAATGTTTTCTGTTAAAAATATTGTGGTTCTGAGCTGTTGCTTGGTTTAGGAAGGACTAACCACACTTTTCTTCTGAAGCAATGCTTGTGATTATTGTTAACCAAGAATGGAACTTTGTATTTCTCCTCTCCCTTTGCATTTCTCTGTAGGGATTTTGGCAATTGGTCTTATTAACGAAGCTCTGGATGAAGGGGACACCAAGAAGACTCTTCAAGCCTTACAGACTCCTGCAGCAAAATTGGAGGGTGTAACTCCAAAGGTGGCACAGCATTACCAGGATACACTACTTCGAGCCAAGAGAGAGAAAGCGCAGGTGAGTGCAGTTAAATGCACTTTTTGAAAGACCTTTGCATTAGTTAATGGTTTCCTACTGGTCTTGAAAGTCAGGAATCAAAATTGGCAATGGAGAGGTGGGCGTTCTGCATACCTTTAACCAATCTTAACCAATCAGAAAGAGATTTCAGCTAGCAGTGTGAACCTATGAACTGTGGAGATGGGTATAGGGATATTAAGTGCACATGGTGGCTTGCTATAGCTAAACTCAGGTCCAAGTGAGAGACGTATCTTTTTTTTGTGAAAAAAATAATATTAATTATCTGGTTTTGTGAGGAGACCATGTTTATTACAGGAGTAGTGAACTTCTCATTTCAAGTTTTCTTTCTTTCTGCAAGCTTAAGTGTTTTATTCTAATGTTCTGTGTTAAATGTACTCTTAAGTATAATTATATATTTGGCAAATAAGAAAGTTTCTGGAAGCGGGAAAATCTGTAAAGTGATAAATTCTAAAAAAGATGTGAAACAACATACATGCTACCAGCAAATTATATGCTGTTGTTCATCTGATGACACTTCCATAGCTTATGACTTTTTTGAGCAGAAGTTGTCATTAGCCAAGGACTTCTACCTACTTGTACATAGTTGCAGTTTTCACTAAACTGAAAGGTGAAGATGAAGAGAGGAAGAGCAAGTTTCATGTTACAGGTATAAGAAAGGATGACGAGTGCACATGTGTGTATGCAAATGATTTTTGGGTAGTAGGGATAGGGCACTGGGTTTTTTTTTTCCCTTTTGTATTTACAGAGATGTAGCAGATGTCTGCTTTTCAGAGGCTTGAGAGTGTTTTGTTTTCTTTTTTCTGCTGTGGAGCTCATTGCTCTAGTAGCAATGCACAATTTTGTATAGAGGCTAAAGTCTAGACTGTGTTGAACATTTTGTTTTTGACTAAAGGTAAACCAGGGTGATGACAATAGCTTAAAACTGTATGCAGTGCTGATGAAAATAATTAAGCAGCTTTCCCAAGGTCTTGACGGGGTTAATGTTCCTCAGGATCCATTTTGTGCTGAAGCATTTCCTCTCGATGAGTCAGAATGAAACAATGAAATCTTTTTATCCTGTACTTAAACTTGTGCCAGACTGTGCTGGTAACTTCTGAGTTGGTATGAAATTACCTTATTTAGGCATAAGATAAATAAAGGGCTTCTCTCAGCAGCATGGGAATAATTCCAGTAACAGGAGGATCATATTATACGGTAACAATGTGGGGAAAAATAAGCACAATCTTAAGTCAACTGTTATGAACTAGTGATTTCTGTACCTTGGGGCTGAGGAGGATTATTGTTCACCTGAAGATGTTTGGTTGATTACTTGATTGGGGAGTGCTGAAACATCATGCATGTTTCTGATGTGATGAGGTGACAGAGAGAAAAAAACAGTAGACTCTGTAGTATGTTACACTGTGTGTGTCTTGCAGAAAGCCTTGCAGCAGTAAAACTGTAGAGAAGCATGACATGGTTTGGGTAGCCTTCAGGTTGACTTCTGTGGCTAAATAGTACAGTAGAGTTACAGTGATGATTCTCCCCCACATCCTGGACAGGAATTTTGCTGTTGCTGGTACTCTTGTGGGACTGTCTGGCTTTCAGATGAAGTCTGCCTGTGAAGGTCATGTTAAGCTCTTGGATGAAGTATCATTTAGCCAGTTAGTTTCAGATCTGCCACTGCCAACAGTGGTTGAAATATGGAAAGCACATAAGGAAATGTTAATTTTAATCTGGCCTTAAAGCTCTTGAATGTTGTAAATAGTGGTTCTTTTGTGCACTGTGATTACTATTCCCTCCCAGAACTAAAGGTTTCCTGTGTTCTGTTTGTACGAGGAAAGTTGTCAGAGGGATGGTAGTTGCATCTTGGCATTTCTTTTGGTAGTTACCTACAGGAAGCATCAGTGGGTGGGGAGAAGCTTATACTTGGCAACTGCTGGGTCATTGTTCTTTATATATATTTTGGGACTTGCAAAACACTTGTCCTTTTCCTTCTCTCAAATTTATGCATGTGACATTAGCTCATTTGGCTAGATTTCCCAGCCAAAATACAGGATACGGTGTGATCACTGCTCTTTGACAGGCAATCTATTAAAATAAAGATTTAAAACATGGCTTTGACTGCTGTGTGTGTATACCCATCCACAACACATATGATGCTTTTTGCTTTGTTAATTTGTGCAGGTTTGTGAAGTTTTGTAGTCACAGAAATGATCAGCCTGATGTGATGTTAGTTACCCAAAGGTTTGTTAGTTTCTGCACACAGATGTGCATCAGCAGCTCTCTGTAGTCCTCTTCTGTTGAAGGACTACCTTCCTGGGAAATCATATCCTCTTTGCTAGTATGGTACTAAGTCCCTGACCTTGTGTTCACTCATCTTATTAGAGTGATTCTTATTGATAGAATTTCTTGTTTGTTCTGTTTCCTGAGAATTTTTTTTTGTCTGGGAGAAAGTATTTAGTTTGGTAATGCCATAGTAGTCTCTGCCAGTCACAAATCCACATGATGTCCTTGTGCTGGAGTTAGTTAGGAAGACTGAAATACTTCTTTTTCCCTCTGTTATGGAAAACTACTCTATTGGCTGTTTCTGACTATACGTTATCTTACTTGGCAAAAATAGTGATACTTTTCTCCTGATATTGCATATTTTTCTTGTTGTATTCTCTTCAGGACACACAGGATGAAACAGCTGTACTTTGGTTAGATGAAATTCAGGATGGGATTCATAAGGCTAACAAGGACACAGAGGAGTCCCAGAGATGTAAGTATTACCACACAGTATTGCAATTAATCCTTACTACCTGCCACCAGTTATTTAAGGAAGAGTTGGGGACTAGAAATGTCATGTACATGTGGCAGAGGAAACCAAAAGAGCCTACAGGCTTCTGGTGCAGGTGTGGTTTTTTGAGGAGTGAATGTCGGATTCTTCAGATACTAAGTTTCTTCTGTTGTGGGGGGATATGCATTTTTTTCCAGTTTTGCATGTGACCATTAGACCACGTTACCTTGTTGGACAAATCTCTATCCAATTGTTTGTCGTTTGCAACTAATTGTGCGTGTCAGTGGGTGGTTGTTTAGAAGTGAGACTGTTCACTTACTTGCACTATTGAAATGGTGTCTTCTGGTGAGCATTACCTTTTGTTTGCATGAGGTACTGTGTTGTAGCGACCTGGTTCCAAGGAAACGCAGCACGACGACCCAATGCCTTTTGGGCCGTTCGGGCTAAGGACACGCAGACATCAATGTGATAGACGGTCCAACGGCCCTTTATTGGTTTTCTCCTCGGTATATATACCCTTGGTCCTTCTCCTACCTTCTGGGGTCTGACTTTTACCTTATATGGTTAGTAAGGAGACTGGGTGGAGGCCGTGTTAGTGGGGGTTTACATTCTTGGCCTTTTGTCCTGCGGCTATCTTCTTATCTCTGGGAGTCAGGTGAGGGAGGCCCTATCAGGTTTCCGTGACAGCCCGAAATCTTCCGACCGCCTGTCCCTATTCTCTCTGCCACAGTACTGTTGTCTTGTCTTGGTTCCCATAGGTATTGCCAGACAAACACTCACATGTTTTTTGGATACTGAGAGTACTACACATCAGTGATACTCGCCTTTGCTCCTTAATGAAGTTTGCAGGTGGACTGGTCCACCATTGTTGCATGTCAGTCTTTATAACAATGTTGTTTCTGTCTGCAGAAACAAGTAATTACTGCTCTGGTTGTTGAAAAGGCCCCTTTTGAGTTGTGACTGGCTCTGCCAGAAGAAACTGTGTTAACTGAAACAGACATCAGAGGAGAGTTGTAACTGTGTGTATTGAAAAGTTCTGGTGGTAAATCAGCACCATACCGGAGCTTTGGGCACACACATTACATGCTGTCAGGTGCAGTTCCACACATGGTTGGATACTCTGTACTGAAGAGGCCTCTATACTGCAAGTTGTCTAGTTGGTTTTTTATTTATATTTCATGTTTATGTACACTTAAAATTTGTGTATCTTACATACAACCCAGCTATAAGGGTGTGTTCGTGTTGCCTTGCTCTGTTCTGCCCTTCTGTGCTTGCTGTGAGCTACTGAGCCCCTGAACTAACTTGCTTTCTGGTGTTATCCAAGTCTCCTTAGGAATTCTGGCCATTAATGAAGCAGTAGACCATGGTGACGTTAGCCAGACTCTGAGTGCCTTGCGTTCACCTGATGTTGGGCTATACGGAGTCACTCCAGAATGTGCTGAGACGTACCAGCAAGAATTGTCAGAAGTTAAGAAAAGGGCAGCAGGTACACCTTAAGTAGCTAACTATTAGTGAATTAAATGCAAGATATTCCATTGTACATGGAATTGGAACTAGAGGTAAAAAAGCCCCATGGAAAAAATCTTGTGTTGTAGATAGCAGCTGTGGATACTTTGTGAAATAAGGTTTGTTTTTTGTTTTTTTTTTAAAGAGTATGAATAGTATAATGTTCTCCACTTATAGAATGTGTTGTGTTTAGGTAGCTCTCATATGAGGTCATTAGGGACTCAGAAACATTGCTTGGAGGAAGAAGAATCTGTAAAGTAAATTTCCTGGTTGTAACATTTATATGTGTGAAAGGTAATAAATGCACTTGTCAGTGTTTCAGACTTCTAATTGCAGTTTCTGCTCTTAGGAGGCAATGGCAGTGAGTGGGTGAAACACTGGGTGAGAGGAGGCTATCATTATTATCATAACCTGCGGACCAAAGAGGGAGGATGGGATGAACCAGCAGAATTTGTGCAAAATGACACTCAGCTGTCACGGGAAGAGATACAGGTAGAGTAATAGATTAACACATGCTCCTTCTCTCAAAAGTTGATGTTCTCGCCGGTCCCACCCTTAATGCAGCTCTAAGATAGAATTCTTCAATGCCATAGTCATGTTAACACTCATTTGATTTGCTAGGCATCATAAGATTATATGTGTCACAACTCCTTGTCCTATTTCATAAAAATTTATCCTGTCACTAAAAGAGTATGGTACGATTATGTCACTGTTTTTTGAAAGACAACTTTGGAGTTTCTTGTAAGCACGGTGTGGAAAGCTGATGTAACATCCTTTTTCTTGTATTTCCATTTTCTTTTTCTGGCTTCTCTTCCTATCATAACATTAAATCAGAGCACCATATCTGGAGTCACTGCAGCATACAACCGAGAACAGTTGTGGCTTGCAAATGAGAACCTGATTATGAAACTTCAGGCTTGCTGTCGAGGGTATCTTGTTCGCCAGGAATTTAACTCAAGAATGAATTTTTTGAAGAAGCAAGTCCCAGCAATCACTTGCATTCAGGTAGTGATACCCTTTAATTCTGTTTGGAACTTGTACTCTGCAGTTGTTTTCTGTACACAAGGCTATTAACAGTTTTTGTTCAATTCAGGTAGTTACAGCATACAGTTGTCTTTGCCTCATATTGTAACTTGTCTAAAAACATTTTCTTCTCCAGTGAGTTGGTATATTATTCGCTTTTAGGTGTCATATATAATCAATTCAATAATCACATAGATTTGGAGAAAGAAAAAGTTATTTGAGGAGGCTTTAACAATTATTTTTTTACACGTTTCAGTGTTTCAGGCGTAAGGAAATACGGAGTGTGTTGTACATGTAGATGGTGATAGTACCATGACATGCATTTCTGCTGTGATTCATCATGAATTAAAGAGAAACAACATGGTCTTCAGTATTCTTGCTTCTCTTCAAATTTGTCCAGGGATTTGGAGGACTGGGGACCTGAAGGAGATGGTTGGATAATTCAGCATGAAGTCAAGTGCATTTATAGGACAGTCACAAAAAAATTCTTTCTATGGTGTTGTAACTGAAATGTGTGCAAATGCAATAGTTACTTTGCATCCTATTACCATTTTATTATTTCAGCAGTATATGTCCATTTGTTTCTGCCTAAGTAGCACATACTCTGCCTGTATATTTAACAAAACCTCCAGACCCACTCCCAGCTCATTAAAATAGCACACTCTCCCTTGAAGTGTAGTGCAACCCCTTGCCTGACTTTTCCCAAGTGTGGAGGGCAGTGGGTCTGCTGGGAAGGCTTAAAATGTTACACCATTGTTCTCAGAAGCAGCAGCTGCTAACACCTGATCCTCATGTAGAACAGTTTCTGTCAACTTGACTGTTTCACCGTATCCTTAACCCCTAACTGTGCTTCAGAAGGCCCAGGCTCTTCATGAAGTAATTTCGAGTCTCTCATGATTACATTTGCTAAATAGTTAATGCTTCACACAGTGTATCTCTTGATAAGACAAGTGTTTCTCCTTCATGTTTCATTTAGCCAAAAGGGCAGTTGGAAACTGAGGAACGCAAAGCTCAGGTTTGTAATTACTTCTGTTCAATTAGAAAAGTAAAGTGAGTGTGCCTGTTTTGTTTTCAGTCTCAATGGCGTGGCTACAAGCAAAGGAAGGCATATCAAATCCGTTTGGATTACCTACGTGCACAAAAGGACCAAGTAGTAAAGGTAGTGCAGGTTCTCTGCTGACTGTTTTGGTAAGCCTTTGGGGTACTGGACTTCGTAGAAAAGGTTTCTGAGTGTTTTGGTTACCCTTCAATAGATTCAGTCAATGACCAGGATGTATCAAGCCAGAAGACGTTACAGAGATCGTCTGCAGTATTTCAGAAACCACGTAAGAGGCTATCTTGTTAAATGTATTCTGTACCTGACTTCAGTACTCTTTCCAGAATGACGTCAAGTGTGTTTTTGTTTCTTAAATCCTAGATAAATGATGTTGTAAAAATTCAAGCCTTTATTCGAGCAAACAAAGCCCGAGAAGACTATAAAACCCTCAGTAAGTATTGCCAAGAGGAGAAAACTGATGTGCCTCGAATCTCTGTTTGTGAGGGATCATAGATTCATAGAAGAGATTCCCCAACTCTCTGCCTGTCTCCATAGGAGAGATCCTCCAGTCCCTGATCTTCTTTGTAGCCTTCCTCTGGACTCGGTCCTGCAGCTCCATATCCTTCTTACTGTGTTGGGGGCCCCAGAGCTGAACACAGTACTCCAGGTGGGGTGTCATTAGAATAGAGTAGAGGAGGAAGCCTCCTACCACACTGCTTTTGATTCAGCCCAGGATGCAGTTGGCTTTCTGTGCTGCAAGTGCACATTGCTGGGTCATGTCAAGCTTCTTGTCAACCAGTGTGATATTGGCTGTGTGATCTATAATATCAAGACAGTTTTGAGGAGCAATTGGGATGAAGTTGATTGGGCAGTGCAGGGAGTAGGTAGTTCTTGAGGCTGAAGGAGAAGTTGATTCTAGCTACCTTTTTTTTCTTTTCCTGAAAAATATAACTGTAGCTTTGCAGTTAGCTCTGACAGTGTGGACTACCCTATGCTAATACTGACTTTGTTCTTGATTTAGTTCTCTTACAACTTTCTCAAAACAGGAGAATCAAAATGTCTGAAGCTGTTCAGACAAGATGGTACTAATTTGACTCTGGGTGGTCCTTGATGTGCTGTTTAAACATAGATAAGGCATATATTTACTTCTGTTTGCCATACCCTAATGTTATCTATTTTATTGCCTGTTTTTAGTTAATGCTGAAAATCCACCTATGGCTGTGGTTCGGAAATTTGTCCACTTGCTCGATCAGAGTGACCAAGATTTTCAGGAGGAGCTTGAGCTAATGAAACTGCGTGAAGAAGTTGTAACCTTGATCCGATCCAATCAGCAGCTGGAGAATGACCTCAATCTCATGGACATCAAAATTGGTTTGCTAGTGAAAAACAAAATTACATTGCAGGTAAGAAATGTGTTGTTGGGAGACCAGGTACACATAGAATTGAGCCCAGTGGTAGTTAGCATGGAGAGCTTCTGGCCTCAGATGTTGGTTGCTCAGGCCCAGTGGAAAACATTTCCCCTGACTTAGTTTTTACTCCCAGTATGTTCTTAGTTCATTCCACTAATTTAGTATGTATCCCTAGAAAAGAAGACTGTAGGAAGAGAAGAAACAAGTCCTGAAGCTAAAAAAGGCAACAAGACTACCTTGATCTAACAAATGCAACAGGTTTTGTAATGAAAGGCTTTGAGATTCTTTTTGTTGCTCCTTTGTGGTTAAACAAGTCACACACATGCCACAAGTTTTCAGCTACAGCATTGTCTTTTTTTCAAGCTGAAGTACTGGTCAGCTTTTCATGTGGTACTGGATTCATTACACTTAGGCTTCTCTGAGTGCAAAATCTCAATTGGTGTAGTGTAATTTATCTTAGAAGGAAGCTGCAGTGGTTGGGCTGATGATTGCAGTGAAAAGTGCCATTGCTGTCAGAGTATATGGAGGTAGTGAGCTAGCTGAATATGGAACAGTATTTGTAAACTGTAAACCCAGTTTAAAAAAGGAAAACATTTCCAAGTGTCTTCAGAATGCTACCAGCTCTGATTGTAGTTGCTACCAAGAGTGAGTAACCCTTCTAGGGTTTCAGACAAAGTCAGGAACAAAGCAGAACATATACTTCCAGTTGGAGAAACTGCTGCCATAGCAAACAATCCTTCACTTTAATAGCCCCAGGCATTCCTTGACCCTGCATTTCCACATCCAAGAGATGTAGCTCTCAGATGCAGCTGTTTTCCAGTATTTCTTGTTTGAAACTTCTCAGAGTGAAATCTGTACCTGTTCTTTCTTTCCAGGATGTTGTTTCTCATAGCAAAAAACTTACCAAGAAGAACAAGGAACAGCTCTCTGACATGATGATGCTGAACAAACAAAGGGGAGGTTTGAAAGCATTGAGCAAAGAAAAGAGAGAAAAGTTAGAAGCCTATCAGCATTTGTTCTACCTACTTCAGGTAAGCAATTTCTTACACCACTTGGTAACCTTCTGTCATAGAAGGTTGTATGTCTTAGCACAGTCTTTGCTTGTGCACTGTCATTGTTATAGAAGCAGTAAGGTTGGAAAAGACCTTTAAAATCAAGTCCAGCCAGCAACTATTTTGAGCCACCTCAGTTTTTAGCAACACCAGCGGGGACTTGCACACTAAGTAATTTTTCTTGTTGTTGTAGACTAACCCCACCTACTTGGCCAAGCTGATTTTTCAGATGCCTCAAAATAAATCCACAAAATTCATGGATTCTGTCATCTTCACGCTGTATAACTATGCATCCAATCAAAGAGAGGAATACCTGTTGTTGCGACTTTTCCAAACAGCACTGCAGGAAGAGATCAAGTATGTGGTAGCATACGACATGTTCTTGCTGTTGAATCAGTTTTGGCAGTTCCTGAAAATGAGGCACATTTTCATGTGAAGTCTAGTGCTTATATGTAGATCATGCTAATCTGTCCCTTCACTGTCCTTTTCCCATTTCATATCTATTAATGTAGTCTATCAAAGAAGAATCAAGTATACCCATAGAAGATGAAGGCTTTCTACTTCAATCAAGATTTCACTGCTCAACAATGCAGCTACTTCTTATCTGATGCAAAGTCATGCTAAAATTCAGTCTAATCTCAATTCTCCAGTGTCTGATTATAAATATGTCCAACAAACTGCAAACTCAGGCTTTAGGAGCCAGGAAGAGTGCTAAATCTAAGCTGTCTGGATTTCCAAAAGCTAATGAGGAGTCTGAAATCTCTGTTGTTCGGCATTTCTACTTCCTGTCAGTGTTAGGAACTCTGTCTGTCCTCAGACATGTTTTGTTGCATTGGTTGGGCCTTAGGAGCTCGGTGTAACATGACTTAGATGACTGTAACTCAAAGTGTCAGTTTGAGTTACACGTCTTTACAATACAGAGTGGCACAACTTGCTGTGAGGAAGAATATGCAATGAACTTTTTGAGGAACTACCCTCAAGTATTTTTTGGGAATGCTTTTTAAGCATGAAGATGATATATACCCTGAAACAAATAACAACTTGTAAAAAACTTGTGTGTCTCCCCCTGCCACCCCACCCCCAAAGTTATGCTTGGAACAGTAGTCCAGGAAAGTGTAGGCAGTGACAGAGTTATGCATACCTCAAATTTCAAATAGATTCTTTCTTCTTCAGATCAAAAGTAGACCAGATACATGAAATTGTCACTGGGAATCCTACTGTTATTAAAATGGTGGTAAGTTTCAATCGTGGTGCCCGTGGTCAGAATGCCCTGAGGCAGATCCTTGCACCAGTTGTGAAGGAAATCATCGATGACAAGTCACTTAATATCAAAACTGATCCTGTGGATATTTACAAGTCTTGGGTTAACCAGATGGAATCTCAAACTGGAGAGGCCAGGTATGGGACCTGTTAATATTGTATTTTTCTAAACATTGCTTAGCTGCTTTGCATTGCTCAGTTAGTCATTCAAAACCATCCTTGGCTCCACTGCATGCAACTGTCCAACTGACTTTCTCATCAAGACAGCTTTCATCTGAGAGTTCTAAAGTTCTTACTCTGGTTATGGTGCTGAGAGTATTGAACAGGAATGTCTTTAAATGATGGAAAAAGAAATACTCTTTGGTGTTTTCCTATGTTAACTTGATAGGTAGATGCCCTCTAACCTAGAAGAATGTATTGTAAGAAAATGTATTTGGGAATTGTTGGCATGTCAGTCCCTGTTCATGTCACTCTTGGCCTGTGCAAACAGGTACTGCCCTCAAGCACACAAAGCCGCTCTTGCTGGCAAAAAGTGTCACATTGCGTATAATTCTCCTTGGTCCTAATATCTTTCTAATTAATACCAGCTATTGATGACAATTTTATTGAGCTATGTGATTTTGTGTCATTCTGGTCTCTTTTTCCTCAATGGTTGTGATTTTCTAGAACTTGAGGATTCTGTTGTGTTATTGGGGTTTTTTAACGTACTTAAAAAAAAGCAAAAGCCATATAGATGAATTACTTCCTCCATGTCTAAAGCAGTCATATACCTTTGCACACTTTATGCAAAATTCTGGGCATGGTAAAAATGGAAGTGATGATGTGTATTCAGATTCTTCTCTATACATGAGATTTAGGATACACCTTTATGAATTACCAGCTTCATTTGTCTGGGTTCACTGGAATACTATGCAATAGTTTCAGCTGATTAAAAAAAGGATAACTATTCCTTCAGCAGCATGTTTCATTGATTTTATGAATGCTGCTCTTCTGGTGTCCAAGTTTTCATCATTTTAATACTCAAATGCATAGCTTTCATTTTCACCAATTTGCAGTCTGAAGTACCACTATGTGGGTATGGATGGTGCTTTTTTTGCCTAGTGTGCATGCTGTAAAAAAGATTAAATTTTGAGTTATCTGGGTCTTTCTCTCAGTGGCCAGTGCAAGGGGAAGTAAAGGAAGTAAAAGCAAAAGAATTTCAGTGCTGATGGTGTCAAACAGGTTTATTAAAGGCAGTGCATAGTTTTTGGCAGTGAAGTGAATATAAACATGTTTCTGTGTCAGGCTATATGTTTTTGAAGTAATACTCTACTTTATATGTCTGACTTTTTCAAATAGCAAACTGCCATATGATGTTACTCCTGAGCAAGCCCTAAGTCATGAAGAGGTGAGGACGCGCCTGGATGCCTCAATCAGAAACATGAGGACAGTGACAGACAAGTTCCTGTCTGCCATTATTAGTTCAGTGGACAAAATCCCGTGAGTCTGATGCACCAGCGTTATCCCTGAGAAGTTGCTGGTGTCTTCATGCTTGCAGCACTCTTATTTGACCTTTTCTTTGTCTCAGGTATGGAATGCGTTTCATTGCCAAGGTCCTAAAAGACTCCCTGCATGAGAAGTTTCCTGATGCTGGTGAGGATGAGCTTCTGAAGGTGAGGATCTGTACACCTTTGTGAATAACTGTCAGCCGCATTGGCTGTGGCGAGCATGTCTCATTCTTCTCTCTTGTTAGGTGTATATGTGGAGAGGAGCACATGTAAACCCATTAATTTACCTCTACAGATAGAAAATATTTCACATCAGGCTATTGCCATTAGCTTCATACACATTGCTTGAGATGTAATACATTGTTTAGAAGGAAGTATCCTGATGCATCTGTTTTGTTTTGAGTATCTTGGGCATTTGAACCTTTAGATTTCTTGACCTGGGGTTTACTGTTCCTCCTAGAAAGTAAACCTTGGGTTAACTAGTGTGGTCACTGCCTACTGCTCCTTCCTTAAAGAGACAAGTTAAAAAGCTGTATGCCAAATTCTGATATTCCTAATGCCCCATCCGTAACACACTGGGATATTTTGATGGCAATATGTAGAATCGCTTCCCATGATGCCTGGTCAGTTTTGTATTTCACATTTCAGTTGGTTTGGAGAACTAAAAGGATCCTAATATTAGTTGCTCTTAGATGACTACAGTGTTGGGGTTTTCATTGAAATTTCTTTGGTTTTGTGGCTTCTGGTAAATTCTGAATTTATGCCCATGAACGCTTTACTTTTTAATACAATATAGTTTGGTTATTAGAATACTTGACAACGTCTCTTTAAGCTTCTCTGCCTCTGCTTCATTACAAAATAATTACCAATCTGAATGCTGTTTTCTTCTCTCTTCTAGTTCTGTGCTTTCCCATTCTGAGACATCGGTTCTTTCTATGCAGGTGAATTAATTTTTTCCATCTGTAAATTTAGGTGGAAAACTGCAGGTTTTATTAATCCTCATGGAAACAATGCAACTGTCCACATGAAAGTCAAAACTGCAGTTGCGTGCAATATCTACCTGTAGATTTTTTTTAGCAACCGAAGATACTCATATAATACACTGTTCTTTTTGCCCTGCAAGTTCAAATGTCATTAATTCCATTTCTTTCATGGATGTTGTTTTCTTTTTACTGTCAGTAAACAGTTAGACTGTTAATGGTCAGCAGACTGTTAACATCCCACGGCATAGTTTGTGAGAGTACACCAGAGGCTTGCATAAAACACTTGTCCAAACATGGCCTCACTGGAACCAGTTATTAATTTCTGGAACTTAGCAATGGCTTGGTTTTTTTCTCTGTGTATCCAGCTGTTTGTTCAGACCCCAATCTCTTCCATGCATTTTGGTCACATGAAAAGCAGGTGAAGCCAAGGTTCAGTGACCTGGCCTTCTGCAAATGAGCATGTGATGAGAGAGCTTTTGCTTTAAATCAGCATGGTGAGTTAATATCTTTCCTTGCTAGAATTACTTTTGGCAAAATATCCAATACAGGGTAGAAGAATATTGTGAGCATATGAATAATGTGATAATCTCTATGTGTAGTTCTTTGAAATGTACTGCTGCTCACATTTGACTAGGTAAATTGGATATTTGAATCATCCAATGCCATTTGTTTTCTGTACTTCTAATTTTCTTACTTCTGGATTAAATGGTTTCTCACTAATTAGGAGTCTGTGCCTGAATGTCTTGCTGTCATATAGAAGAAGGCTTTTATTCTGAAAGAGAGAAGGGCTTTGGACAAGAAATGGAAAAGAATTTCCTCAATTTAACTTCTTGGTGTGCCATTCTTCCTCCTTATTTTTGCTTTGTCAGAAATGGCAGCCAATGCTTTATGCTTCTTTAAAAATTGGCTCCACTGAAACTTCATTATCAGATTCCTCTATACCATGGTCATTCTGCCCTCTGTTAGGCTAACTCAGTTGCATTTAATTCTCCTGACACTGTCTCATGCTCATATTAGTAATTAATTGGTAACTTACAGTATCTCCTATCGGTACATTTTTGTAAGTTGGAGTTCTAAATCTTTATGCATAGGAATATTTCCTGCTATATTGTCCTGTGACTAATAGTGCTCAGGCTTTCCTCTGTGTTGACTGCCCTATTGCATCTTTATGATATTGGGGTTTTTTTTAACACTGTAGATCTTTGGGGATGGTATGTGCTTCTGTACAGCAGAACCTTTGTGTTGGAAACAGGCTTACAAGGAAATAATTTATCGAAACACAGAGTAGTTTCAATGAAATTTGGTTGGGTCCTGTACTTCTGTTTATTGATACATTTCTTCTCTCTTTCCCAGATTGTTGGCAACTTACTGTATTATCGCTACATGAATCCAGCCATTGTCGCACCAGATGCATTTGACATCATCGACCTTTCAGCTGGAGGTCAGCTGACGACAGATCAACGCAGAAACCTCGGTTCCATTGCAAAGATGTTACAGCATGCTGCATCCAATAAGATGTTCATGGGAGACAATGCTCATCTAAGCATCATTAATGAGTACCTATTGCAGTCATACCAGAAATTCAGGTAGAAGACCGTAGCTAATTAAGTTGGGAAGTTTGTCAGAGGGTAACATTGCAAGTAAAAAGGGAAAACAGTAAATCTAGAATATGGAAAATTCTGTCTCTGTCAAATATGCAGTCCATTTAAAATAAAAGGATTTCAGGCCAGACTGCCACAAGCATCAGTGACAATGGCAGATAAAATGTGTACCTGGAATTTATGAACAATGGATTGTATGTTCATGAGATTGCAAAGTCAAGAGTTTCAAGTATCCAGAATAAAGGTTGCTTTTGCACATACTTATTACAGTACTTTGGATGTGGACAGGCAGAATAGACATACCTTCTTCTGTCCTATGTGAACCCTGGTTGCACAGGAAAATCTAGTGGTGATCAGGAATAAAGCAGGTTGGCATTTAGCTATTCATATAGTTGAAGTAAGCTTTTGTTCAAGAATTGTCATATCTCCTGTGTTTTGGAAAAAGGGTAACCAAGAAGTAGTTGGGAGCAAAGGATGGTAATGCAGTGGGGGCAGGAGAATGAGGTCACTGAAAGCAGTTCTGTCAGTTCTGAAAATGAGCAGATATCAACATGGTTAGTATCAATGATTGAATTTACTAGGTTGCTTCTGATGTGTTAAACTAAAGCTGTAGCGTGCCATAGTGTATCATAGTTTAAAGAGGAGGGTCTATGCTTGACATTGTCATGGGAAGGAAATACTCTTGACATATCACATGACTCTTGGAGTCATACTGAGTGTTCTCTTCTTCTTTGTTCTGAAGGCGTTTTTTTCAGGCTGCCTGTGATGTTCCCGAATTGCAGGATAAATTTAATATTGATGAATATTCAGACTTGGTGACTCTCACTAAACCAGTAATTTATATTTCTATTGGTGAAATCATCAATACACACACTGTAAGTATACATTAGTCACAGTTACTCCTTATAAGCAGTGTTTGTGAAGAAAATGCTGCTTCTGTCTGAAACACAAATGTACCAAATACAAGGCTGAAAGTTGTCATGATTGTAGTTTGTGAGAACTTGTTGGTTTATAGAATCAAATAATTTAGGTATGGCTTCAGTAAGTTCCTTTGGGAACCATTTGAGTATGTGATATTGACGCAGAACTGAATATTGACATTGCTGCTTTGGAGTTCAGTGATTTTTTTCTAAAAGATACTAGCCTAAAGTAATGAAATTCTACTGTCTAGAAAAGGATGTATTGTTAAAACATAATTGGTTTTTTTTTCTATTCATCTAGTTGCTCTTAGACCATCAAGATGCAATTGCTCCTGAGCACAATGATCCAATTCATGAGCTGCTGGATGATCTCGGAGAGGTTCCTACAATTGAGTCCTTAATAGGTGGTCTACTTTATTCTGCTAACGTAATATGTGATATTACCTGAAATGACTTAAAGTGCAGTAAGGAAACAGTAAGAAATCATCAGAGGTCCTTTGGGAGGGCATGCTCTAAAAAGCAGCAGATTTGTTGCAGTATATTTTTCTCTGCATAATGTACTGCTCTGAAAAAAAATAGGGTTTCTTTCTGTTGTCCCCACCCATCTCACCTCATCCCACTCTAGAAGTTTTTAGAAAACAGATGAATATTGACATATTTTCTTTGTTCCATTACACTGGAGCCATTTCTCTGTGCTTGTGTCCCTGTTCCAGCTTGTTTGCAAGGATCCGTCCTTACTGGAGATCTGTTGGTTCTGTGATCTGTAGATCTGTGTTCCTTTCAGAGGAGTGCAGTAATAAATGTATTAAATAGCATGTGTTCCTTTAAGAGTCTTTGGCATGTGGACAGGTAACATTTTTCCCCTCCTTTAGAGTTATTTTCCATAAAGAAAATAGAATTTTATCCTCTTCTAGTTGGGGGAAAAAAGCAACTAACACTACTAATCTGTGAAACTGTTCTGGAAACCTGAGACACAGTTTACTGCATCAGAATGTAACACATACTGGAAAGATGCACAAGTTTTTCTGGTTCATTGGTTTCTGTGTTGCAGTTATTTGAAGTTTCTAGTCTAGCAGAGGGGAGGGAGGCAAACCTGGCCCAGTTTTTGGAGAGGATGCTCTGACAGCAAACACTTACCTTGAAGTTGCTTGATCAGAAAGATTAGAACCTTCTAAAGGAGTGATTGCAAGCACATTTTCTTCCAAGCGCTGGCAAAGAACTGTAAGAGGCATTACCTGAACAAGCATAGACCATAGGTTTAGCTAGAACTTGCCCTCCTTCCCCATTTTATTTCTCCTGTGTGCATTGTTTCACTGTGGCTAATATGCCAGATCTTTCTGCAGCCCTTTAAAAAATGGGGGGAAAGGTACCAATTATTGTTCTGGTCAAAGTTCATGTGCAGTTAGAGCAAGAAAATTTCTTTTTGATGGGATAGCCTACTTTGTTCAAGAGATGATGACAAGCTCAGTTGCTAACATGCTCTTTCCTCTTAGCTTGAAACATGCATTTTGATGAGGGCATGGACATATGGGCATCATCACATTTTTGTTTTCCACTTTTGGCAGTTCAGCCACTCTTCTCAGTGAGATGCTGAGATACAGTGTGGAATGCATGTAAATCTTTAAGGCATACAAAGTGGTGATTTTATGGTGCTTTTCTGGCCAGTGCATTCTTTTAGATTTGTTATGAAAAAGTCTGATATTCAAGATATAGTCTGATATATTCAAGAAAAGTCTGATATATTCAAAATGATGTCTTTAAAAGTTGGTTTGGGTTTTGAAGTGTCCTTTGGACAGTACAGGAAACAGTCTAGTTTTTCTGTGTCTGTTATGCAGGGAAAAATTACAAAGTCCTAACAGTCAAGAAGGTAAAGAATGTGATTTAATCTATAAACTCTCTCTGCTTGGCAGGGGAAGGTTCTGGCAATGTTAATGACCCCAACAGGGAAATGCTAGCAAAGACTGAGGTTTCCCTCACACTCACTAATAAATTTGACGTTCCTGATGATGAGAATGCAGAGATGGATGCAAGGACAATTCTGTTGAAGTAAGTAGGGGGTAGCTACCTGGTATGTTACTCAAAAGAAGGAGCAACTGGAAGTTTACCAGTTAATTGGCATGTGAAAATGAGAGAATTGAGCATAATTTAAGGAAATGTGGGGGAACTGTTACTCCAAATACACTGAGATTGTAACCATGTCCTTTTCCATGCTGTGGCATGACTTATAATTGATGAAGACTAATAGCCTTTTTGAGAAGCGTAGGTCTTATAACCTAATGGAAAGAGAGCAATGAACTGTCAGGGGTTTTATTACTGCCAGAATCTTTATTCTGGAAAACTTTTAACTGACAGTGACTCTTGGCTAGTTTTAAGCAAATTCCTATTGCTGAGATGTACAGAGCAGTGACCTGACATTCAAATGCATGTTTACCTCCTCTGATGCATTCCTGCTCAGATGCTAGATAGTTTAATTGAAAAATCTTTGGTCAGTATGTACTTGGCATAGGCAGACAAGTGATCTCCCACAAGAAGATTTTGTCTTCAAAAACTTTGTCTCCAGTAACTTTAACTGGACTTCTTAAAAGATACATTGGTATTTTCCTACCCATTAGACAAAGGTGACATTGATTTCAAAAGTAAAGATTTACCAGCTGCACTGGTAGTCATTTAAGTTCTGGATGATGAGGAAGGTGCACATGTGATGCAGTTTGTGTGGTTCCAAAAGTAATTCCAGCCAGACTGCAGAGATTTGGTTTCATTGTGTGGCTTAAGGACAGAAGTACTTCAGGATGGACACTGATTGTGATTAAATCTCAGCTCAAATCAAGGAAATGACCCTGTCTATTGCCAGGCTGGAGTTGAGATCTACCTGACTCTCACCCACACAAGAAAGTAATCCTTGTGAGATTTTTGATACCTGTTATAGATCACTGAAGCATGCTTATGGATGGATAATATTAGAGAGCTTTTCTGATTGCACAAATGGGCTGTGGCTGCTACCTGTTTTATCTTTCACCTTGAATGCAGTTTCTGTGGTCCATGTGGCAGTACTGGGCCTACCTTCCATTTTATGGGGTAGCCTCCTTGCTGTTTGAAGGAGTTTTGGGGAGCAAATTGTGCATATTATAGAGAGGAACCTTTCGAGGAACCAGTTTCCAATAATGCATTGTCCAAAAAATAAAGTGCTTCTCAGGGTTCTGGTCTGGTTTAGCCTATGACTGCCTGAGTGCTCATCTAGTAATAATCTGACTTTAAATAAATCAGTACACTGGTATTGTTGCAGAACAGAAAAGTATTAAAGGTCTTTCTGTTTAAAATTCTTTCTCTTATTCTTCTTGATCTCTTTGCAGCACAAAACGTTTAATTGTTGATGTAATCCGCTTCCAACCAGGGGAGACGCTGACTGAAATTTTGGAAACTTCAGCTACCTCAGAGCAAGTATGATGCTGTTTGTCTGTGCTGGTTTTAGACTTGGAAATCATCATCTATCTAGATATATGTGGGACTCTTTGTTTAGGTATTACAGTGAGGCTGTCTCCACTGATGGAGCAAGGTGTTATGATAATCAGGAGGGTGTACAGTGGGAGTAAATTTTATGTGTGAATCTTACTCCTGCAGCAGTTGCTAGAAACTGTTTATGTAGAAGACCACTTTAGATGATAGGTAGGCTTCTCCTGGTTCCCACGTGTAGAATGTGTTCATCAAAATGTGTTCATTCGAGTCAGTATGGGAATTGCCAAGCAAAAGTCTTTATCCTGTGTATTGCCAGAGATCAGACAATCTGTTTCTGCTTCTTTTTGTCTCCTTGCAATTAATCTGCTTATGAACTTGCAGGTTTTTGTTTTCTTCTAGGAAGCAGAGCATCATAGAGCTATGCAGAAACGGGCCATTCGTGATGCTAAAACTCCTGATAAGATGAAAAAATCTGTCTCTGTAAAGGAAGATGGCAACTTGAATCTCCAAGAAAAGAAAGAAAAAATCAAGGCAGGCCTAAAGAAGTTGACAGAACTGGGGCCAGTGAATGCCAAAAATAAATACCAGGAACTAATCAATGACATTGCAAAGGTATACCATTTGATGGTTTCCTAGTAATCATAGTGGAGTTTTGCAGCTTTGTGAAACTGGCATGAGTTTTCAGAAGGAGAGTAAAGTTTTTAATAGCTAATTTATAGAGAAAGATCATGCCTTCTATTGCAGCATTTCCACCTCTTGGCGTGTAGAAAGTCCTTTACTTTTATATGTTTCTGTTCTCTTAAATGATTGTGTTGCCAGGTTCTCGGGTACTTTAAGAAAAAACTTAATAGCCTGGAAAGGAGGTCCTGATGTGTGATAAGTTCTTCTGCTCCATTTCACTAATTCAAGTATTGCCTCTACAAGCTTATTCACACAAAGAAGTTTTGCTCATAACTCTTAAGACATCCTGATTGTTATTTTGATTTAAATGTGCCCATTAAACAATCCCTAAATGATAAGGGGGGTGGCTATGAAAAACTTACAAAAGAGATCCAGTACTGTTGTGTATTGCTACAGTGACAATATATTTTATATCACATTGTTTTCTGAAAAACTATTTGGAAAATGTTAAGTAAGTAAACCAACTAAATAATCACCTTTAAGGATTTGATAAGAATTAATTGTATTATAGATAATATGTGTCACAAATTACAGTAGCAGTCAATGAATGTACTGGTTTTTTTGTTGAGATAATAAGGCAAGTGATGCTTAAAGCCTAACAAAGAAAAATAATGAAGTCTGTGTGCTGCTATGGTTGTTGCGCTCAATTTGTAAGATACTTTCCAATGCTAGCAAAATTGCTGCTTTTATATCATGGGCTTTCAGTGCACAATCTAGTCATTCCAACTAGAACAGAACTGAAGTTTAAGAAAGCCACAGAAGGTGCAACTTGTAGAGTTGGTTAGTTCCACAAATAGTCATCACAGAAAAAAAGCTGTGACACTTCAACTGGGGCAAGTGCAAATGAGTGCTCAAGCCTTGCATGAAGCAAGACTAAGCAAAATCAAATGGTGTGTTTCAAGTACTCAGTGGCTCTGGGACTGACACTGGAGAGCTCAAATGACTGTTAATTCTCTGCCTGTCTTTCTCTGTGCTGTAGGATATCAGAAATCAGCGTAGATACCGTCAGAGAAGAAAGGCAGAGCTAGTGAAGCTGCAGCAGACATACAGTGCCTTGAACTCCAAAGCTACTTTTTATGGAGAACAAGTAGATTATTACAAAAGTTACATAAAGACCTGCTTGGATAACTTGGCCAGCAAGGGCAAGTAAGTATCTTGGAACCATAGAACCATAGAATGGTTTGGTTTTGAGGGGACTTATAAAGACCATCTGGTTCCCACCGCCCTGCCATGGACAGGGACACCTCGCACTAGACCGAGTTGCTCTAAGCCCCATCCAGCCTGGGCTGGAACAGTTCTGGGATGGGGTAGCCACAGCTTCCCAGGGCAACTTGTCCCAGGGCCTTACCACCCTCACAAGAAGCTGTTGACTGCAATTCTTTGAGTGCGACTATCCGGTTGATCCTTATCCATTAAGTGGTCCACCTATCAAATCCCTAATCCTTCAGTTTAGACACAAGGATGTTGTGTGGAACATCGTTGAATGCTTTTCCACAAATACAGGTAGATGACTGTCAGTCAGAAATTCAGAAGAAGTTAGAAACCTCATCCAGAAATGGTGTATTAAACCCGTTGTAGTAGATCACCAAATCGGCCAGGCACCTGAGTGAAGGTATATTGGCTGTCACCAGTTACATCCCTGTTTTCCATGTATCTTAGCATAGTTTCCAGGAGGACCTTGCCAGTCACAGAGGTGAGACAGATTGCGTCTCCCTTATTTTCCTTCTCCAATTGGTAGGAGCTTCACTGGACTGCCACATTTTCTCATACATGATAGATAGTGGCTTGGCCACTTCCTCCACTGGTTCCCTGAGGACCCGTCTCATTAGACACATCTCATCAGGGTCCATGGACTTCCACACCTCCAGGTTCCTTAGATGGTCTTGAACCTCATGACCTGCAGCCGGTGGTTCCGTGGCCCTAGAGGTGCTTCTTACAGGAAAGCATGTGTTGCTAAGAAGAACCATAATACTGTCTGCTCAAAGCTCCTTGTCCAAGCTCTTTCCTGCAGCAATGGTTTTAGCAAAAGGGTCTCAGCAGCAGTAAGAAAATACAGAGTGAGGTCCTTGCGATGAATGGTGTCAAAAAGACAATCTTGAAAGACTTTTTGGTCCCTTTGGGAGAAGAGAATGCAGAGAGTCCAGTGGTACAAAGGTGGTTGTCCACATAGGCACTTGCTGCTCAGTCACAGTCTGTCCTGTCATCCTTCTTACGAACAGAGAATGAAAATAACATAGTTACCTACAAGGAAACCCTCGATCACAAATTGTCCCCGTTTCTATGCCAAATGAAGTCAGCTGTTATAGTGCTAGACAAATCAGATTTTCTGGAGGAAAAAAAGGATGTTGTCTTCTCCAGTCAGGTGTGAGAATGTGAACCCTTTTCGTTTGCAGAACGAAAATACAAGCAAGTTTCTGAGTAGTCTCAGCTTTTCTCCATGTCAGTTGTCATTAGACCCCATTTTGCCTAATGAGAGATGGTATTGTTTTTTATGAAGTACCATATGTTTATTTTTTTTTGTTTTTGGTTGTTTTTTTGTTTACTTTGGTTGTTTATTATTGTTATTGTCATCATCATCCTGCTTAAATGTTATTGGTAAATAGTAGAAAATTAAGGATCTGATCTGGACTACAAATGCTTTATAGATAAATTGACTAGTAGAAGTACATAATTATCTATCATTAGTCATAATTCTTTAGCTATACTGAGTCTATTCCCTCTTTCAAATAGGATTGAAAATTTACTGCTCAAAGTGTCTTTACTTGTGACCTTCTAATTTGTTTGGTTTGTCTTTTTTCCCCAGAGTCTCCAAGAAACCTCGAGAGATGAAAGGCAAAAACAGTAAAAAGATTTCTTTGAAATACACAGCAGCTCGACTTCATGAGAAGGGAGTGCTTTTAGAGATTGAGGATCTGCAAGGTAACCAGTGAGTATCTATTACTTAAAATTCTTTAGAGCTAAATAACCTTTTTGGAGGAAAAGGAAAATAGGTATGCTGAATTCTTACCTTTTTCTTAGAACTAGTCTAGGTGCTGATAGTTGAGGATCAGAAATTTTGAGATCTATTTGAGGCTGTGTCACATTGTCTTGCAATTTTGTTACTGGAATTTTAGTGTTGTTAGACTTAGTTAGTAAAGCTGAAAAAGTTGCTTTGATGACCTAGGCTGGCATCTCTAGGGCCAAGGCACCTTGCATAGTGATCACTCTTCACTTCTCTTTTTCTGGTTGGAGCAAAGCAATTCTTTGATTGAGAAGTGTAATGTGATTTAAACATGACATCCTCTTTCCTCTAACCCCTTCTCTGTCACCCCCACAGTTATGGAAGGGTACCTCCTTGGATGAATTGTTATTATGGTTAATAGCTTCCATTGTTGAAAAATCAGCTTTATGCTAGCTTGAGTTTTTCCAGCTGTGGTTTGCTAGCCTTGAGAAGCTGGCACATCTTGTGTGGAATATAGAGGAGCTGGCTGCTACTAGAATTTTTTCAGCTCTGAGTCATACTTTGTACTTGGTCCACTAAATGAGGTATGAATGTGCAGCACTAAAGTAGACTGCTTAGATTGTGCAAACTATATTAAATTACCCTGTTTCCTGCTATGCTTGTGTGAAGATATGATTTACTGGACTGTTAGAATCTGTTAGGCTTCTGTTCATTGTTGTATTGAGTCTGTTTGGCTTGTATGGGCTTATTTCAAATGGGGATAATAGAATAAAGAGTTAAGAAGAGAATTCTTAGAAATTTATCTTCACGTTTCATCTCATATATTCCCTCCCTATGATTTTTCATTTCTCAATTTCATAGGTTTAAAAATGTGATTTTTGAAATCAGTCCCACAGAAGAAGTAGGAGATTTTGAGGTTAAAGCAAAATTCATGGGTGTACAGATGGAAACCTTTATGTTACATTATCAGGTAAGAACTGTCCTATTTAATAGTGTCATGTAAGTTCCCCTGACAGTCTCTTTATCAAAATAACAATGACACGTTTTTTGCCTAAACGGTCGCGTAATGCTCCCAAAAATAACCCATTTGTTGCAGGTGCAACAGATGCAACATGTACAAAACTGCTTTTTGTTTCTTTGCTAATGAAAGCCTGATGTCAGTCTGTGTTCTTAATTATGTGTACACATATGCACACAAAACAAACACTTGCATTTTCAACAATTTCCTGCTACAGCAGAGAGCTTGGGAGTCTGTGGCAGCAGTCACCTTGGCTTGTGTGTGATGGCTTCAGCCAGTCATTGTGTATCGGTATTCTTTCTGCTACCCTATACTTTCCTGTTTGTTGCCAGTTCTTAGGTGTCCTCCTTAGGTGTCAGCCTTTACTTAGGCCACTGAACAGGCGTGCTGACCTTTTCCCAAACGGTTCCCTGTTCTTTTTCTCATGCCGGTATTTTCACACCTGGCGTCTCTGTCCCTTTCTTTCCCCACCCCCTGTCCATCTTGGTCTTCATTATGTTTGTTAGTTGTGGAAGCTTCAGGCCTCTCAAAACAGATTGTGCACAGTAGCACGTTGCATTGCAGTTAGTCCATGCCAGCTTGGCTGCTGGGATGGACAGCTGCCTCGAGGACTCCCCTAGTAAGCTGAGGTCCTAATCTGTCAGAGCTGGTCACGAACTTGTCGGTTCATGGGGCTACCCAAGGTCACTCGCTTCTCAGGCACATGGTTTACTATACCACTATGCCTTTGTTGTAGTGCTTTGCAGATAAAGCAGATGATGTCAGAGGTCAGCAACAAGGGATACAGCATCACACATGTCCACTCAAATGCCCACACCTACCCACCATGTTATCTGCAGGAGCAGGATTGCGGAAAGAATTTAATCCGTGAGATAAAATCAGTGCAGGTGCATTGCTGACAAAGCAAAGTATAACTAGAAATACTGCCTACGTAAACATCTAAGAGACTGACTCGACATCATATGCATACTGACTGAAATGGCATTTCTTTTTGCGCCGTAGATTGAAGTGCTGTAAGCCACTGCCCTGAGATCTGTGGCAACAAAAGCTTTCAGAAAGGGACCCTGGAATGTTGTAATGTTTCATGAGTATGTGATAGAATTAGGCACGTAGGAAACCTAAATGTTCTAAATGTTGCAGCAACTTTATGGCTACTGTGCAAATGACAAGGCTGAAGATGGCTAGATCTGAAATTTGGGTTACTTAGAATGGTTTTCTGTTTCTGTTCTCTTTTGTAATTTTTTTTAACCCACTGCTTAAAATAATTAAGACCTTAAATGCCTTAGAATGACTATTTTTTACACAGTAAAAGTGGCTCTTTAATAAGTCTCTCACTTTTCTATCTTACGCTGTGTACTTTTTTGTTGATATTCCTTAAGATCTACAGTACTACTACAGGGTCTTTTATATTCTCTGTCAGATCTTGAGGATTCCTCACTCATTAAGAACATTCTCTTCGGCAGGATCTCTTGCAGCTGCAGTATGAAGGTGTTGCTGTCATGAAGTTGTTTGACAGAGCAAAAGTGAACGTCAATCTTCTGATCTTTCTTCTGAATAAGAAATTTTATGGGAAGTAGCTGACCTCTGCCAGCAAGTCTGTGAAAGGGGAGATGGATAGAACCCTGCACATACAACTTCTAATAACGTAGTGATGTATCAGTATATTCCCACCATGTACTAATTGTATCAAATGTATCATGAAGGAGGACTAAGAACCTCTTGGGAATTGACAACCCTGATTGAGTCTGCAGGGAGTTGGTTTCTTGTCTACTTATAATCTTCAACTTTGAAGATTCCCTTTAAAGAGGTTATTTTAGAATGTATTTTTACATGGGTTTGGAAATGAAACTAATATTAGAGTATACTTAGGCCATCTGAATGCTTAATTTACCTAATTGTGTGCTTTATAAGGCTTCAGTTCTTGTTGCCTATGCAAAGAGAAAGCTGGCACTATAAAGAGGTCTGTTAGCCTCTTCCTGAGAACTAAAAAAGGGTTGCAGGTGGTATTTGGACTCCAGTTATTCTCAAGCAACGATGACCAATAGAAAACCAGGACAAAGTCCAGGTTACCCGTTTGTTTGCAAGCTTGCATTGGTAGAGGTGGCAACAGCCAGTTTGCCAAGATTAGAACTACTGCAGTCAGGGTAATCAGTAAGCATCATAAAACGTTACTGAGCTATTTGTGATTATGTACTACAGCTACATATAGCAGCTTTAGTGTCTCATTTTTCTTGATTTGCTTCTGTTTATCACACTGTAGTAATTTACAGGTGCCCCCTTCAATGGAGGGACCGTGGAGTGTACTTACTAGGGCTTATAGATATAAAGATTTTTGTGGAAGGGGCAGGTAGCTGAAACAATGTCTTGTGACACAGTAACTTTTAATGTTGCTTGCAAAGCATTTGAAATGTAAAATTCACTTTTTTTTCCAGTTTAGAGCAATGTTCTATATATTTGTGTCTGATGTAATAAATATTAGTTTTCTTCCTTGGACAAGTCTGTAGGTAGAGCCTATCTCAAATAGATTAGCTTTTAAAAAGTTATTTTTTTCTAGCTACACTCAAGTTCCTGTATCTTTTATTATTTCATGGGGGTTTTGTCTGTGCTTTTTCACAGTGGTGGTGGTGCTGGCTGTTCTGCTATATCCAATAAAAATGCAGAGACTCTTACAAAATACAATTGACCTTTAAATTAATTTGCTTCAGCTGTTCCCCAGTTTTTTCGTTCACTTTTTTTTGAACAGACATATCTCCTGCAAATTTCAAGTTGGCCTGCTTGTTCAGGTTATTGTACAGAGTTTAAATGAACTTTTTGAAATCTACATCGAGGCAAGTTCTTTTAGCTTATATCTTTTTTTTCTCATGAAAGACACTCCTAGTATTTGGAATGTCTGTGTCACTGAGTATAACTTTTCTGCAGTTCTCTTGGAAGGAAATACATAAACTTGCTGGTGTTTAGACTGTATTTAAATATACTCCGGTGTTGGTGTATGTGTTGTCCAACCTGATAACAAAAACTGCTTACCAAGCCCAAGAAAGATGGAGCACATCAACCATTTAGCTTTCACCTTATGTTTTATCAGGGAGTTTATGGCCCTGGCAAGAGACAGATGGTAATTAATGAGTCCAGGCCGAGCCGTGACAGTAAGCAGTTCTGTTCATGCTATTGTAGTGTTGAAATACTTGGCCTCCACTGTGGTAGCTCCACACTTAGCTCAATGGCCTCCCCCAGCAGGTCCCACAGCACCTGGATGCAGATCAGCTTAAGCTTCACTGATGTGATAAAGAGTTCACTCTTCAAAATATTTTAAAGTTTAATAAAAGATAAAAGGACAAAATAATCCAGCACTGGGGTGCTTTTGGTGCCTGGCTAAAGAGCGCAGAGGTGGCTTACAATCATGTTCACTATATACTGGTTACATTGCTGGGGTAACAGGCATATTCATTAGCTTATACATTATTCAAACGTTCCTTTGAGTTTTTGATGTTCCAGGAACTCTCTTCATTGGTTTTAACCTCTGACTTGTCTGCAGAACATTCTGTAAATTAGGTCTACATATTTTATTTCTTCCTGTAGTTTTATCCTGTTGTTTCACACTCCCTGATAGTGCAAATAGAGTCAATAAATCCTTCCTGGAGGCTTAAGCTCTGTTTTTGTCACTGTTACCTTATCACTTGGAAAGGTTAGAATGCAGATATAAGAAACAGAATAATTGCTTTACACCATTTTCTGAGTTAGTTACATAGAAATATTTTAGTCTCTATTTTAACATTTTGCTGGAACCTACGATATAATATGTGAAAAACACCAATCACTTCTTTTAAAACTTTTAAGTTTAATAGTAATAAAATGGTTATAAAAATACAAATATAATTAGAGTAATAAAAATTTGAGCAATTAGGATTAGGACAATATGAGACAATAAAAACAAAGAGTTATGGACAGTCCAGGTACCTCTTTCTGGGCAAAATAAGCCTGAAAAAGGACACACATTAACAGAGGATTAACCCTTAAAAGCAATAGCTTGTTGCATATTCATACATCTCATACACGATGCAGAACTCCAAACAAAGGTTTCTGTCTGGTCAGTGTCAACTTCTTGCTCTTAATCCTGAGGCTGAACAAGGCAGGAAGAAGTTAGCTGCTTCTGATAAGTGAGCAATAAATTAGGTGTTCTGTGGCTACCATATCGAAATACTTGAGATGCAAAAAGCGAATCTATGAATGTGAAAGCCAATATTGTTTTATCACCTATAACAACCGACGACTGTGGGGGAGAAGGAGGGTGAGCAGCGGGCCCGCAGCAGGCGGAGGGCGGGCAGGGGGACGCGGGCACTTAACTGTTTTGGCCAGCGTGCTGATCTCGGCCAGTGGGGGCAGGCCAAGTCCCACAGAAGCGGAAGCACTGCGGGGGAAGAGGGGCCCGGAGCCCGCAGCGGGCTCTGCACGCCCTCCCCACTCCCCTCTGCCGAGCCCCCCCGCCCTACCATGTCGCCGCCGCTCCCCGGTCCGCTCTGCTGCCGCAGAGTCCGCCTTTGCGAGCCGCAACCACCTACGCCCCTCCCCGCCCGGGGCGCTCCGGTCGGGGCTCTGCGGGGGTCTTTTCGCCGGGACCTGGACACGCCGCCACTTGCCGCTTTGGGAGCCGGCGGAGCCGTGTCCCCGCTGCCGCAGCCTCGGCAGGCGCTGTTGGGGCCGGAAAGGGCGGGCGGGAGCTTCCCGTTCAGGTCCTGGCCGGGATTTCTCCCAGAAAAACGGGCAGACGGCGGGGAGCGGGCGGACTCGACCCCTGCAATGGCGGCGGCGGGAGCAGGGCTTGAGGGGACCGGGATGGGAATGGGGGGGGGCGCGCGGAGCCGAGCGCGGCGGGAACGGGCGGGCTGGGATTGGTGGGGCCGGCGCTGCCTCGGGTTGTGATTGGCTGGGTGGTCCGGCTTGGGGCATAAATAGCGTGCGTTGAGGCGCTCCTGGCGTCAGTTCGGCGGCGGAGTCGAGAGGTGTGGGACGTGCGGGTGCGCGATCCGAGGAGCGCTGCTGCGCCGGGATGGGAACCCCGCGGCTGCTGATCCGGGGAGCGCTGGTGAGCACGGACGCGACTTCCGCGTCTGCCTGCGCCGGTACGGGGGGAGCCGGCGGCTGGTGCGGGGGCTGGAGTTGTGCCGGGGGGGACTGGCTGCTGTTACCGGGATCCGGGAAGGAGCTGTTTGCGGTGTCTGTATTTAATGTAACGTTCAGAATACCGGGAATAAAGCTGGATTTTTGTTTTTCTTTTTTCTTTATTCTTTTATTTGTAGTAGGAATGGTTTCTGCCTTTGTTGTATTATTTCGTTACTTTGCTTATTTAATTACATTTTATATTTTTTTGGTTTGGCTTTTTCTTTACTGGATATCTGATGTTTATTCAGTAAGGGTTGTGGGTATTGGGGCTGAAACACCCGTTGTGAGACCAGTGGAGAAATCAAGCCCCAGGGTGCAGAACAGGGACGTTGGCACGAGCCAGGCCCAAAACAACAGGGAGTGGTGGAAAGCCTGGGGCTGGATAAATGCCGTGGGAGAAGGGTACAGAGCTGCAGCGCAGGGCCTGCAGGACATGCCCAGAGTATCCCAGCCCCTGCCCTGTGGTACCAAGCAGAGGCTGGGGGTGTGGGGGCTCAGAGAGGGTTCCAGGGCCCAAGAGCCAGCCCAAGGGCACCTTTTGGGATGGGGGACCAGGGGCCTGGTGGCTATTCCTAGCCCATGGGAGGTGAGGGGCATCTCTGGGCGGGTGCTGGGCTGAGACACAGTGGGAGGGGGAAGGTAGATGTTGGCCTTCAGGCCTCAAGTGTCCCCAAAGTTGGGATCCCACGAGGGAGGGTGGGTGGGACAGCTACTGGAGACATTGAAATGACAACAGTAACTGATTTGTGGCCTTATCAACAGCCCCAAACTGCAGTGACAAGCAGAAGCAGCTTTTAGCAGCAGGCAGTAGGAAGCTGAGGAGCTGGAGCTGAGGCAGAAGAGCTGGAGGAGACAGAAATATGGTAGGGTTTGGGGTACAACCCCTGTGGGGCTGGGATAGGGAATGTGGTGCTGGGGTGTGAACTGAATGGTCACAGCTGAAATTGCTGTAAGGGCTACCATAGGGATTACAGAGTTATTGCTGCAGGAGGGGTTGTCGTGTTGGGGCTCAAGAACATAGGCTCAAGAGCTGAGCTGAAACCACACAGAGAGCTAGCGTTAAAACAAAGAGCCTGCCCTGAGAAGCAAAAGTAGCATTGTGTGGCACTGCTGGGAAGATGTTGAACAGAAAGTGAAATGAGAGCTGGCAGTGAAATAAAGCTTGTGGGACTGGAGCTGAAATCACTGGGGCCACGGTAGGGACTGCAGTGCTGCAGCATCAATCACTGCTCAAAGGGATACTTACGGTAGATCTAGAGAGTAACCATAAAATGGGACACAAAATGACAAGCTGGAGACAGAATAATGACTGCTGGAATGGGGGTGAGAATGGTGTCTCTAGACTTGGAGGTGCAGCTTCAAAATTGGAGCCAAAGCCAAGGCCCTCATGTTTAAGCCGGGAGCAGTTTCACCTGACACAGCTGGAGAATTGAACAGCGGGAGCTCCAAGAACAGAGAAATAAAGCTTGTGGGTCAAGAGCTGAAATCAGCAGGGATGGGAAAGGGGTCCTGTGGGGCAGGTATGGGAACTGTACGGTTGACAACTCTAGGCCTGGGACATGGATGCAGGGGCTTGGTATTGGGACTGTACGTAGAACAGGATGTGCGCAGGGCAAACGGGGGCTGCAGCAATATGCCTAAATCCCCCGCCGATGCTGGCATAGTGCCTGGGTCTGTGATGGCACTTCCAGGGATGGAGACAAAGTCACTCTGGGGCGGGCAAGTGCATGGCAAGGCTGGGATTGTGCATGAAAAAGGGAAACAGAAATGCAGAGCTGAGAACAAGGCTGTGGGCATGTGATTGAAATGAGGCAGGGGCTGGCACAGTGGCTAGGGATTGCTGGGTGGCA